>NC_136511.1:98216335-98548835 GCF_053919585.1 Euprymna scolopes | reverse complement strand
TGTGCTTGCTAGTACTACTACTAAGTTTGTAGGAGCATTTGATTTCGTGTAGTTTAGTTTCGTATATGAGTTTCGTATTTTTTTAATTTGTAAATAACAAGTTATTAAAAAATTAAACCCTTCCAAGATGGACAATAAATAAAGCCATAATATTTTATGGTAAAGGAAAGAGCGTAGAAACCATTGTTTTTTAGGAGATGTGATTATTGGATTAACCAATCAGAAATCGTCTGTGGCACACACATCTCTGTTTTTATAGATATATAGAATAGATAGAAGATAGATAGATAGATAGAAGATAGATATATATAAATATATGTATAAATATATATATAAATATATATATATGTATATATAAATATATATGTGTATATATATAATATATATATATAAATATATATATATATATAATATATCTATATATATGTATATATAAATATATATTAGACATTAAGAGGAGATTATAGATAGATATATAAATTCCCGTTCACATACACCTTTCAGGATAAAGCTAGAACACAGAACTAGATAGAATCGAGCAATTGCATCGACAACGGACAACGCCAGACCCAAAGTGGGTTTCGATGTACTGCATCTCATCAGTGACGTGCTCCGATATAGGCGCGAACCCAGGTCGTCGCACTCATGAAGTGTGCAATACTGACGACCTAACCATATGGGCCAAGGCGCAATCTATTGACTATGCCTCGATTTTTTAATTCTTATATTTTCATCCAGTTCTGTGTTCATTTTTTTTTATTTTAACCCCCCCTCCCGGAGTTTTCACACACACCTCCAAACACCCGGGCAACGCCGGGTACCACTTGCTAGTTATATCTATAAAAACAGAGATGTGTGTGCCACAGACGATTTCTGATTGGTTAATCCAATAATCACATCTCCTAAAAAACAATCGTTTCTACGCTCTTACCTTTACCATAAAATATTATGGCTTTATTTATTGTCCATCTTGGAAGGGTTTAATTTTTTAATAACTTGTTATTTACAAATTAAAAAAATACGAAACTATTATACGAAACTAAACTACACGAAACGCGCACACACGCACACACACACACGTTCACTACCGTCACGTTGTTATGGCAACCAAACCCGCTGACTACATAAACAGTAAACACACACAGTAAATGTGATTTTCTTCATTTTCTCATTTCACTCGTGGTCTTAAATTCATTTCGGGTTTGTATTACTGTACACATAGAATAACAAATAAATGTTATCAAAGGCAAGATAAATTACTTTTCTACCAAACTGGATATATTTTTCGTGTTTTTATTCAATTTAACATGTTTATTCAGCTCGAAAAGCATACAGTGTTTATCGATGTATTGAAAAATTCAAGATGGCGGCCGATTCTCTCTTTAACACGGTAAGTTTGGAAAAAGGTGTAATAAATAAAAAACCGGTTAAAATACTGTTAAAAACTCGCTCAATATATGTTACCGTGACATAGGTTGACATATATTCGGCGGGTTTTTAATAGTATTTTGTATAGTTTTTTATTTATAACACCTTTTCCCAAACTTACGGTGTTAAAGAGGGTGTGAGACGCCATCTTGAATTTTCCAACACATCGGTAAACACTATATTCTTTTCGCGCTGAATAAACATGTTAAATTGAATAAAAACACGAAAAATATATCCAGTTTTTATCGGTTTTTTACCTTCTCTGCAGAAGTACAAAAAAACGGAAGGTACTTTTACAGAATGTTAAACTATTCTTTCGAAGAAATTTAGCAAGAATACCTGTAAACCAGGAAATCGGTAAAATGTCATCATGGATGAATACTTGTCTATTATAATTTCTACCCTTGACAAAAACTTAGCCATAACAAAAGAGATTTATTGTTCAGATTGTTTTTGAGATTGATTTCTAAAAAGATATTTATAAATAAAATCGACTTTAAAATTAAAGACTTAAATTACAATAATTGAATTTAAACATTCTTATTTCAATATTTGGCACATAACACCTGAAAAAATGATCACAATGTCAGGATTTCATTTTATTTCAGAATCGATGGCAAATTGTGTAGATTGATATCTCATTATATTAAATACTAATATTTAACATTAGTTTATCATTTAAGCCGATAAAAAGCCCCCTTTTTTTTTTCGAGTCATAAAAGGATTTGGAGTTTCCTAATCAACCTTTCGGGTGCAGTTGCACGCTCTCAAAATAACTAAAGTGTTGGATTTAAAAAAATTGGTTCATTAAAACTAAACAGGTTTAGTTTTAATAAAAAAAAAAATTAAAAAAAATCGCTTTCGTAATTAGATATGTCGTATGGTTATCCCTAATCGCTGAATAAAACCGCTAACGAGTTGAATGATTACGACATAAAATTAAACTCGGGTTCCTGAAACGGAAACTTCGTTTGTTTTTGTTTTTTTCTTATCAATATATTTACATTGTTATTTTGTTTTCATTTTCAATCATTCGAACAGTTTTCTTTTTCAAGTAATCCAAGTTACAAAATTCCCACTGTTTACTATGCTAAAATCACAATGACTAATGTATACCTATTAACCCTTATCCTTGAGTGGCCTCTGGGCCTTGATAAGTGGTGACACCCATGTAAAAAAAAAATCACTCGAACAGTTTTCTTTTTATAATGTACAGTTTTAAAAGTTTAAAAACTATATAGTTTTTACTTCAGGAAAATTAATGGGTCAGTTTTTACGATGTGCCCTGTTAAAATACTGTTAAAAACTCGCTCAATATATGTTACCGTGACATAGGTTGACATATATTCGGCGGGTTTTTAATAGTATTTTGTATAGTTTTTTATTTATAACACCTTTTCCCAAACTTACGGTGTTAAAGAGGGTGTGAGACGCCATCTTGAATTTTCCAACACATCGGTAAACACTGTATGTTTTTCGAGCTGAATAAATATATTACATTGAATAAAAACTATATCCAGTTAGGTAGAAAAGTAACTTATCTTGCCTTTGATAACATTTATTTATATATTTGTTTTTGACTATTTTTTCGAATCTATGTGTACAGTAATACAAACCCACGATATGAATACTCACGTTGTTATATATATATATATATATATATATATATATATATATATATATATATATATATATATATATATATATATATATATATAAATGAGATTATAGCAGTTAAAAAACATTTTTAAAACACACACACACCTTTTTCAAAGTGATCAGAAATCGTATAAAAGTAAAAAGGGTAAATTTTTACTTACTTTCCAACTTAATCACTTTTAACGTGACTTTTACAGTTTTTTTTAAATGGAATTCATTTACCGATACAAAAGAAATGATAAGTAAATAAATCCATAAATAAATATTATAAATGGTTTATTTTAATACTTGCCAGGATGTGGAGGAAAATGAATGAAGGGGGAGGGGAATAAAATAAAAACATTTTGGAAACAGAGTAAGTTTGAAAGAATTGCTTTGCACAGAAAGAAATTAATGAAAAAATAAAATTAAATTTCTTTTCTTTCTTGATTTTTTTTTTAGTTTTTTATGAAAAAGGAAGTCAAAATTAAGACTATAAAAAACAATTTTTATAAAGAGCGAACCTCAGTCGTCAGGTCTGTAAAAAAAGACGTGGAATAATAAATGTTTTCTAATACAAATTGTTTTTACTTATGTGTCCATTTGTCTCTTTGAAGTTCGTTTGTTTAATATATCGGTTTGCAATATAATTTTGTCATTCTGTCAGACTCAAATTTTAAATCTATATATCTATAAAAGTGAAAGTGTGTGTGTGTGTGTGTGTCTGTGTACATTTCCCTACGAAATAACTCTGTCAATTTTTAGTCTACAGACTCGAAATTTGATATACAGGGTACTGAGATTTGGAATAATCTATGTGATCGGTTTTTAGCCAGAAATTTGGCGATTAAGGGGTCAAAGTTCAACGATTTGAGCTTTGAGAACTCTACCAAACTTCTCCGACAATTTTGGGTCTACACACTTGAAATTTTAGATATAGCTTCCGTGGACATGGATCTAACTTAATAACTTGATTTGAGCCCAAAACAATAAATTTTCAGGGGTCATAATAGGGGTCAAAGTTTAAAAAATTACCCCCTTTTTTTTGCTCAGCATACACCTCCAAACACCCGGGCAACGCCGGGCACCCATGCTAGTATATATATATATATATATATATAATATATAATGTTAAGATGTTCACGTATGCTTCTAGAATAGTAATTCCAATGTTTGAAGCATAAAAACAATGTTGTTTTTTATGTTCAATAAGTAACTGGAAATTCAAATGTTGGGTTGTGTTCGAATGTTCACGTGAATTATTTTTACCATTTGTGGAAGAAGAATGTGTGTACTTAAAAATTTTTTTTTTTTAATTTTCACAATTTTCAATACATTAGTGTTCATTTCAACCAGTAACAAACAAGACATACTTGCTTGTAATATGCATGATAGATATTTAGATGCTGAACCAAATGTGTTGAACCGTAAAAATAATATTATTATCAATAGTTCTAATAATAATAATAATAATAATAATAATAATAATAATAATAATAATAATAATAATAATAATAATAATAATATTATGATAATAATAGTAATAATAATAATAATTCTGATTTCGTTTATGAACGTCTCCCAGGAAAGGGATGGAATTCATTTCCAGAGGATTTCCCTCAATCCCGGCTCCAAACCAGGAGTTTCAAAGAGCAAGGGTTTTCCTAAGGATGTTGATGGTACCTACAATAGCAGAAGTCTGAAGGCCGCCTAAAACATCAGGGATTTGTAGTTTTTCCAATTACCCTTCCAGACGACTTGGTACTACTCATAGCATATCTACTACGATTGGGATTATTTGTGTTTTAACCTCGTGTATATGCCTTTTCTCCAAGACCAATGGAGCATAATTGCTCCACTTCTTGTTCTCCTTCTCTCTCACATTTCTGTCCCAGGGTACTGAGAAGTCTACAATCTGCCAGTTTTTGTCAATGACGACGAAATCTGGACGATTATGTTCCAATTGCTTGGTCGTTATGACACTTTTGTCCCACCATACCTCTACCTTGCCATCCTAACTTGTTCTCACTTCATCATGCACCTCCTCAAACCACTTTCCAGCACACTTCACCCCAACCTTCTTACACACCTCCCAATATATCCGGAGTCCCATGCAATCGTGTCGTTTATGGTACTCTCTCTGGGCCAATCCACTACATCCTGCTGCAAGGTGTGCAATTGACTCTCAGGTCTGACAACAAATCCGGCATTCTGCAGCAACTTCCTCTCCTAGAACCACTTATTTTGAACTATCGTGTTTCTAATACTTGCTCTTGTGCTGCACAAACAAAAGCTTCAGTACTCTTAGCCAGATACCCAGCTCTAAATCATTGCCATGATCTTTCATCAGCCACTTCTGCTATATCCTGAAAGAATCTTCCATGCATTTTTTTCCTAGCCAGTTTCTCTACCCTTTCTCTATCCATACGTTTCACATAATCAGCCTTGGTCTCACATACCTCCACTTCATTGGCCACAACCTTAAGCATCCACTCCTCACTTCTAACCACGTGCTCATTCAACGATATCACCTCAGTTCTAACACAATCTTTTACACTTTTCAATCCTCTTCCACCATTAATAGATATATAACCTTTAGTAACTAACCCAGTAAATATTAATTACCCATGAGGGGTTGCAGAAATACCTGGTTTAGAACCCAGACGCGGGGCTAACACTCTTGGTGCTGATGGACCTATAGATCTTCTCATTTACCGTCTAGGAGAAGGAAAACTCTGAAGCTAAACCTGTGCTACTGACCCTATATGTCTTTGCACCAAATAAAGGGTAGGGAGGCCTCTTCAGTCCTGCTTGACGACCTTCCTAGAGCTGGTGACTCAAACAAATTACTGATTTGTAAACCTAAACTGTTTAAGGAGTAAATAGGCTCTGTCTTTCATATTCCTTCTTTGCTGTTAGCCAAGCGCAGAGGTGCTATCACAGGAACTCGACAGAAACACCCAATGATTGAACCTGTTGTTTCCTGACTAGGGCAATAAAAGCCATTCCTCACTTCCACCACATTTCTATCCCCTAAAACTGGGCACTTTAGGGGTGCTTGAGTGCCATGTATACCAATGCAATTGGACTGGGTTGATTTTTGTCTGACAGGTTGAGAGTACCGGTTTGACAGTTACTGGCTGCTGTTTCCAACTGATGGTACAGGAGCTCTAACGCTTTGTAGCGCTTAGAGCAGTTGCTCCATCATCAGTTGTATAATATCAGGATGGCATGTCATGCATGGAAACGAACCCTGCACCCATCTCCATCTTTCTTAAGGCCACAATCCTGTAGATGAAGAGTTTGTTGATGGTCTACTTGTGTTGCATGTTTGGTATTCTGCATAACCACTTGTTTAGCACCTCTCACCCTTAAACTGAAACTTTTAAATAAAATAAAATGGCAATTCAATCAAAAATTATGATTAAACCAGGCGTAAATTCAAACAAAACCAATTTGCCTCCCCCCTTGAGGTTTGCATTCATGAATATCCATGGGTTTAGAACTAATTTAGATGATGTTGAATTATTTCTCCTAGCAAACTCCCCAGTTCTGACCACAGTTCCCAATGATTGTGCAACACATGCCCATAGTCAACTCGGGAATGCGGATCATACTGTGATAATGGTAGAAATCGCCCTAAATTCTCGACTCAAAGCTGAAGAGCCATGTAAGTTCAAACGACAAGGTATTAGAAGAAGACTGACTGGAAAGCCATCATGGATCTCATCAGAGATGCTCCATAGCGAAATATCTTTTGTTCTCTTCCTGCACAAATGAAACCACTCAATGGTTCAGAGCAGCAATTGAAGCTCATGTTCCCATGCAGAAGTTCCATAGCAAACCCATTTCTCCCCAAATAGTTTACTTCTACTTGTGATATACACACATAGTTACACACACACACACACACACACACACACACACACACACACACACACACACACACACACACACACACACACACACACACACACACATATATAACTACTTCATTTACTCACACAAATTTAATATACGAAAATATAGATTTATGCGTAAACTTTAAGTATTTACTTCAAAAGTGCTCAATACGTAGGTAGAGCTAGTTAGTAATTTATAAAATATATATGGCGATTAAGCTACACTGAATATTCTGCGTTTCATCCACTGACGAATCCTACAGTGGATGAAACGCAGAATATTCAGTGTAGCTTAATCGCCATATATATTTTATAAATTACTACTTACTTACTATATATATATATATATATATATATATATATATATATATATAAATTAGTTGCGTTCTAGTGTGTTTGTGTGTTTCTGTGTGTTCAACTCTCTTACAGCCCACACCAGTCGACCAATCATGACCAAACCTGACATAATGATGGTGCCCCACCTAGTGATGGTGCACACCATTTTCCAATGTAAAAGTCAATATCATAGCCTATGTATATATACTCTCTTATAGCCCACATCACTAAACCGATCATGATCAAACTTGACATAATGATGGTCTTTCACCTAAGGATTGTGCACACGATTTTTCAAAGTCAAGGTCAAAGGTTAAGGTAAGGACTTTGGTAGTATATAAGAATTGAAATGAATCAAGCAACTGCCCAACCTTG
Source organism: Euprymna scolopes (assembly GCF_053919585.1). NCBI lineage: Eukaryota > Metazoa > Mollusca > Cephalopoda > Sepiida > Sepiolidae > Euprymna > Euprymna scolopes. Next base: position 98,541,156 of record NC_136511.1, on the reverse strand, counting down.
CAACCATTACACACACACACACACACACACACACACACACACACACACACACACACACACACACACACACACACACACACACACACACACACACACACACACACACACACACACACACACACATATATGCTTACACATACGCACATGTATATACATACACATATATATATATATACATACACAGACATATATATATATACATGTGTGTATATATATATACATATATATATATATATAGTAATTTATAAAATATATATAGCGATTAAGCTACACTGAATATTCTGCGTTTCATCCAACTAATCGAATCCTATAGTTGGATGAAACGCAGAATATTCAGTGTAGCTTAATCGCCATATATATTTTATAAATTACTAACTAGCTCTACCTACGTATTGTGCACTTTTGAAGTAAATACTTAAAGTTTACGCATAAATCTATACTTTCGTATATTAAATTTATGTGAATAAATGAAGTATATATATATATATATATATATATATATATATATATATATATATATATATATATATATATACACACATGTATATATACACACATACATATAGGTGTGTACGAATTTACTAAAATTATTTTCAAACGAATGTACTAATCTATATTCACACACATAGTCGTTAAATGCCTGAGTAGCGATTGGATTCTCTTTTAAATCCTGTTTAAAGGATGGAGATTAGCAATAACAGCACCAAGCCAGATTTTAAATTTTACTGTTGCATTTTATACTCAATAAATATTCTTAGTTATGCTAAGTTAATTATTACTTATGATTATTGTATATTAGTAAAATTAAAATTATTAATGATTATGATAATTTTATATTGGTGTAAATATAATTATTTATTATTATAATGATTGTATATTGTTAAAATTATAATCATTTAATGTTATGATAATTGTATAATAGCAAAATTATAATAATTTATTATTATGATAATTGTATAATAGAAAAATTAAAATAATTTATTATTATAATAATTGCATAATAGAAAAATTATAATAATTTATTATTATGATAATTGTATAATAGCAAAATTATAATAATTTATTATTATAATAATTGTATAATAGAAAAATTATAACAATTTATTATTATGATAATTGTGTAATAGCAAAATTGTAAACCATTTATTATTATGGTAATTGTATAATAGAACACTATAATAATTCATTATTATGATAATTGTATAATAGCAAAATTGTAATCATTTATTATTATGATAATTTTATAATAGCAAAATTATAATAATTTATTATTATGATAATTGTGTAATAGCAAAATTATAATCATTTAATGTTATGATAATTGTATAATAGCAAAATTATAATAATTTATTATTATGATAATTGTATAATAGAAAAATTATAATAATTTATTATTATAATAATTGTATAATAGAAAAATTATAATAATTTATCATTATGATAATTGTATAATAGCAAAATTATAATAATTTATTATTATAATAATTGTATAATAGAAAAATTATAACAATTTATTATTATGATAATTGTGTAATAGCAAAATTATAATCATTTATTATTATGATAATTGTATAATAGCAAAAGTATACCCATTTATTATTATGATAATTGTATAATAGCAAAATTGTAATCATTTATTATTATGATAATTTTATAATAGCAAAATTATAATAATTTATTATTATGATAATTGTGTAATAGAAAAATTATAATCATTTATTATTAGATAATTGTATAATAGCAAAATAATAATAATTTATTATTATGATAATTGTATAATAGCACAATTATAATCATTCATTATTATGATAATTGTATAATAGCAAAATTATAATCATTTATTATTATGATAATTATATGATAGCAAAATTATAATAATTTATTATTATGATAATTGTATAATAGCAAAATTATAATAATTTATTATTATGATAATTGAATAATAGCAAAATTATAATCATTTATTATTATGATAATTGTATAATAGCAAAATTATAATAATTTATTTTCATGATAATTGTGTAATAGCAAAATTATAATCATTTATTATTATGATAATTGTATAATATCAAAATTATAATCATTTATTATTATGATAATTGTGTAATAGCAAAATTGTAATCATTTATTATTATGATAATTGTGTAATAGCAAAACTGTAATCATTTATTATTATGATAATTGTGTAATAGCAAAATTATAATCATTTATTATTATGATAATTGTAAAATAGCAAAAGTATAATCATTTATTATTATGATAATTGTATAATAGCAAAAGTATACCCATTTATTATTATGATAATTGTATAATAGCAAAAGTATAATCATTTATTATTATGATAATTGTGTAATAGCAAAATTGTAATCATTTATTATTAGATAATTGTATAATAGCAAAATTATAATCATTTATTATTATGATAATTGTAAAATTGCAAAAGTATAATCATTTATTATTATGATAATTGTATAATAGCAAAAGTATACCAACTTATTATTATGATAATTGTGTAATAGCAAAATTGTAATCATTTATTATTAGATAATTGTATAATAGCAAAATTATAATCATTTATTATTATGATAATTGTATAATAGCAAAAGTATACCCATTTATTATTATGATAATTGTATAATAGCAAAAGTATACCCATTTATTATTATGATAATTGTATAATAGCAAAAGTATACATATTTATTATTATGATAATTGTGTAATAGAAAAATTATAATCATTTATTATTAGATAATTGTATAATAGCAAGATTATAATCATTTATTATTATGATAATTGTATAATAGCAAAAGTATAATCATTAATTATTATGATAATTGTATAATAGCAAAAGTATACCCATTTATTATTATGATAATTGTGTAATAGCAAAATTATAATCATTTATTATTATGATAATTGTGTCATAGCAAAATTGTAATCATTTATTATTAGATAATTGTATAATAGCAAAATTATAATCATTTATTATTATGATAATTGTATAATAGCAAAAGTATAATCATTTATTATTATGATAATTGTATAATAGCAAAAGTATAACCATTTATTATTATGATAATTATATGATAGCAAAATAATAACAATTTATTATTATGATAATTGTGTAATAGCAAAAGTATAATCATCTATTATTATGATAATTGTATAATAGCAAAAGTATACCCATTTATTATTATGATAATTGTGTAATAACAAAATTATAATCATTTTTTATTATGATAATTGTGTAATAGCAAAATTGTAATCATTTATTATTAGATAATTGTATAATAGCAAAATTATAATCATTTATTATTATGATAATTGTATAATAGCAAAAGTATAATCATTTATTATTATGATAATTGTATAATAGCAAAAGTATACAGATTTATTATTATGATAATTGTGTAATAGAAAAATTATAATCATTTATTATTATGATAATTGTGTAATAGCAAAATTATAATCATTTATTATTATGATAATTGTATAATAGCAAAATTGTAATCATTTATTATTAGATAATTGTATAATAGCAAAATTATAATCATTTATTATTATGATAATTGTATAATAGCAAAAGTATAATCATTTATTATTATTATAATTATATGATAGCAAAAGTATAATCATTTATTATTATGATAATTGTATAATAGCAAAAGTATACCCATTTATTATTATGATAATTGTATAATAGCAAAAGTATACCCATTTATTATTATGATAATTGTGTAATAGCAAAATTATAATCATTTATTATTATGATAATTGTGTAATAGCAAAATTGTAATCATTTATTATTATGATAATTGTATAATAGCAAAAGTATAATCATTTATTATTATGATAATTGTGTAATAGCAAAATTATAATAATTTATTATTATGATAATTGTATAATAGCAAAAGTATACTCATTTACTATTATGATAATTGTGTAATAGCAAAATTATAATAATTTATTATTATGATAATTGTATAATAGCAAAAGTATACCCATTTATTATTATGATAATTGTGTAATAGCAAAATTATAATCATTTATTATTATGATAATTGTATAATAGCAAAAGTATACCCATTTATTATTATGATAATTGTGTAATAGCAAAATTATAATCATTTATTATTATGATAATTGTGTAATAGCAAAATTGTAATCATTTATTATTAGATAATTGTATAATAGCAAAATTATAATCATTTATTATTATGATAATTGTATAATAGCAAAAGTATAATCATTTATTATTATGATAATTGTATAATAGCAAAAGTATACCCATTTATTATTATGATAATTGTATAATAGCAAAAGTATAATCATTTATTATTATGATAATTGTATAATAGCAAAATTATAATCATTTATTATTATGATAATTGTGTAATAGCAAAATTATAATCATTTATTATTATGATAATTGTATAATAGCAAAAGTATAATCATTTATTATTATGATAATTGTATTATAGAAAAATTATAATCATTTATTATTATGATAATTGTGTAATATCAAAATTATAATCATTTACTATTATGATAATTGTATAATAGCAAAATTATAATAATTTATTATTATGATAATTGTATAAAAGCAAAATTATAATCATTTATTATTATGATAATTGTGTAATAGCAAAATTATAATCATTTATTATTATGATAATTGTATAATAGCAAAATTATAATAATTTATTATTATGATAATTGTATAATAGCAAAATTATAATCATTTATTATTATGATAATTGTATAATAGCAAAATTATAATCATTTATTATTATGATAATTGTATAATAGCAAAATTATAATCATTTATTATTATGATAATTGTATAATAGCAAAATTATAATCATTTATTATTATGATAATTGTATAATAGCAAAATTATAATCATTTATTATTATGATAATTGTATAATAGCAAAATTATAATCATTTATTATTATGATAATTGTATAATAGCAAAATTATAATCATTTATAATTATGATAATTGTGTAATAGCAAAAGTATACCCATTTATTATTATGATAATTGTGTAATATCAAAATTATAATCATTTATTATTATGATAATTGTATAATAGCAAAATTATAATCATTTATTATTATGATAATTGTGTAATATCAAAATTATAATCATTTATTATTATGATAATTGTGTAATAGCAAAATTAAAATCATTTATTATTATGATAATTGTGTAATATCAAAATCATAATCATTTATTATTATGATAATTGTATAATAGCAAAATTATAATCATTTATTATTATGATAATTGTGTAATAGCAAAATTATAATCATTTATTATTATGATAATTGTATAATAGCAAAATTATAATCATTTATTATTATGATAATTGTGTAATAGCAAAATTATAATCATTTATTATTATGATAATTGTATAATAGCAAAATTATAATCATTTATTATTATGATAATTGTATAATAGCAAAATTATAATCATTTATCATTATGATAATTGTATAATAGCAAAATTATAATCATTTATTATTATGATAATTGTATAATAGAAAAATTATAATTATTTATTATTATGATAATTGTATAATAGCAAAATTATAATCATTTATTATTATGATAATTGTATAATAGCAAAATTATAATCATTTATTATGATGATAATTGTATAATAGCAAAATTATAATCATTTATTACTATGATAATTGTGTAATAGCAAAATTGTAATCATTTATTATTATGATAATTGTATAATAGCAAAATTATAATCATTTATTATTATGATAATTGTATAATAGCAAAATTATAATCATTTATAATTATGATAATTGTGTAATAGCAAAAGTATACCCATTTATTATTATGATAATTGTATAATAGCAAAAGCATACCCATTTATTATTATGATAATTGTATAATAGCAAAAGTATAATCATTTATTATTATGATAATTGTATAATAGCAAAATTATAATCATTTATTATTATGATAATTGTGTAATATCAAAATTATAATCATTTATTATTATGATAATTGTATAATAGCAAAATTATAATCATTTATTTTTATGATAATTGTATAATAGCAAAATTATAATCATTTATAATTATGATAATTGTGTAATAGCAAAAGTATACCCATTTATTATTATGATAATTGTGTAATAGCAAAATTATAATCATTTATTATTATGATAATTGTGTAATAGTAAAATTGTAATCATTTATTATTAGATAATTGTATAATAGCAAAATTATAATCATTTATTATTATGATAATTGTATAATAGCAAAAGTATAATCATTTATTATTATGATAATTGTATAATAGCAAAAGTATACCCATTTATTATTATGATAATTGTATAATAGCAAAAGTATAATCATTTATTATTATGATAATTGTATAATAGCAAAATTATAATCATTTATTATTATGATAATTGTGTAATATCAAAATTATAATCATTTATTATTATGATAATTGTATAATAGCAAAATTATAATCATTTATTATTATGATAATTGTATAATAGCAAAATTATAATCATTTATTATTATGATAATTGTGTAATAGCAAAATTATAATCATTTATTATTATGATAATTGTGTAATAGCAAAATTATAATCATTTATTATTATGATAATTGTATAATAGCAAAATTATAATCATTTATTATTATGATAACTGTATAATAGCAAAATTATAATCATTTATAATTATGATAATTGTATAATAGCAAAATTATAATCATTTATTATTATGATAATTGTATAATAGCAAAATTATAATCATTTATTATTATGATAATTGTATAATAGCAAAATTATAATCATTTATTATTATGATAATTGTATAATAGCAAAATTATAATCATTAATTATTATGATAATTGTATAATAGCAAAATTATAATCATTTATTACTATGATAATTGTGTAATAGCAAAATTGTAATCATTTATTATTATGATAATTGTATAATAGCAAAATTGTAATCATTTATTATTATGATAATTGTATAATAGCAAAATTATAATCATTTATAATTATGATAATTGTGTAATAGCAAAAGTATACCCATTTATTATTATGATAATTGTGTAATAGCAAAATTATAATCATTTATTATTATGATAATTGTATAATAGCAAAATTATAATCATTTATTATTATGATAATTGTGTAATATGAAAATTATAATCATTTATTATTATGATAATTGTGTAATAGCAAAATTATAATCATTTATTATTATGATAATTGTGTAATATCAAAATCATAATCATTTATTATTATGATAATTGTATAATAGCAAAATTATAATCATTTATTATTATGATAATTGTGTAATATCAAAATTATAATCATTTATTATTATGATAATTGTATAATAGCAAAATTATAATCATTTATTATTATGATAATTGTATAATATCAAAATTATAATCATTTATTATTATGATAATTGTATAATAGCAAAATTATAATCATTTGTTATTATGATAATTGTATAATAGCAAAATTATAACAGTTTATTATTATGATAATTGTATAATAGCAAAAGTATAATCATTTATTATTATGATAATTATATAATAGTAAAATTATAATCATTTATTATTATGATAATTGTATAATAGCAAAATTATAATCATTTATTATTATGATAATTGTATAATAGCAAAATTATAATCATTTATTATGATGATAATTGTATAATAGCAAAATTATAATAATTTATTATTATGATAATTGTATAATAGCAAAATTATAATCATTTATTATTATGATAATTGTATAATAGCAAAATTATAATCATTTATTATTATGATAATTGTATAATAGCAAAATTATAATCATTTATTATTATGATAATTGTATAATAGCAAAAGTGTAACCATTTATTATTATGATAATTGTATAATAGCAAAATTATAATCATTTATTATTATGATAATTGTATAATAGCAAAATTATAATCATTTATTATTATGATAATTGTATAATATCAAAATTATAATCATTTATAATTATGATAATTGTGTAATAGCAAAAGTATACCCATTTATTATTATGATAATTGTGTAATAGCAAAATTATAATCATTTATTATTATGATAATTGTATAATAGCAAAATTGTAATCATTTATTATTAGATAATTGTATAATAGCAAAATTATAATCATTTATTATTATGATAATTGTATAATAGCAAAAGTATAATCATTTATTATTATTATAATTATATGATAGCAAAAGTATAATCATTTATTATTATGATAATTGTATAATAGCAAAAGTATACCCATTTATTATTATGATAATTGTATAATAGCAAAATTATAATCATTTATTATTATGATAAGTGTGTAATATCAAAATTATAATCATTTATTATTATGATAATTGTGTAATATCAAAATTATAATCATTTATTATTATGATAATTGTGTAATAGCAAAATTATAATCATTTATTATTATGATAATTGTGTAATATCAAAATCATAATCATTTATTATTATGATAATTGTATAATAGCAAAATTATAATAATTTATTATTATGATAATTGAATAATAGCAAAATTATAATCATTTATTATTATGATAATTGTATAATAGCAAAATTATAATAATTTATTTTCATGATAATTGTGTAATAGCAAAATTATAATCATTTATTATTATGATAATTGTATAATATCAAAATTATAATCATTTATTATTATGATAATTGTGTAATAGCAAAATTGTAATCATTTATTATTATGATAATTGTGTAATAGCAAAACTGTAATCATTTATTATTATGATAATTGTGTAATAGCAAAATTATAATCATTTATTATTATGATAATTGTAAAATAGCAAAAGTATAATCATTTATTATTATGATAATTGTATAATAGCAAAAGTATACCCATTTATTATTATGATAATTGTATAATAGCAAAAGTATAATCATTTATTATTATGATAATTGTGTAATAGCAAAATTGTAATCATTTATTATTAGATAATTGTATAATAGCAAAATTATAATCATTTATTATTATGATAATTGTAAAATTGCAAAAGTATAATCATTTATTATTATGATAATTGTATAATAGCAAAAGTATACCAACTTATTATTATGATAATTGTGTAATAGCAAAATTGTAATCATTTATTATTAGATAATTGTATAATAGCAAAATTATAATCATTTATTATTATGATAATTGTATAATAGCAAAAGTATACCCATTTATTATTATGATAATTGTATAATAGCAAAAGTATACCCATTTATTATTATGATAATTGTATAATAGCAAAAGTATACATATTTATTATTATGATAATTGTGTAATAGAAAAATTATAATCATTTATTATTAGATAATTGTATAATAGCAAGATTATAATCATTTATTATTATGATAATTGTATAATAGCAAAAGTATAATCATTAATTATTATGATAATTGTATAATAGCAAAAGTATACCCATTTATTATTATGATAATTGTGTAATAGCAAAATTATAATCATTTATTATTATGATAATTGTGTCATAGCAAAATTGTAATCATTTATTATTAGATAATTGTATAATAGCAAAATTATAATCATTTATTATTATGATAATTGTATAATAGCAAAAGTATAATCATTTATTATTATGATAATTGTATAATAGCAAAAGTATAACCATTTATTATTATGATAATTATATGATAGCAAAATAATAACAATTTATTATTATGATAATTGTGTAATAGCAAAAGTATAATCATCTATTATTATGATAATTGTATAATAGCAAAAGTATACCCATTTATTATTATGATAATTGTGTAATAACAAAATTATAATCATTTTTTATTATGATAATTGTGTAATAGCAAAATTGTAATCATTTATTATTAGATAATTGTATAATAGCAAAATTATAATCATTTATTATTATGATAATTGTATAATAGCAAAAGTATAATCATTTATTATTATGATAATTGTATAATAGCAAAAGTATACAGATTTATTATTATGATAATTGTGTAATAGAAAAATTATAATCATTTATTATTATGATAATTGTGTAATAGCAAAATTATAATCATTTATTATTATGATAATTGTATAATAGCAAAATTGTAATCATTTATTATTAGATAATTGTATAATAGCAAAATTATAATCATTTATTATTATGATAATTGTATAATAGCAAAAGTATAATCATTTATTATTATTATAATTATATGATAGCAAAAGTATAATCATTTATTATTATGATAATTGTATAATAGCAAAAGTATACCCATTTATTATTATGATAATTGTATAATAGCAAAAGTATACCCATTTATTATTATGATAATTGTGTAATAGCAAAATTATAATCATTTATTATTATGATAATTGTGTAATAGCAAAATTGTAATCATTTATTATTATGATAATTGTATAATAGCAAAAGTATAATCATTTATTATTATGATAATTGTGTAATAGCAAAATTATAATAATTTATTATTATGATAATTGTATAATAGCAAAAGTATACTCATTTACTATTATGATAATTGTGTAATAGCAAAATTATAATAATTTATTATTATGATAATTGTATAATAGCAAAAGTATACCCATTTATTATTATGATAATTGTGTAATAGCAAAATTATAATCATTTATTATTATGATAATTGTATAATAGCAAAAGTATACCCATTTATTATTATGATAATTGTGTAATAGCAAAATTATAATCATTTATTATTATGATAATTGTGTAATAGCAAAATTGTAATCATTTATTATTAGATAATTGTATAATAGCAAAATTATAATCATTTATTATTATGATAATTGTATAATAGCAAAAGTATAATCATTTATTATTATGATAATTGTATAATAGCAAAAGTATACCCATTTATTATTATGATAATTGTATAATAGCAAAAGTATAATCATTTATTATTATGATAATTGTATAATAGCAAAATTATAATCATTTATTATTATGATAATTGTGTAATAGCAAAATTATAATCATTTATTATTATGATAATTGTATAATAGCAAAAGTATAATCATTTATTATTATGATAATTGTATTATAGAAAAATTATAATCATTTATTATTATGATAATTGTGTAATATCAAAATTATAATCATTTACTATTATGATAATTGTATAATAGCAAAATTATAATAATTTATTATTATGATAATTGTATAAAAGCAAAATTATAATCATTTATTATTATGATAATTGTGTAATAGCAAAATTATAATCATTTATTATTATGATAATTGTATAATAGCAAAATTATAATAATTTATTATTATGATAATTGTATAATAGCAAAATTATAATCATTTATTATTATGATAATTGTATAATAGCAAAATTATAATCATTTATTATTATGATAATTGTATAATAGCAAAATTATAATCATTTATTATTATGATAATTGTATAATAGCAAAATTATAATCATTTATTATTATGATAATTGTATAATAGCAAAATTATAATCATTTATTATTATGATAATTGTATAATAGCAAAATTATAATCATTTATTATTATGATAATTGTATAATAGCAAAATTATAATCATTTATAATTATGATAATTGTGTAATAGCAAAAGTATACCCATTTATTATTATGATAATTGTGTAATATCAAAATTATAATCATTTATTATTATGATAATTGTATAATAGCAAAATTATAATCATTTATTATTATGATAATTGTGTAATATCAAAATTATAATCATTTATTATTATGATAATTGTGTAATAGCAAAATTAAAATCATTTATTATTATGATAATTGTGTAATATCAAAATCATAATCATTTATTATTATGATAATTGTATAATAGCAAAATTATAATCATTTATTATTATGATAATTGTGTAATAGCAAAATTATAATCATTTATTATTATGATAATTGTATAATAGCAAAATTATAATCATTTATTATTATGATAATTGTGTAATAGCAAAATTATAATCATTTATTATTATGATAATTGTATAATAGCAAAATTATAATCATTTATTATTATGATAATTGTATAATAGCAAAATTATAATCATTTATCATTATGATAATTGTATAATAGCAAAATTATAATCATTTATTATTATGATAATTGTATAATAGAAAAATTATAATTATTTATTATTATGATAATTGTATAATAGCAAAATTATAATCATTTATTATTATGATAATTGTATAATAGCAAAATTATAATCATTTATTATGATGATAATTGTATAATAGCAAAATTATAATCATTTATTACTATGATAATTGTGTAATAGCAAAATTGTAATCATTTTTTATTATGATAATTGTATAATAGCAAAATTATAATCATTTATTATTATGATAATTGTATAATAGCAAAATTATAATCATTTATAATTATGATAATTGTGTAATAGCAAAAGTATACCCATTTATTATTATGATAATTGTATAATAGCAAAAGCATACCCATTTATTATTATGATAATTGTATAATAGCAAAAGTATAATCATTTATTATTATGATAATTGTATAATAGCAAAATTATAATCATTTATTATTATGATAATTGTGTAATATCAAAATTATAATCATTTATTATTATGATAATTGTATAATAGCAAAATTATAATCATTTATTTTTATGATAATTGTATAATAGCAAAATTATAATCATTTATAATTATGATAATTGTGTAATAGCAAAAGTATACCCATTTATTATTATGATAATTGTGTAATAGCAAAATTATAATCATTTATTATTATGATAATTGTGTAATAGTAAAATTGTAATCATTTATTATTAGATAATTGTATAATAGCAAAATTATAATCATTTATTATTATGATAATTGTATAATAGCAAAAGTATAATCATTTATTATTATGATAATTGTATAATAGCAAAAGTATACCCATTTATTATTATGATAATTGTATAATAGCAAAAGTATAATCATTTATTATTATGATAATTGTATAATAGCAAAATTATAATCATTTATTATTATGATAATTGTGTAATATCAAAATTATAATCATTTATTATTATGATAATTGTATAATAGCAAAATTATAATCATTTATTATTATGATAATTGTATAATAGCAAAATTATAATCATTTATTATTATGATAATTGTGTAATAGCAAAATTATAATCATTTATTATTATGATAATTGTGTAATAGCAAAATTATAATCATTTATTATTATGATAATTGTATAATAGCAAAATTATAATCATTTATTATTATGATAACTGTATAATAGCAAAATTATAATCATTTATAATTATGATAATTGTATAATAGCAAAATTATAATCATTTATTATTATGATAATTGTATAATAGCAAAATTATAATCATTTATTATTATGATAATTGTATAATAGCAAAATTATAATCATTTATTATTATGATAATTGTATAATAGCAAAATTATAATCATTAATTATTATGATAATTGTATAATAGCAAAATTATAATCATTTATTACTATGATAATTGTGTAATAGCAAAATTGTAATCATTTATTATTATGATAATTGTATAATAGCAAAATTGTAATCATTTATTATTATGATAATTGTATAATAGCAAAATTATAATCATTTATAATTATGATAATTGTGTAATAGCAAAAGTATACCCATTTATTATTATGATAATTGTGTAATAGCAAAATTATAATCATTTATTATTATGATAATTGTATAATAGCAAAATTATAATCATTTATTATTATGATAATTGTGTAATATGAAAATTATAATCATTTATTATTATGATAATTGTGTAATAGCAAAATTATAATCATTTATTATTATGATAATTGTGTAATATCAAAATCATAATCATTTATTATTATGATAATTGTATAATAGCAAAATTATAATCATTTATTATTATGATAATTGTGTAATATCAAAATTATAATCATTTATTATTATGATAATTGTATAATAGCAAAATTATAATCATTTATTATTATGATAATTGTATAATATCAAAATTATAATCATTTATTATTATGATAATTGTATAATAGCAAAATTATAATCATTTGTTATTATGATAATTGTATAATAGCAAAATTATAACAGTTTATTATTATGATAATTGTATAATAGCAAAAGTATAATCATTTATTATTATGATAATTATATAATAGTAAAATTATAATCATTTATTATTATGATAATTGTATAATAGCAAAATTATAATCATTTATTATTATGATAATTGTATAATAGCAAAATTATAATCATTTATTATGATGATAATTGTATAATAGCAAAATTATAATAATTTATTATTATGATAATTGTATAATAGCAAAATTATAATCATTTATTATTATGATAATTGTATAATAGCAAAATTATAATCATTTATTATTATGATAATTGTATAATAGCAAAATTATAATCATTTATTATTATGATAATTGTATAATAGCAAAAGTGTAACCATTTATTATTATGATAATTGTATAATAGCAAAATTATAATCATTTATTATTATGATAATTGTATAATAGCAAAATTATAATCATTTATTATTATGATAATTGTATAATATCAAAATTATAATCATTTATAATTATGATAATTGTGTAATAGCAAAAGTATACCCATTTATTATTATGATAATTGTGTAATAGCAAAATTATAATCATTTATTATTATGATAATTGTATAATAGCAAAATTGTAATCATTTATTATTAGATAATTGTATAATAGCAAAATTATAATCATTTATTATTATGATAATTGTATAATAGCAAAAGTATAATCATTTATTATTATTATAATTATATGATAGCAAAAGTATAATCATTTATTATTATGATAATTGTATAATAGCAAAAGTATACCCATTTATTATTATGATAATTGTATAATAGCAAAATTATAATCATTTATTATTATGATAAGTGTGTAATATCAAAATTATAATCATTTATTATTATGATAATTGTGTAATATCAAAATTATAATCATTTATTATTATGATAATTGTGTAATAGCAAAATTATAATCATTTATTATTATGATAATTGTGTAATATCAAAATCATAATCATTTATTATTATGATAATTGTATAATAGCAAAATTATAATCATTTATTATTATGATAATTGTGTAATATCAAAATTATAATCATTTATTATTATGATAATTGTATAATAGCAAAATTATAATCATTTATTATTATGATAATTGTATAATATCAAAATTATAATCATTTATTATTATGATAATTGTATAATAGCAAAATTATAATCATTTATTATTATGATAATTGTATAATAGCAAAATTATAACAATTTATTATTATGATAATTGTATAATAGCAAAAGTATAATCATTTATTATTATGATAATTATATAATAGCAAAATTATAATCATTTATTATTATGATAATTGTATAATAGCAAAAGTATAATCATTTATTATTATGATAATTGTATAATAGCAAAATTATAATCATTTATTATTATGATAATTGTATAATAGCAAAATTATAATCATTTATTATTATGATAATTGTATAATAGCAAAATTATAATCATTTATTATTATGATAATTGTATAATAGCAAAATTATAATCATTTATTATTATGATAATTGTATAATAGCAAAATTATAATCATTTATTATTATGATAATTGTATAATAGCAAAAGTATAATCATTTATTATTATGATAATTGTATAATAGCAAAATTATAATCATTTATTATTATGATAATTGTATAATAGCAAAATTATAATCATTTATTATTATGATAATTGTATAATAGCAAAAGTATAATCATTTATTATTATGATAATTGTATGATATCAAAATTATAATCATTTATTATTATGATAATTGTATAATATCAAAATTATAATCATTTATTATTATGATAATTGTATAATATCAAAATTATAATCATTTATTATTATGATAATTGTATAATAGCAAAATTATAATCATTTATTATTATGATAATTGTATAATAGCAAAATTATAATCATTTATTATTATGATAATTGTATAATAGCAAAATTATAATCATTTATTATTATGATAATTGTATATAGTGGCAATCGGAAAAATTTTAATTATTCATTATTATGATGATTGCCTATTGGTAAATTTTTAAAAATTATTTATCATTCAACATCTGAATGGATGAAACAATCAATGTTTAGAAAGTATCTTAAACTCTTCCGGTATTTTTTCGGTTCTAATACTATACTCGATCTATTCTGTACATCGGTCAGTGAACGAAAAGTCCTTCTAAACTGAGGCAATTTTAGTTTTAGTCTCAATTTAAAATGCCCTTTTTGAGGGATCTGGATTTTTCTAGCATGAAAAACTGACGCTGTATCTCGATATTCTTTCACATGGAAAATCTTTTTATATTTAGAATTTGTTTAGTTGATATTTATTTATTTATTTTTATTTGATATCTATTTATTTTTTATTTGATATTTATTTGTTTGATATTTATTTATTTCATCGTGTTTTTGTATAACATGAGAACGACAGAGATGCAACAATCATTAAAAAGTAATGTATTGGAGATAGCATTACAAAGGAATAAGGAAAGATAATTGCTAGGGGAAAGAAAAAAATGAAAAAGAAAGAAAAAAAAAAGACGATACAGCAATGAATGAGAAAGGAGAAAAGTTAAATATAAATCTCTTGTGACCCCAGGAAAGTCCAAAGGTTCTTTTATTTAATACATTTTGAATCTGTTGATCAGAAAGTCTCAGTGAAAGTATGGCGACGTTAGTCGCCATACTTAAGTATTTCTTTAATATTTTAACGGTTTTTATCAGTTTTGTACATTGTATGATGTCAATTCTCTATTTAGTTCTCATTTCTCCTAGCATTTTGCTTCATTTTTTTCCAGGAATGTTTCTAATGTTTCTGAAATTATTATTACTACAACAATTGACTCTATATTTCTTTGAGCTTTCTGTCAAGTTTTTATAGTTTTCTCTGTATACTTGACATTCTCCCTGTAATCTGCTGTGATTTTTCTTCTCATTAACCAATGATTTTTCTTTTCATAAACAAGATCAGACCTCGTTTCCTTGCGTGAATGGGTTTCTCAGTTTGTATTTTCATATCGTTGAGAATTTTATGATTTTCCTTTTTCAATATCGTACCCGGTTTGTGTCTGTACCATTTATCAGTCAGGTTCAATAGATAAAACAACGTATCGTCTAACGCCATCGTGTCTGTTTTTGCATTCATTTTGAGCATTCGTTTATTATGTGATTTACCGTTTTGTCTCTTTGTCCACATAGTTTACATTTACTGTCTTCCTTGCATAAAAGCCAAAATAGATGAATCTGTCTTGGCTTTTATATAATCCGTTCTTATTATGCAACTCTCAGTAGCAAAAACCCTTGTTTTACAGTAATGTTGACACGTTTTGGTCAACTATTTATTTGCCCAGTCTTATAACTCGTCCACATGGGTGTTTCTCTTTTAATTTTATGTTTTGTTTCTATAGTCATTCAGAACATTGTTTCTTAATCAATTGAGTTCTTCTTTTGTCTTGCTGATGAAAGATCCAAATTATCTTACTATTGATATTGCCAAGGTTTTATTTTTTAAATAATATTTATACTGAATAGTTTAGTTTCTTCTCCTTGGGCATTTTTTCCTATTATCTTTCTTTTATCTCTGTTCATTTAATGTTGTCCATTTCCAAAACTTTATATTTACTTACCTCCTCAGATATTTAGAATGTTCGCCCAGTACCTCTCGGTTGAACACTTCTCTGCCCTCTGCTGTTTATAGTTTTCCCATATTCATCTTCATGTTTTCATTCTGAAGATTCTGGTTGTTGTATTTATTGGATTTTCTAGCCCCTTTTTTCAAATAGTTTTAATTATTATTATTATTATTATTATTATTATTATTATTATTATTATTATTATTATTAATAACTCACTAGAAGTAGTCACACAGGCCATTATCAAAGATTGCTCTTTGAGGACAACTTGTGGTGTTCTCTGGAGTCTGAGTAACAACAAGTCTCCACAGATTCCCAGTACTCTCCACCTCATTCGATAACCTTTGCAAAAGAGTTTACGTTATTGCGACAGTCACTTACTATTGATTTCTTGTTGGTAGCGACCATTGGTCTTCACCAGAATTTGGGTGGCGATAAGCCTCCTCAAGGCCCCAGTCCTCTTTGAACACAGCCAGCGGAGGTCTGGCTAGTGCTTTCTCTTCTCGGGTTTTCCATCCTCCTTGACCCTCCTCACTTATTTGGTGTGTTGCCAGTGTATGATGAAACACAACAACCGGTCGTATTCCTTGGAGTCTGGGTGACAACAAGTCTCCCCAGATTTCCAGTACTCTCCACCTCTTTTGATAATCTTTGCTAATGCATTTGCGTTATTGTCATTGAATTTTCACTGGTAACGACCATTTGTCTTCACTGGAATTAGGTTGGCAATTAGCCTCCTCAAAGCCCAAGTACTCTCTGCACCCTTCCAGTAGAGGTCTTGTTAGTGCTCTCCCTCTTCGGTCTTTTCCCTTTGATCCTTCCTGACTATTTTGAGTGGTATCAGCCGAGGATGGTCACATCACTTTGGTAGGGGACAAGTTATTTCTTGTAATTTCATTTCGTTTGCGTTCATTGGTTAGTGTTACTTTTTACGTGTATTCTTTATTTCTATTGCAATCTCCATGTGACTAACGTTCGTAGTTTATGTGGATTTGTTTCCCCATTCGATGATTTTTCTGAAGATTTCATCTGGTTTCATCATTGCTGTCCATTGTATAGTTCGATCATCGCCTTCTTCTTCTTCTTCTTCTTCTTCTTCTTCTTCTTCTTCTTCTTCTTCTTCTTCTTCTTCCTTCTCCATCATCTTACAACTCTTTTTCATTCTTCCTTTCATTCACTTTTCTTTCTTCACAACGCTGTCATTCATATTTCTTCAGAACTCCCTTTTTACTTCTTCCATCTTTGCTACAAATACAAAAGCCAGAATTCATACGATGTATCCATTCAATTTATGCTTTTAGAAATACAATTTCAAACATAAGCATCACAGGCCAATGCACCAACAAAGCCCCTAATAAGCTTTACAAACTAAAGAAAATTCTACCCCAAACTTAAATAAGGCACATTGACAAGCAAATGCTATTTGGAACTCAAGCTTTTTTCCTCCCACGGCTGGATGATGTGACACAAGGGTCGGAAAATAGAATTTGAAAATCCAGCGCCATAGAGGAAGAGCACTCTGGCCTGCACACAATACATGAGTATCACCGTTGGCATTCGCTGGTAGGGGCGCCTCAGGCGATTAGCAATAAATTAACTCTTTCTCGAAAGGTAAGAAGAAAAAGCTTGAGCTGCATATGACCAGAGACATACCTCAGTCTACAGGAAACAAGCCATCTCAATAATGGCCAAGATTTTGGGGTCGACAAAAACTTTAACTTTTAATTTTAAACGACTTTAGTCTGACAAACCATTGAACATCCGGTATCTAATTGTAGAGTGACAGACTGATTCTGTTTCAAACGTAAAACATGACAGACTGACAAATAATCTATTTCAAACATAAGCATGACATACAAAAAAAAAAAAATAATCATTAAAACTGAAGCGTGACCGACCAGCAGACAGAACGTTTCATTGCAGATGCGAGGACGCGCTGAAAACTCACAGCCAGTTCACGAGATGATTGTGAGATGGTTGGAGGAAGAGGAGGACTGGTTTCT
Source organism: Euprymna scolopes (assembly GCF_053919585.1). Lineage (NCBI taxonomy): Eukaryota > Metazoa > Mollusca > Cephalopoda > Sepiida > Sepiolidae > Euprymna > Euprymna scolopes. The sequence goes on along the minus strand of NC_136511.1, from coordinate 98,521,347 downwards.
CTTTTTATCATTTATCCATCGCTTCTAGACACAGACACATTGATTTGAATTCTAAAACAGAATAAAAAACAAACAAAGAAATAAAAAAAAGAAACAGCGAAACTACTCTCAGTTACTTCGTCAAAAATACTATTTTATTTCTTCTCTTTGTGATTGTGTCTACTGAATCCGTTTAAGTCGTTCACCTCAACCAATAATCGATGGACAACAAGTCTATTCGCACAACGGTCGCCATCTTGAAAAAAATCCCCCAGACAGAAGAACACAGCTCTGGAAATAATGAGACTTAAGTACGCCCAACACCCGCCACAAATAACGACAATCAGCAAATTATGATATTTACTAAGTTTGAGAACTAAATATGTCTTCTCGTTTGTTTTAGTGCTGATTCGAGACAGATATGTAAAATAGTGTGTGTGTTAGATCTAAGAAGCATTTTCTATGAAATATACGCATTTTGTCTATTATTCACACACCTACCGGCATGAAATAGAGACACGGCTGCACATTTTATAAAATATATTAGATTCATTTGACAAGTGTGTTCGGATTTTCAGATAAAAACAGTAAACATTCATCCCATGTGCAATGTATGTATGTATGTATGTATGTATCTATCTATCTATCTATCTATCTATCTATGTGTGTGTGAGGAATATGTAATGGTAAAAATTCTGCATAAAGAAATTAAAATGCAATTAAACTCATGTTCAGACATTTCGTTATACATTTAAATAGAAAAAAAAAATGAATAAACCCACAATATTGAGACCACACAAAGCCTTTAACAGCATTTAACAAATTAACTTCGAAGGCGAACTTTTGACCAATGTTACACTATTGACGGGGGGGGGGGTCTGGATACTAAGAAATAACGAGAATGTACTCGATTCGGACTGAATACATTTAATTATTATGACATTTAATTTATATGACTTGCCAATATCGACGTTCTGCAGGAAAGCAGAACCAGTTTCATAAAAAACAAAAACGGTCCAACAGAATAAAAATTACGATTAAGTCTAAATCTATTTCTTAAAATTCGTCCAAATCCGTCGTATGAATCTGAAGTAAAGGGGGAAAAATCAGCAACCAAATGGTATCCACTTTCAAAAAAATGGTAAAATCACAGCAAGTCTCATATAAAATCTTTTAAAATACTAAACTTAAGAAAACCTTTAAATTAGGTGAGGGAAATATTCCTGCTCTTAAGAATGTTTGTTAAAAAAGACAACAATTTTCAAGATTACCATTTATTTAAGAGAAGTGCAGAGATCTGTACTATCAGACCCGATTAACTGTCGGCATAGGCCGCTTCATACCCTCCAAGAAATTACAACAAAAGACCCAACAACCAGCTGTGGTTCACTTAAAAATGTGCTGCTGCTATTGCGCATAGAAACCACTATTTCCACTGCTTTCAACGAAAGAATTGTTATGAAACTAAAGCAATCACTGTAAATGAAAAATGCAAGAGAATCATATGCTCAGTCCGTCAGGTCTAAAGTAGCAGAGCAGTGGTTTGGTTCCCATGGGTTAGGGTTAGGGTTAGGGTTTGGTTCCCATGGGTTTTGGTGAATAACAACCAAGGTACTCATCCCTTTATTCAAACCATCATCAATGGATATGAGATAATTTGTAGTTTGTCCTCTGACTGAAAACACTCTGTGCAACATACAAATATCCATACGTGATGTTTCCAAGCTTATCAAAAATTTTGATTATAGTAAAGCCACTGGCTCTGATAGCATTCCAATTGTAAAAAAAAAAAACTTCAACCGGAACTAGTTCCTTATATTTACAAAGTTGTTTAAACATTGTCTAAAGGAAAATGCTCCACAACATCCTGGAAAACTTAGTGAATCTCTTGATGAGAGCTTCATTTCTATAGCAATTGCTCTTAACATATCAACGGTTTTTAATAGGATATGGCATAAAAGTATATTTCACAAGATTGCCAGCCAATGAATAGCTAGAAATGTCCTCTCAATTATTAAATCCTGTCTTGCTGATAGGTTTATAAGAGTAGTCATCGATGGGCAGAAATCAAACTATCAACGCTGGCGTTCCTCAGGGTTCCATCTTGAGCCCAACTCTTTTTCTGATCTTCATCAATGATCTCTCAAATCACATTTTCAGATCATTCGTAGACATTTATGCAGACGACACTATCATCCATAACAACATTTCAAAGGCACACAAGATCTTCCTGATTCTCTATCTTCTGATCTTGAGCACCTGCTACATTAGGGAAAAAGTGGTTGATTTTGATGCATCTAAAACCAAGCTTCCTTCTTTCTATCATCCACACTCAATCGAAATGAATGGCTCTCGTCTTGGGGGAGCATCATGTGTTGACAAGCTTCTAGGATGGAACACATACATCAAATCCATTGCCAAGATCGCCTGAAAAATGGTTGGATTATTCTACTGCCCCGGCAGATATTTCACTTCTGATACAATCCCCAACCTGCAGAAGAGCCAAGTATATTCTTAAATGGAGTACTGTTACCACATCTGCGAAGGAGATGCTCGCCACTCCGTTTCAAACCTTTACAGAGTTCAAAACCAGTTTTGAAACCGTGTAGGTGATACCCTTTTCTCTTCCGTGCACTCTCTTTTCCACAGAAGAAATATTGCGAGCCTATCTCTACTCTATCATTATTTTCATGGCATGTGTTCGTCTGAGCTCTAATCTATATTATCCTTTGCCAAACTTTTACAAAACACTCGTCTAACTTCAACCACTATCAACAATTTCCCATACTCTCTATCTGTACCTAAATCTAAACGCAAATTCCATGAACAAAGTTTCTTCCTAGAACTGCCTGCCCTTGCAACTTCACACTTTCGCTGCTTTCTGGCTGACTACAATATGGTAGTCTTCAAGTCCAATGTAAACAAGTTTTGGTTGACTTGTTGAGCCATTCCCATAAATAATCAAATTCTATCCAATTTCCACTATTAACGATTGCTACACTACCACCTTACACTCATTAACTCTTATCCTCGAATGGTCTTCGAGGGACTACCTTGTAAAAATCATAAGGATTGCACATAACAGAGGGCATATTTCTGCTATAATCTGATATAATCTCCTATAATTCAGCCAGATCTGATATCACTAGTTGTTGCATAATAATAATTTATGGTGACAAAACCAAGCAGATGAAATCGCACACACACACACACACACACACACACACACACACACACACACACACACACACACACACACACACACACACTATATATATATATATATATATATATATATGACCTTGATGGAGGGGAGACTAAAACTTGCTGCTATGGTTTCAAATGATCTGAAATAACAGTAAGGGGAGACTTGATTCCAGATATTTCTCATTTTGGAAATAGGGTACGATTATGAATATCTCCAGTATCAAATAATTCTTAGACACTATGAAATTTACTTTCTGTATGAAAACCAAAGAGGGTAGATACAACATATGAGAAATATTTGGAATCAAGTCTCCCCTTGCTGTTATTTGAAATCATAGCAGCAAGCAGATATTTTGTAATTCATATGTAAAACTAGGAAAACAAATGACTATGATTGAAACATTGGTAAAGTTGCAGTATTTTCCACCCTATAAAAATCTGTTAAAATTACCACTGTTATAGAGTTTCGAGGATACTGAAAACGAAAATAACGTTTAAAATTTCAGGAAACGAGTAGTTTCCAAGATAAAAAGAAATTTTAGTTTAAAAAATGGTAGATCACTTTTCTATATTAATTTAATGTAAAATGAACACCAACTTTATTGGGGGGGGGCGTAGGTTATTCTTTTTAGGGGTGGTGTTTATTTGCTAATTGTGTCCTGGTAGAAAAACAAAAACCTTTTTTATAGGTTTTCAGATGTGCTCAAACGAATATAGCATTGAATTTTCCGCAAATATGTTTTTCTGGGTGTTAAGCAATGCAATTCCTTATGTTATAAGTGGTTGCCGTTATTGTACGCTCAAGCGCATATATTTTTGCTTAATACCCGGAAAAAACTTATCTGCAAAATATTTATATGACATATTCGTTTTCAGCACACCCAAAAACCCACAGAAAAACAAGTTTTTTTAAGGTAGGTTTTGCGTTAAATTAATAAAAATGTTTAAACGTTATTTTCGTTTTCAAAACGAATAATAGTAATTTTAAAGGGTTTTTGGAAGATGGAAAGCTACTGTACCTTTACTGCAACATTTTATGGCTGTAAAAAAAAGTGCCAAAAATAGGCTTTGGATGATGGATGATCCCATTAATATGTGATCTTAAATATCACATAGCTCACTACACAATTTCGGTCATTAGCTTTGCAACGAGCCTTCATTTTTTTAATTCTGATGAGATTTTGAACTTATAAAATTGCAAATAAAGGGGAATATATATTTATATATATATATATATATATATATATATATATATATATATATATATATATATATATATATATAATGGTAGCCAAATTGAATATTGAAATGCTCAGATCTGTGGTTCTATGGGACGAAACTACATGAAAATGTGCAGGCTTTTTGAAGATTATAATACTATTCTATGGTTAAAATTTTATGACAATTGGCACCCCCCCCCAACCCATCCAGAAACCTCTACATTTTTAAACCAATAAAATATGCTCAAATTTATCCACATTTATAGTCCTGGTAGGTTAGCTTCAGTTTTGCTGCTTTGGGATGAATTTTGTTTATGCTTTTTCTGTGCTTGGTTGTCTCCCCTGTAGCCTTTACCAGGATTATATATATATATATATATATATATATATATATATATATATATATATATATATATATATATATATATATATATACTTCAGAATAAAGTTCAAAAAAGGGTTTTTAAATTTATTGAATCACTATATATACTAGCGGTGCGCCCGCCTTTTCCTAGGCATAAAATACGCTTAAATATATTTTAATTTGTGCAGATTTCATATATATTATTATAGAGTTGTGATTTCAAAGATTAAAAAAAAGTATTTGGGTGCCATCAGCTAGAATCGAAACCGAAAGCAAAACTGTAGCATTCAAAGCTGGTGACGTTTCCACACGATTAAAAAAAATTTTTTTTGACCCATTTTTGACTCTTTAAAAACTAAAATTAAAATTTTTAACTCTTTAAAAACTTTAAAAGACCCCCCAAAAAAACTATCCGTAAAAAATCCAATCATTTGAGTCCCCTAGCACCGCTCTGCGACTTTTAGTTTCGGAGGAGGTAGAGTTTGAATACATATAGACAGACAAATAGCCTTATATAGACACACACACACACACACACACACACACACACACACACACACACACACAGAAGGAGAGTGTGTGTGTGTGTGTGTGTGTGTGTGAGAGAGAGAGAGAGAGAGAGAGAGAGAGAGAGAGAGAGAGAGAGAGAGAGAGAGAGAGAGGAAAAATAGATAACGAAAATAAAATAAAATAAATTAATTTATGCTAATCGTTGGTTTTCGGTTGTAAATATGTTACTAGTTTAAACCGAAGCGAGACAGACGCTTTTAAGTTTGACTTATCGCTTTTAAGTTTGACTTAAAAGCGATAGACTGAGCGATAGACAAAGTTCCTTATTATTGATGCGTTGACTAAATACCTAAATTAAGATACGTCGATTCAATTTGCGCGTTTCACAACGAAGAAAGTTTGTTTCAGACTGAAGCGTGACAGGCCGACGGAGTTTTTATTTTATTTTATATGTCGCATCTAAAGTGAGATGCATTCGCATAATCATTTCACAATAGAAATACGATTTAAATTTGAAACGTGACCGACCGACCGACCAACCGACCGACAAATACTCTGATGGATGAAGCCGTTTAGGGAGTTGTGATGTCGCGTGATAAAAAATAAGAACAAAAATATATTTTCGATTCAGACAGAAAATTTGAAATGCGATGTCTGAAAATAATTGTGATTTCTGGAGATCTGCTGTCACAATCGACAGACTGGTTTGGGGTGGAAGGGCTGGAGGTCGTAAATATTGCAAACAGGCTTAGAGAGAGAGAGAGAGAGAGAGAGAGAGAGAGAGAGAGAGAGAGAGAGAGAGAGAGAGAGATAGAGAGATAGAGAGAGAGAGATAGAGAGAGAGAGAGACAGAGAGAAAGAGAGAACGAAGGAGAGAGCGAAAGCGACAGAGAGAGAGAGAGAGAGAGAGAGAGAGAGAGAGAGAGGGAGGGGGTAGAAAAAGCGAAGAGATTAAGTAAAGAGAAACAGAGAGAAATTCATTTCACTCGGACAATAGAAAATAAATACTTTCTTTATAAAAACAAAAAAAAAAAAGAAAACAAACAAAATTGATGTGACGTCCAAGAATCCTCGCAAAATGTCTGACGTACAAAAGATGAGATTTTTTTTTATTTTTTTGATAAAAAAAGTTTTTTCTGTCTGATTTTCAATTATTTCTGGTATTTATAAAGTGACAAAACAAACAAAAGAAAACGGAAAAAAAAAGAATTTCAAAGAAATTCAAAAAAATTGTTTAGTTATTTAAAAACTAGTTGAAGCACCTCATATATGCAGGGTTCATCAAATATTTATCCAATCCGTATCGATTGACCAGGAGAGGGGAATAATTTCTTTCTTTAAAATTCATATTGAGTCATCCATTTAGATAATCTTGTCCAAGTCTTATCATCCACCTAACATTTAACACCTTATCCTTAAGTGGCCCCCGTGCCTTGATAAGCGTTGTTCCTCCAAGAAAACAAAAGTTGACCAGTGGCGTAAAGGGATGATGTCCGGGGAAAATCTTGATTGTATGAACCCCTCCCCCCTACTTAAAAACATTATAATGGAAACATAATTTGGACACATGTACAACATGATAGAAACAAGTCGATTTTCATACAAACCAATCAAAGGCGATAATATTCTGAGAAAACGCAAGGTCGAAGAGCTACTATGTCTGCTTGTTCCTTTTTCTGATGGTTGCACAACAATTCCCGTATTTCATGCGCATTTTGTGTTAGGGAACATTTGCCAGATAGAGATTAGTTCAAAGCATCAATTGAAACACATGTTTCCACACGGAAGTTCTATAGCAAACCTCACTCTCTCCAATGGTTCACTTTTACTTGTGCAGCTACCATTGCTCAAAGGCAGCATGCATTTCGCAGACTTATCTGACATAAGTCTAGTACAAAAAGTAGAAAGATATAGAAGTTAGAAATAATTGTATGAGTAAAATAAACACAGTCAAAAGAAGGCATACCGAAATCACCAGAAATTCTATTAGCTGCCCCAGTTCTCTATAAATTCTTCAACAAATATCTTACCGAATCTTACTTTCCTGACTGCTGGAAAATTGTTTCTGTGGTATCAGTTTTCTTTTGGTGAAAGAACTCACTCAATTATTGCCCCATTAGCCTCCTCCATCTCTTCGCCAAAATATTCGAGTCCTTAATCAATCAAAAACTCGTCTACCATCTAAACTTCTTTGCGACCAACAGTTATGGATTTAGTCAACCCTAAGCATAGTCTTTAAATGCATATACTTCGCCCCTCTAATTGGTGTATTTTCTTCTCTCTTTCTCCCCTTCTTTTCTCCCCCTCTCTCGGTGTATCTAGTGCTTCTTGCTGTGTCACGCGGGATTCGATTGGCTAAAACATTGATCGCGCCATTTTAAAAAGAGTGAAACCAGCAGAAGCTGGAAGAAAAAAAAACACAAAAAAAAAACAAACAAAAAAAAAAACACCAGAGCGGTGTTAGGCTTTGAATTACACCAAACTGAAACACGAACTGAAAGAACCAGAGCGGTGTTGCGACGTTGGAAATACAAGAAGAAAGTAATATTAACCATCGAGATTACTAAACTTACCAAACAAATCATGAACGGAATCGAAATCGGATAAAATTATAAATTCGAGAAACAAGCAAAACAGTCTGTTTTCAATTTCCCATGACAACAGTTGGAATTACTATTTCATTCGATAAAATAGTATCTATACGTTATTTCCGGATGAATATTAATTCGATGTTAAATAACTCAAGAAAGGGTTGATATGCCGTGAAAAAAGCAAAGTAAAAGAAATAAATTTGGTACTGGATCCTCCGTCGATTTATTTCTAGTGGTGAGAAGTCAGATAAACTCAATTGGAAACTGCTAATGATTTATGCATCTCAATTCTGCACTGAGTAACACAAAAAAGGGCAAGAAGTGTTGATGTGTTCCAACTACACCAACTTTTTTTTGTAAAAGTATAATTGTTAAAAAAGTTCTTAAGAACCGCCAGAGGGACTGATTTGGCAGCCCAGTTGAACTATACATTTCCTTTTCTATCATTCTTTCCTTTTCTATTTTTCTTTTTGATAAAGTTTTATACCAGTTTTTTACCTTGGTGTCTTTATTTTTTATTAAATTTCTTTTAGAACTCTTAGTCTCGTGCAACGGGATAAAATTCGTTGAACGTAACGATAAAATTTCCATTAAAGCTTCTCATTCTTGACATACCCGGATGTCCTACATGGAATTCCTTGAGTATTCTTTTCTGTAATGTCGCAGGAATTACGACCCTGTCGCTATATAACAGGACGTTATCGCAAATTAAATAAATTTCTTCATCCAGTTCGTCATTGTTGATCCTTTCTTTCGTGCGTATAATAAATTCGTCCACCTCTGCCTTACTCTTAATCTCATCAAGCGTTACTGGAAGTTCTCTTATTGTGTCACATAACGTATTTTTTACTTCAAATTCCGCTTGAATGGCTGCTATTACCATATCCTCCAATGGTTCTGTCTGCTTAGGTATTAACCTCGATAACCCGTCTACATGACCAAATCTTTTAGATGGTACCATGGTACAAGCTGGGACCACCCAAGGGTCTGATTCCCTTAATGGCGGTAGTCCAGCATAACAAATCAAAAGTTCGTCTGGTGCTGCACTATCGTGAACTCAATAGATACATTGAGACGTACACTGCCAATGTTGACGTGTGTGCCAGCAAGCTGAGAGAATGGCGCCAGAAGGGCTCCAACATGTCTATAGTAGACTTGCGGAAGACTTATTTGCAGGTGCGAGTGGATGAGACATTGTGGTCGTTCCAGACAGTGTGGTTCCAGGGTCAGAGATACTGCCTTACTCGACTTGGCGTTGGGCTGAATGTGGCACCGCAAATCATGAAAACCATTGTAAATGCAGTGTTGTCCCAGGAAAAGACCACTGAGGATGCAACATCGGCCTATATTGACGATGTGTATGTCAATGAAGATATACAATCTGCGTCGCACGTCAGAGAAAAGTTAGCTCAATTCGGGTTGGAGTGCAAGGATCCCGAACGTCTGAGGGATGGAGCACGGGTATTAGGATTGAACGTCTGCGGGAAAGACGGTACCTTACGATGGAGGCATGGCAGTGAGATTCCAAACATCCCTGATGTTATTACGTGGCGGACTATTTTTCCTTGTGTGGGAAACTTATTGGTCACTTACCAGCATGTGGATGGCTCCGAGCAACTGTGGGCGTCATCAAACGCAGGGCAAGTTTAGTAACTACAGGTTGGGATGATGTATCTGATGATGCTCTTCTAACTCTGATAACGACGGAAACCCTAGAGAGAGTTGACAAGAAGGACCCTGCCCGTGGAGAATGGTGTGTCGATGGGGACACTGTGAATGTGTGGGTTGATGCTAGTTCTTTGGCATTGGGAGTGTTATTGGAGCAACGTGGAAATGTAATTGAAGACGCGTGCTGACTGCGACCCGTGAATGATGCTCAACACATCAACCTGGCGGAACTGGATGCTGTTGTGAAGGGTTTAAATCTGGCACTGCAATGGCAGTCAAAGAAGTTGCACTTTTACACGGATTCTCTCTGTGTCTGCCACTGGGTATCCGACACTCTTTCGGGATGAACGAGAGTCCGCACTAAGGCAGCCAGTGAGATGTTAATCCGGCGGAGGCTAAACACCCTGAAGAATCTGGTATCGGAGTATGACCTGTCGGTGAGTGTAACGCTTGTGGCATCACACTGTAATCGTGCAGACCAACTAACCCGTGTGCCTCACAAATGGTATGAAGCTGTGAAGACAGGCGTGGAATTCGCTGCTCGATCTTGCGCAGTTGGCGCGATTAGCTCATGCCAAATACAAAGAATTCATGTGCAGAGTGGACATTCAGGTATTAAAAGAACTTTGTATTTTGCGAGGCGTGTGGACCCGGCAGTGACAAGGGCGGATGTCAGGCGGATCATCAAGCACTGTGAGGCATGCCAGTCTATCGATCCTGCACCTGAGCAATGGCAGAAGGGGCGATTGGAGGTTGAGCATGTGTGGCAACGATTAGCGATGGATATTACCCATTACAGTGGTAAGCCCTTTCTAATCCTTCTCGACTGTGGACCCACTCGTTTTGCGGTGTGGCGGCAAATAACCAGGCAGGACTCAGCGAATGTTGTCCGCCAACTGTCATCTATCTTTTCTGTGCGAGGTACGCCGTAAAAGATATTGACGGACAATGATGCTGCTTTTTGTAGCCACCAAGTTCGGCAGTTGTTGAATGAGTGGGGTGTCCGACTACGACTGCGATGTGCTCATGTGCCATCAGGGAATGGCATTGCTGAGAGGAGCCATCGCAGCATCAAGAGAATTGCTGCCAGAAAGCAATGCACCATTACATAGGCCACGTATTGGTATAACATCACACCAAAGGATGGGAAGACACTAACAACAGCACCGGCCAATGCCATACACACATACCGTGTTAGGATAAAGGGCATTGACACTGTCCAGCCAATCGATGAGGAGAGTCATGACAAATACAAGGTAGGGGATCCAGTTTGGGTAAGACCCCCTGGAAACCAGTGCACCACCAAGTTCAAGCGAGGACGAATATCTGGAGTGGTAAGCCAGCAGTCGGTCCTTGTTGATGGAACCCCACGCCATGTGCGCGATCTTTGCCCAGCTAGTGAAGTACATCCCACAACTACAGAGAGCGATGAATCATCGGATGATGAGCTGCTGATAAGTGAGGTCACCGAGCAAGAGAGTGGTAGTTGTAGTTCGTCTGATCAGACAGGATCAGAACCAGAGCCAGAACCACACCCAGAACCAGAACCAGAACCTGAATCTGAGATTGTAAATACCACCCTTCGCAGAAGCCAGCGATCTAAGAGGCCAACCCCGGAGTGCACTCTATGTGATCATCAGATCAGGGGGGAGTGTAGTACTTACCAACAAAACTAACGCCCACGTGTTTGTGCCTTGTGTAGGCATGTGTGACAACAAAACTTGGGTTTTCATAAGCGGAAGTCTCGAGGTTGTCAGGAATCTCCGGGCGCATGCGTAAGAGGAGGAATTGAGATAGTGGTATAAAAAGCAGGTCGAGTGAGAAGGTTGTGGTTGTTGTCATTGGACGTTACAGTGATGCATGCATTAGCAGTTGATTAAGAAGTTGTTTTTTTTGTGTCAAGTCGCGCACCTCGGTGAAGGTGAAGGTCATATAAGTCGTGCACCTCGGTGAAGGTGAAGGTCATATAAGTCTTGCACCTCTGTGAAGGTGAAGGTCATAGGATCTTTTTAATATGCAACACTTCACTTTCTTCTATGTCACGACTGTCTTGTTTCAACGCAATTAATCATCCAGTCTTCCGCTAAGTTTTGTAGTTTTAAATTCGGTTCGTTTTTGAGTTTATTTAAAACACGACACCTGATTTCAGCGTCTTTATTCAAGACCAGCCCTTGCACAAATATTAAACATTTAAAATTATCTGATGATAATTCCTCCAGTTTAAAATCGTCGCAATGCTTGTTCACTATACTTGCATAAGTAGTGTAGTCGTCTTCCTCTCTTCTAGTAACATTCATACATTTATATCGCCTATGGAAAAGAGACGTTTTTGCAGAAAACAGTTCTGTAAGTAGTGTAACTCTTTCTTGGAAGCTCAACTCACTGGTATTTTTTGGGAGAATAAAATTCACGAACTTTGTATGCTCGGCTGTTCTCAATTTCCTCAGCAAAAGCCTAACTTTTTTCGCGTCTGACCAGGTACTACAATCCGATATAAAAATATCCTCATATTGTCTATAGTACTGGACAAAAGTCACATCGTCTTCTGGATTATAATTGAAATTTTCAATAGCGGCCCACACAGCTGTTTGAGAAAATGCGTTATGATTATCGTCCGCTTTAGTTAACTGTGTCGCCTCCAGAATTTTTCTTTGTTCCTCCTGTGTTTTCATCAATATGTTCTCGAAGCGTTTCTGTTGTTAAAGCATTTATTCTTCCAATGCTTGTTTAAATCTCTCTTCTCTTTCTACTTGTTGTTGAATTTGCTGCTTTTGCAACGCGAGATTTTGCTCTGCCTGGAATTGGAACAATTCCAACAGTGAATCTTTGAATTTCGCATCCATCATACGAATTCAGTTTACAATTTACGTTTGTATTAAATAAATATTCCTTAGTAAAAACAAAAATCAACCAAGTTTTCTTTCCCAATTCTTTCGTTTGAAGAACAACAGTTTAGCAGTCCTTTTGTAACTTAATTTGTTGAACGCTATATTTTTAGTCTTACTAGAAACAATCCAGCGAAATAACATTTGTTTAACATTTTTTTTATTTGCATGCGTTTTTACGTAGCAAAAATAAAACCCGTCGCTTTAAATATCTGACGAATTCGTATGGGAAACTTTTAGTTTTTTTTTACCCTCTTTGCCTTTTGCAAAAAATGACTTGATTCTTTACGTGTTTGCTAAGCGTAAATAACGTATGCGAATAATTATTTTTCATGGTCTGTCTCTTTTTCTCTTGTTTCTTTCTTTTTTATCAAATCCCAGATGTTATCGAAATAATGATAAGCTTACAGGGTATTTTCTAGTTGGTTTTGGACATTTAACTTTGCAGAAGAAAATTCTTACCGTAGGAAAAAGAGCTTCTGGTGAAGAAAAAATAAACCCTTTTTCCCTTTCTAAAACACTTGGTAAGTATGTTCAATTATTAAATAATTAACAACATTCGCGTTTGTCGCTATAGATTTTGGTAGCAAGTTTGTTCCCGTCGCCAAATTACTATTGTAGTAATTAATTCGCTGTTAATCCTTGCGTATCCAAATATCTGTTGAAATGACGAAGGTGTTCTGCCGTAAAGATTTTATGAATCTTTATTTCAATCACTTTTGGTGATTCTCTACAGTGACGATCGTTTCGATTCCTTGTCGCCAATCTGTTGTGTCGTGGAACAATCAATTCGAGGTTCGGTTAAGGAACGAGTGTATTAACAATAATGTACAAAGATAGGAAAGCGTGTATATCTGCTGGGCAGTCGCATTTCGCTCACCGGTGTTGGAATTACTAGCGCTATTTATAGTGCTAATCAGTGTAAATTCCTCTGTTCAAGGAAAGCCGGTATAACAATATCTTTTGGTACTTGATGTTATTCACACATCTTAAGGATAAGAGTGAACAGTTTTTGATTTTGTCCGCCATAATGGATAAGCTCGAAAGGGATATTATCAGACTTGAGGGCTTTATCTACTTTCATTTGTTTCATGGCAATCTGGAATTCTACAAAAGATGGTGCATTAATCTATAATGCTGCTGGATACTTTGGGACTATTCTAGGAAAATCCTCATCTACAGTAGATTCTTTGTCAAGCAAAATGACAAAATGCTCCTTCCAATGATCCGTAATTAATTGTAGATCATTGAGGATGATAACATTGTCTGCTGCGAGGAGTGTTCCAGTCGAGGATCTGATAGGTCCTAAAATTTGTTTTACACCAGCATGAAAATTTCTGAGGCCGCGATCTTCTTAGAAACCCTCCAATTTTAAAGCTTTCATCTACAACCATTTATTTTCTAGCTCCCATAATCTTGATTGAGATTGTTTTTGTGCAGTTTCTGAAGATGTTTTTGTGCTTCAAGGCTCTTGTTCATGTGCATGGCGAGCATTTATTTTTTTCTTGAATATCGATTAATTTCAGCAGTGTTTTCGTCAAACCAGTCTTGATTTTTATTTTTCTTGAAACCGACTGTGGCTGTGGCTGACTTTTTAATGATCATACTGATTGACGACCATTCCTCTTCCCAGTCACAACAATTGATTTGTACGAAGGTGTTTTTAGATGGTGTGATGGCATTCTGATTTTACCTTTGCTTGGTTAAATTTTGAGAGGTTCTATTTTTTCTGACATTATTATTTTAGGTCAAATTTGGGCTGCTTTCTGGTGGTATATTTAGCACGTGTGATGACTGGACGTGTGATGGTCAGTTCAACAATCATCTGCATTGAGTGCTGATTTAGCAATGTGGATATACTTTTTATCCTTCTTCCGGATGATAGTGTCAATTATGAGAGCGAGGATATTTTCACGTAATCTTAAATCTATTTGGGAGCTGGAACTGAGTGTTGGTAATGAATAGTTCATATTCCGAGCAAAATCCAAACAGGCCGTTCGTTTGGCATTTACTAAGTGCATGCTTTCCAATAACAGAATTCCAGAGTCTATGATCTTTCCCCACTCTCGCATTAGAGTCACCCAGCAGCATTAGTTTGTTGCATAGTGGGCGATGGTTATGCCAACTGGTTGCCAACTACTGATAAAATTCTCACTGCACTTCATTACCGGTTGATGCTCATGCCGAGATGACAGCAACAAAGTTATTAAAAGACAGTGCGACTTTAAGAGACATAAGTCTATCATTTACGTTGGTGTGAGCTGATCATCACTTACGATACGTGACTTTATTGCGAAGCCAAGTCCATGGATTCTTTTTCATCTTTATCACCTTCCTTCCAGAAGAAGGTGTATCCTAAGCCCCTTTTCTCTAGCTCCCCATTAGTATGAGCCGAGTTTTTTTTTATTTTTGTTTTACGTTTTTGACACAAGGTTTACTTTTCAGTCTACTATTCCAAGATAATTTACTCTATATCAAAACTATATCAAAACTATATCAAAACTATATCAAAACTAGTAATTTTATGTAATCCCAAATCGACAGAAGTCATCTTCACTTAAACCTTAATTTACAACACCAACTCTCAAATGTTTTCTCTCAGCTGACAAACAATTTGTCTTAAAGCAATGATTTCACTCATATGCACTCATAATGCCACATATAAAAAGAATTCAACAAATCCAAGGTTTTACTTTTGTTTTCCCCGGATTCAGTCACGTGACAAGCCAAATAGATGCGCTACCGCTTGTGTCATTAGTTTCTTCTACTCCATATATTTTAAGCCACATATATCAAAATTAGGGCGAACTACATTACGGCGCTGATTGGTGCAAGTATTCAACTTTCTTTCTGGCTTGCCCAAGAAGAAGCAATCTTTTAAGCGAGCTCGGCACGTGATTGAAGTTGACAAAAAGGGTTAACACACAGGTTACTTTCTCTTTTCCATACAAGAGACGCAAGCAAGCTGACCCCACTTCTTACAACATCTCTTATGATGCAACTCCCCCTTGCGGCCAATCCGGCCCTGATTTTGACAAGAAGCACCATGGACTATACTATAGCCACATACACACGCACGCACGCACGCACGCACGCACGCACTAACATTAACCTGGCTTCAATACCGGTGTACGGTACTCATTCTTCATATATTAACACGTTTCCTTAACTTACAAATATAGTATTCATTCCTTCTTTCCTTATATATTTATTCTATTACCAAAACTCTTCTCTTTTCACTTTTCGAAAAAAAAAAAAAAACCTAAACAAACAAATACAACAAATCAAAAATAACAAAAACATACCGTGAAGTAACAGAATATAATTTAAAAAAAATGTTTTAAGATGTTTTTTTTTAAATTATTTATCAGCAATGTATATGAAATCGAGTGAAGATAATCACACACACACACACACACACACACACACACACACACACACACACACACACACACACACACACACACACACACACACACACACACACACACACACACATATATATACTAGTGGATATAATTAGGTTTAATGTTGTAACAATTCAGAGAAATCTATATTTTTTCATTTTAATACACTGTCACACGAATGTTTCTGTTATGTAACAAAAAATATATATTCTTGATCCATTTACAGGGTCTCTAACTTTCTGTGGTTAGTGTTAAAATGTTGGGTATTTTGACTTTTTATTTGTAATTAAGGGCACGGAAACTGTTTATATGTTTATTCTCAATAGCTTAAAATTTTTGTAATTACAGGGAGGTAACATTTTTCAGTTTAAGGAGAATAATTCTTTAATGATTATGTCGGTCTGTATTTGTAAAGATTGTCTTTTGTTAAAGGCTTTATTTAATGTTCAATTATTTGTCTGTCTGATGTATTGGTCTAATTAGTACGTGTCCTTTTTTATATAGTTTTTTGATTATTATTATTATTAATATTATTATTTGCCTATTTATTTTTATTATTATCTATTTATTTATTTTATAATTCTATTATTTATTCTTGAACTGTTATGTAGGTATGCATATTAAACGAAAAATGTAGATTCTAACTAATGTCGGCAATTTATTTAAGGATGTAGTTTAGCAATTAAGATTGATTCTTTTATCCAGAGATCGCCAATATTTCTTTCGGTGACTAGGAGATCTACTTTAATAGTCTTGTCGGTGTATGTGCAAGCTTGTATATGCATGTAAAACGAAGAGTTACGTGTTTGAAAGTGTCCCTGTCCCGTAATGTGCAAGTGTCTCCCTGTGCTACGAATATGTCATTTACTGCATGTGGTGTGTTGTATGTGATATACGATATTAGTGCTGCTGTTCATATGGTAGTTCGCTAGGGTGCAGAGTGTATTGTTGTGATGTGTGTCACGTGTTGTTAGCTGTTGCCACAGTGTGGGTACAATGGGTATTATTTGTATATTTAGGCCCTCCCTACAAATGGCTTAACAGATAGCTGTTGTGACTCTATGTAGTAGTGTGTATAAAGAATTAACGTATAAAAATAAAAATAATCGGTGACACGAATTAGAATCTACATCATTAGTTTAAAATTCACAGCTACATAATATCCTAAGTAAATAATTTGAATTATAAAAATAATATAAATAGACAAAAATAATAATAAGCAAATAACTGTATAAAAAAGATACGAGCCAATTAAAACAAAACAAATCAAACAAATAATTTAGCATTAAATAAAGTTTCTTTTTTTAAAAACTAAGCGGAAAGGAAAAAAGACTAGAAACAAATACAGATCGGCACGATCATTACATAGCTATCCCATTTACCGAAAAAGATAGAAAAAAGGAAAACATATTACCCTCTTAATTAATAAATATTAAACCATCTGAGAATAAATATATAAACAGTTACTTCCCCTTAATTCTTAAAATGTCACAACTCTTTAAGTTTATTGCAAAACTGCCGAAAAAAAAAAAACAGAAGCGCAGAAAATAAAAAAATACAGATTAGCTCATAAAAAAAACAGAAGCGCAGAAAATAAAAAAATTAAAGATTAGCTCATAATACAAAATAATTACGGTTAAATATTAACAAAGAATATAAATAATATTGAATAGCAAAACATACCCGATATTAATAGTAAAAAAAAAAAAAATATAAAAGAAAAAATAAAATGAAAACGCCCAACGATCCCAAGAAAACCGCAGACCCCGCCCCCGCAAAAAAAAAAACAACCCAGAATGATAGAAAATAAATATAATAAACGAATAAATACCAGCTAATAATACAAATATCATTAAATATGGTTAAATATTAATATAAAAATAATAAGCAAACAACATTGAGTGACAACACATATTAATAAATTATGCATCTGAAACAGATAAATTAATTTCCAATTTCTACAAATCTGCACCATCTAAAATAAAACACGTCATGCACGTTTGAAAGTCGAACATACACTTGACGAAGGAAAGACATCCCGAAATATAGCACCATGGACACATCACCTGATGCAAGTAATAACATCATATATGTAAACTATTGTTTAAAAAATATAAAAAAGAAACACACACACACACACACACACATATATGCACTGAAGATTCCCAAAGGGATGAAACACAAGTGTCTGTAAGTATTTAATTATTGTAGTAACAAATAATTATATCAGCTCCTTTAAGAAACTCATTTTTTATCGTTGAGACTTTCAGTTGAATTAAGTCGGTGAATGCATAGATCATCGTATAATGAATACTGTGACTGACGTTAAAAACATTTAAAAATAAAAATGTTTAAATTCAATGTTATTTCTCGCCGTTAATGGTAGCCGATTGGTTACGGTCTTTGCTAATCGAGCCAGAGATGGCTCGTGTTGCCGGGTTCGAATCTATCGACTGGTGTTAATCGTGACACCCTGCACTGAAGATTCCCGAAAGGATGAAACACTAGTGTCTGTAGGTATTTAATCATAATTGTAAAAAATAATTATATATATATATATATATATATATATATATATATATATATATATATATATATTAAGTAATGTGATTTATAATTTAAAATTTTTTAAATTTAAAAATCAAAATTTAATTAAATTAAAAATCAGTTTCATAAGAAGGAACAACAACAAAGTCAATTATCTGTACGATCGTTTCGGAAATCCGTGCTTTTTATTTGTGGTATACATGAAGTCACGTAGAACAATTATACATAGTTTTTTTGGTAAGCACGGTCTCCTCATCAGCAAATTTAGGAGAATTTCTATTGAATTGAAAAGACACCAAAAATAAACCTAGCATTAAAAGTAAGGCAGATGAATCTGAAAAATTGAAGTAAAAGGTTTGGATTTAAAATTTATAAGAAAATTAATAAGAAAATTGGTATAGGTTAGAGATAGAAATGAGTAGAAAAAATATATATTTTTTTGAATTTGCATAATAAATTTGATTTAAAAAATATATAGATATATAATTACCTTTTGGTTTTTCTTTTTTTGAAATCAGGAACTGTATTTAAAGTAGTCATTTAGATGTTTGCTATAGCTTTTTATTTTATTGAATGATGAATTTTAAAAGGGCGACGCTCGTGCAGTAAATTGTTTCCGTTAGCGTATTTTGATTTAAAGACGCTACAGTTAATATCTATATAGAGAGAGTATTTATTTTGCAAGTTTTTAAGGGGAGATAATTGTCATGGCTTTATTTATTATTTGATTTACGAGTCTAAGGGCGGTAATTGGTTCAACTTAATTTATTAAAAAAAAAAAAAAATCTATTTTTACTAATGAGTAATTTTTAATGATTTAAGGTGGTTTATATTTATTAAATTTAAACCAACGTTTATGATTACATGATAGAAGCTCGTGTCTTGAATTTACTAGTTTGGTTGTGCTTTTTATATCTTCATATTTTAAAATTTTTAGGGTTTCTTTTGTATATAATGTACAAAATTTATCTCCTGGTTTATATGATTTGCAAGTCTCAATTATTTGCCATTTTAAGTTGAAAGAAATATTGCTATTTTTTAGTTGCCAAATATAGTTGGATAGAGTAGTTTGGTTTGATAGAGAGTTATTTTTAAAAGAATGTTTGTGCGTTGAAATTCTATGTTTTATTGGGCCAGATGTGGAACCAATATATATTACCTCTTGATTATTATGATTATTTTCCGTTAGGTCTATTGTTGGATTATAATGTGGTGGGTTGGTTAATAATTGATCGGTAGATTGATTTAAGTTGGTGTTATTATTTAATCTGGTAGTTGAGTTATGGCTGTTGATAGGTTCTTGTATATTTGGAGTTTTTGATACTGTGCAGCTATAGATAACATTTTTAATTTTACATGAGCCTTGTAGGGGACATTTATTTTTTCTTCTACAGTTACAGTCCGATGTATTTTGTATAGTTGCATTCTCTAGCTATGTTTGTTTCTAGGTTTTTGGAATACGGGGGGTTGAACCATAGGATCTCCTTGTGTCTATTCTTACGTTTGCGGGTTTTAGTTTGTTGTTTATTTATATTATTATCTAATATTTACCAGATTAAATAATAACACCAACTTAAATCAATCTACCGATCAATTATTAACCAACCCACCACATTATAATCCAACAATAGACCTAACGGAAAATAATCATAATAATCAAGAGGTAATATATATTGTTTCCACATCTGGCCCAATAAAACATAGAATTTCAACGCACAAACATTCTTTTAAAAATAACTCTCTATCAAACCAAACTACTCTATCCAACTATATTTGGCAACTAAAAAATAGCAATATTTCTTTCAACTTAAAATGGCAAATAATTGAGACTTGCAAATCATATAAACCAGGAGATAAATTTTGTACATTATGTACAAAAGAAACCCTAAAAATTTTAAAATATGAAGATATAAAAAGCACAACCAAACTAGTAAATTCAAGACACGAGCTTCTATCATGTAATCATAAACGTTGGTTTAAATTTAATAAATATAAACCACCTTAAATCATTAAAAATTACTCATTAGTAAAAATAGATTTTTTTTTTTTTTAATAAATTAAGTTGAACCAATTACCGCCCTTAGACTCGTAAATCAAATAATAAATAAAGCCATGACAATTATCTCCCCTTAAAAACTTGCAAAATAAATACTCTCTCTCTATAGATATTAACTGTCGCGTCTTTAAATCAAAATACGCTAACGGAAACAATTTACTGCACGAGCGTCGCCCTTTTAAAATTCATCATTCAATAAAATAAAAAGCTATAGCAAACATCTAAATGACTACTTTAAATACAGTTCCTGATTTCAAAAAAAGAAAAACCAAAAAGTAATTATATATCTATATATTTTTAAATCAAATTTATTATGTAAATTCAAAAAAATATATATTTTTTCTACTCATTTCTATCTCTAACCTATACCAATTTTCTTATTAATTTTCTTATAAATTTTAAATCCAAACCTTTTACTTCAATTTTTCAGATTCATCTGCCTTACTTTTAATGCTAGGTTTATTTTTGGTGTCTTTTTAATTCAATAGAAATCCTCCTAAATTTGCTGATGAGGAGACCGTGCTTACCAAAAAACTATGTATAATTGTTCTACGTGACTTCATGTATACCACAAATAAAAAGCACGGATTTCCGAAACGATCGTACAGATAATTGACTTTGTTGTTGTTCCTTCTTATGAAACTGATTTTTAATTTAATTAAATTTTGATTTTTAAATTTTAAAAATTTAAAAAATTTTTAAATTATAAATCACATTACTTAATATTGAATTAGCTCTAGGACATTTAACTATCGAGCTTATTATATATCTAAATTACAACGAGCATTTCCTGTATTTTAATTAAACTAGTAATTTCACTATTACATTAAAATACACTTAGCTCTTTAGACTATTATTCTAATCTCCTTTAAATTATATATATATATATATATATATATATATATATATATATATATATATATATATATATATATATGTATGTGTGTATACGTATCAAGAAAAGTGATGCTACATAGCTGGTTCCATCATCATATTTAAAGTTGCGTCAGATTGAGTTTACCGGTCATACCTTTGTATTGTTCTGCCTTCTTTAAACTTAAATTTCTTCTTATATACACATTAAACAACGCTTCAAGCAAACTAATTTAATCTATTTACATACACACACACATGACGGTAAAATGATTTATGGAAAATCATTTTACCGTTATGTATGTGTGTGTGTGTGTGTGTGTGTGTGTGTGTGTGTGTGATTTATGGAAAATCATTTATATTTAGACACCAAAAACTCAAGATTTTAACCAATCAGTGTACGATCGTTTCTAAGACAATAGATTATTTATTTGAATAAAGTATCATCTTTACCGAGATTAAACATTTAATAGAAACCTTAAATATATGATTAACACCAAAATGAGGACATAAAAATCAAGGTTTTTTTTTTTTTTACAAAGGCAGCACCACATTATCAAGGCCCAGAGGCCACTCAAGGATAAGGGTTAAAGAGTGTACAGTAGAAATTGGTCAATATAGTAATCATTAGTAATGAAAATTTGGTAAATTTAATAACTTATATGGAACGGCTCATCAAGAACTTATTTACTTTAGACTTGAACACATCCATATTGTAGTCAGCCGGAAAGCAGGAAAACGGAAGACAATTCCACAGATGTGCAGTTCTAAGAAAGAAGCTTTGTTCATGGAATCTACGTTTAGGTTTAGGCACAGATAAAAAGTGGGGGGAATTATTGATAGTGTTTACAGCTAGACGAGTGTTTCTTGTGAAAGTTTGGCGAGGGGGGACCATAGATTGAAGCTCAGTTGAACACTTTCCATGAAAATAACGATACATCAGAGACAAACTCGCAACATCTCTTCTGTGAGATAGAGGTTGCAAGGAGGAGAAAAGGACATCTCCTACGAGGCTACGAAGTCTATTTTGAACTCTATCAAGGCAGGACAAGTCCTTTCTAGCAGCTCCTGTCCAGATGTGGCAACAGTATTCCATCCTTGGACGTACCTGGCTCTTATATAGGTAGAGAATAGCATCAGCAGTGAGATATCTACTGGATCGATAGAAAGATCCCACCATTTTTCCAGCGGCCTTGGCAACAGATTTGATATACGTGTTCCATTTAAGATCAGGAGTAATGGTCAAGCCCAGAAGCTTGTCAAAACTTGAGGCCTCCTGAAGACGAGAGCCATTCATTTCAATTGATGACAAATGTGGATTAGAATGTTGATGATGTAAAGAGAGAAGCTTGGTTTTAGATGCATTAAAAGTAACCAGCCACTCCTTACCCCATTGTACTACGTGCTCAAGATCAGAGGAGAGAGAATTGGAGAGAACTTGGTCGTTTACTGTCTTGGATGTGCTACCATAAATGGTAGTGTCGTCAGCATAAATGTCTACAAATGATGTAAGGATATGATTTGGAAGATCATTAATGTAGATCAGGAAAAGAGTTGGGCCCAGGATGGATCCCTGAGGGACACCGGCATTAATACTGTGAGCTTCTGATTTTTGCCCCTCAACTACTACTCTTATGAACCTATCAGAAAGAAATGATTTAATAATTGAGAAGACTTTTCCAGCTATACCATAGCTAGCGATCTTATGAAGTAAACCTTTATGCCATACCCTATCAAAGGCTTTAGATATGTCAAGAGCAATTGCCCTAGAAAGATTGCCACCGTCGAGAGATTTGCTAATCCTATGCGATATAACTGTAAGGACATCTGCTGTAGATCTAGCAGAACGGAAACCATATTGAGTGTCACTAAGAAGGTTATTTTTGTTGAGATGTTTGATTACTTCTGTATTTAACACAGATTCTAGCAACTTACTCATAACGCACAGGAGACTTATTGGCCTGTACTGAGAGGGGGATGAGCGATCACCTGAATTCTTAAATACAGGGCATACTGATGAGATTTTCCAGGGAGATGGGAAACTATTCTCCTTAAGACAACGTTTAAACAGTTTTGTAAGTATGGGCGCTAATTCAGGTTGAAGTTTTTTGAGTACTATAATTGGAATACCATCAGGGCCAGTTGCTTTACTCGAATCAAGGTTTTTGATTAGCTTCGCAACATCACGTACAGATATACGTATATCACATAGCGTGTTTTCTGATACAGGAGGAAATATTGGGGGTTGGCGGTCTTGGTCGCAAAGGGTAGAATTAGCTGCAAAGTTCTTGACAAAGAGTTTGGCTTTGTCTGATGCTGACGAGATTACCTCAGGTCCATTGATAATAGTTGGGATGGAGCACACGCTTCTGTTCAGGATTCTGTTTGCCATTTGCCAAAACTGGTGGGAACCAAGCCGCTGCTCAGCTACTTTGGACTTAACAGATTGAGCATACAACACTCTTGCGTTCCTTATTACTTTCTTACAATGGTTGCTGGCAGTCCTGAAAACGGCTTTAGTTTCCATACATCTATTACGTTTGAAGCAGTGGAAAAAGTGATTTCTGTGCGCAATGGCAGCAGCACATTCTGGAGAGAACCACGGCTGGCTGTTAGGTTTTTGCTGAAACTTTTTAGAGGGTATGAAATGGTCAATACCTACAATTAACCATTCAGTTAGGTCTAATACTATAGAGGACACATCCTTTTTAAACATGGAATGCAGAGGTAGATCAGATATAAATGTACGGAAGCTATCCCAGTCAGCCTTAGTGTATCGATATACTGTACGATGAAGAGGTACGTCTGGGGACTTATTACATTTCATTTTTATCTTAATTGATACAACAGAGTGGTCGGAAGATCCAAGAGGCGACAGAACAGAAACTGAACATAGTTCAGGGCAAGTTGTGAGAAAAAGGTCTAGTAGGCTCGCATACTGGCCGTCATTATCGGGCACACGGGTAGGTTCCTGAACAATCTGAGTGAGGTCATAGGCAATGGAGAAATCATGACAGAACCTCCCCTCATCATCGGTCTTGTTTGAGTGGGTCAACCATTCGACGTTGTGAACATTGAAGTCTCCACATACGTGAATGTTAGCTGAAGGATAAGTAGAAAGGACTTTATGCTTTGAAAGATAGTAACTCCGCTGTTGTGGGGGCGATAGAGAGTAAATATAAATGCAGTAGTGTGAGCTAAAGCAACCCGGAAGCACATATAGGGTAAGTTAGGATCTTCCCTGGAGATGTCCCTCCCACATGGAAAGCTATCTTTAATATAGGCACATATTCCATGCCCATGGCGATCTTGGGGGTCAGATTTAGAAGTTAAAGAGACAAATATAATCTATGTAGAGAAATGCTGATATGAGTTATATCAGATAATTATATATACATTTCAAATACTAAATACAAAGTGGAAAACATGATATTAAATTGCCGAATAGAAACACACACACACACACACACACACACACACACACACACACACACACACACACACACACACATATATATATGTACATATATATATATGTACATATATATATATATATATATATATATATATATAATTATTTTTTACAATTATGATTAAATACCTACAGACATTAGTGTTTCATCCTTTCGGGAATCTTCAGTGCTGGGTGTCACGATTAACATATATATATATATATATATATATATATATATATATATATATATATACTAGCATGGGTGCCCCGCATTGCCTGGGTGTTTGGAGGTGGATGTTGAGCAAAAAAAAGAAGTGGGAGTAGGAAGGCAGGCTCGAACCTGTATCGCGAAGGAAGAAAACAACGGGGAAAACGTGACGTCTTTGCTGTTACGACCACCGCCAAAAAGGAAGTGACCGTAGGTTTTAATTAAGGCTAGACAATCGAAACGAGGGGATGATTTTCGAAAATGTTGGCGAAAAAAGCGACCCCTCCCTGTTGAAAAGTGCCTAGTTGAGGGTGAAGAAATTAATGTTTTTAGCCAAATTTTCGGTATCTGTCCTCTTAAGGACCGAGCTTCAAGACGATACTGATCTTGTGAAAATCCGTTGCCTCTGTCGAAAGTTTTAGGCAGACATGCAAACATACATACATTTATATATTGGTAGCTCAATTTTTCGACCCAAACCGATTAAAAAGCTTGCCCTATCTCTGAATACCCTTTATGTAAAATTTCAAATGTTTAGACCAGAAATTGTCTGAGTAATTTGGTAGAGACCGCAGAGGTCAAATTTTTAAAAAACTTTGACCACTATTATGACCTCTTAACATTTATTGTTTTGGGCTCAACTCAAGTTATTAAATTAGATCGATGTCCAAGGAACCTACAATTTTAATTGTTGATACCAAAAATTGGCGGAGGAGTTTGGTAGAGTTCTCAAAGATCAAAATGTTGAACTTTGACCCCTTAACAGCCAAATTTCTGTCTGAAAACAGATTACAAAGATTTTCCCAAATGTCAGTACCCTGTATATCAAATTTCGAGTCTGTAAACTTAAAATTGACAGAATTATTGCGTAGGGAAATGTACACACACAGACACAGAGACATACAGACACACACTCAGACACGTTCACTTATATATATATATATATATATATATATATATATATATATATATATATAGATAGATAGATAGATATTAGAAAAATACAAAATTATGACATTAATAAGTAAACAACTTCAAAAAATTCGACATCAACAAAGGAATAGTAATAACTATCTTTCAGGGTGCTAATAATTTTTGCTGATTAATTGATAAAAATGATATTCACACACGTTCAAACATGATATTCTTTAAATAAATATTAAAAGTTTTATAACTAGAGACACTAGTATTTAATGTTAATGTAGTCATCAGTGTAGGAAGTGATAATTACTGCTGCTATAGAAAGTCACAAAAGCAACCTTGATTACGAAGCGTTCTTTCAAGCCACCGGAACCTAACACATGAATGAAAGAAAACACAACAATATATAATTTCACCGTAAGAGATGAGAAGATTTCCATATAAATCCTAACATAAGATCGTGGAGTATATGATGTTATTTTGCAGAAAATATGACGAGTTGTTATTAAGTTGTTACTTTGTAGTATATATGATGAGTCGTTATTAAATTGTTACCTGGTAGTAAATATGGTGAGTTGTTATTAAGTTGTTACTTTGTAGCAAAGATGATGAGTTGTTATTAAATTGTAACCATGCAGTAAAAATAATGAATCGTTATCAAGTTATTACCTAGTAGTAAATCTGATGAGTTATATAGTTATTACTTTGTAGTAAATATGATGAGTTATATAGTTATTACTTTGTAGTAAATATGATGAGTTATATAGTTATTACTTTGTAGTAAATATGATGAATTTTTATTAAGTTGTTCCTTTATAGTAGATATGATGAGTTGTTATTAAGTTGTTTCTTTGCAGTAAATATGATTAATTGTTATGAAGTTTTACTATTATGTAAATATGAAGTATTGTTATTAAGTTATTACTTTGTAGCATAAAAATGTGTCGTTCTAAAGTTGTTGCTTGGAGTAAATATGATGAGTTGTTATTAAGTGGTTACCGTGTTGTAAATATGATGAGTTGTTATTAAGTGGTTACCGTGTTGTAAATATGATGAGTTGTTATTATATTGTTGTATTTAGTAAATATGACGTGTTTTTATTAAGTTGTTACTGTGTAATAAATATGATGAGTTGTTATTAAGTTGTAACCGTGTAGTTAATATAATGATTTTTTATTAAATTGTTTCCTTTAGTAAATATGACGTGTTTTATTAAGTTTTTACTTTGCAGTAAATATGATGAGTTGTTATTAAGTTGTGACTTTTTAGTAAATATGATAAATTGTTATTAAATTATTTCATTGTAGTAAATATGATGAGTTGTTTTTAATTTGTTACCTTGTAGTAAATATGATTTGTTATAGAATTTTTATCTGGTAGTAAATATGACGAGTTGTTATTAAATTGCTACCTTGTAGTAAATATGATCAGTTGTTATTCAATTATTACCTGGTAGTAAATATGATGTGTTGTTATTAATTTGTTTACTTGCAGTAAATATGATGAGTTGTTATTAAGCTGTTACTTTGTAGTAAGTATGATGAATTTTTATTAACTTATTACTTTGTAGTAAATATGATGAGTTGTTATTAAGTTTCTACTTTGTAGCAAATATGATGAGTTCTTATTAAGTTTGTACTTTGTAGTAAATATGATGAGCTGTTATTAAGTTGTTACTTTGTTAAATATGATGAGTTGTTTTGTAGTTGTTACCTTATAGTAAATATGAGTAGTTGTTTTTAAGTTGTTACTTTGTAGTAAATATGGCGAGTTCTTAGTAAGTTATTACTTTGTAGTAAATATAATGAGTTGTTATAAAATTGTTACTTTGTAGTAAATATAATGAGTTGTTATAAAATTGTTACTTTGTAGTAAATATAATGAGTTGTTATAAAATTGTTACTTTGTAGTAAATATAATGAGTTGTTATAAAATTGTTACTTTGTAGTAAATATAATGAGTTGTTATAAAATTGTTACTTTGTAGTAAATATAATGAGTTGTTATAAAATTGTTACTTTGTAGTAAATATAATGAGTTGTTATAAAATTGTTACTTTGTAGTAAATATAATGAGTTGTTATAAAATTGTTACTTTGTAGTAAATATAATGAGTTGTTATAAAATTGTTACTTTGTAGTAAATATAATGAGTTGTTATAAAATTGTTACTTTGTAGTAAATATAATGAGTTGCTATAAAATTGTTACTTTGTAGTAAATATGGTGAGTTGTTATCAGTACTAAGATAGTTTCAACTGATATAAGCTTTGACATGTTAGGTGGATTTAAAGTAATAACGATAATAACGGTTTTAATAGAACGCAGTTTGATGTTTTAACAGTTACAATTATTTTTTTATTAAATGATTTAATCGATAATAATAAACTTACCATAAAAGTAATCCATAATTTTCTACTAGCAGCACCTGTTTACCAGCGTTGCCTGGTGGTTTCATGCAACCCTCCCACGTCAACATTTTAAATATGGCTGTTGTTGTTTTTGTTGTTGGTCAATCCTCAACCTCCTCATGCTTAAAATGGCTTTCGGAATAAAAACCCCATTTTTTGCTTGGGATGGGGTTGCCACAAATGTTTTAGAAGGTTCAGGGTATTTTTCAGGGTATGGTTTATTGAAAAGCTCAGGGCAAGGTAATATGTAGACATAATGAATTTGTTAGTGGCGTTTGTTGTTGTAAACCTACGGTATTCATGTCCAGAGGGGAAAAACTGCGCCTCTTATATATATATATATATATATATATATATATATATATATATATATATATATATATATGTTTCATTTTTTTATTACCGTTTTATCTGTTTGGTTACATATGTTTCAGATGTTTGGACTATGTTTACGACCTAACAGCTTAAAAAAAAAAAAAACAACCCATTGTAAACTGAAATGAACAAGTTGACGCATAGCGACGACGAAAATTTTAAATGAACCCTGTACTTGTCAAAAATATGACATCTACACTAACCCTTTCCCTCTCTCTCTCCCTCTCTTTCCCTCTCGCTCTCCCTCTCTTTCCCTCTCGATCTCCCTTTCTCTCTGATCTACTTAATATACCTTGCTGAACCATCAAAAGGCAGTTAAAGTTTAAAACCTAAAAATTGAAACTCCCCCTCTTCTCCTTACCCCCTCCCCTTTTTCTTGTCTTTACTATCCTCTCTCCACCGCCCCCTCCCTATATCCATATATCTCCACCCACGCCTACCTGAATCTGCTACCCCCCACACACAATACAATCTGATGTATATTAACCTTCAAAACTGAAATTTTTGTCAATACTCGTCTTCTCCCTCCTTATTATCTCCTACCTCAACCCCCCTTTTTTCTCTTTTTATTTCGTTCGTATTTCTTCTAAAAGACTTCTTCCTAATACTAACAACCACTTCTGTAAGGTTTAAGGTAAACATGGTCCAACATCTGAAACATATGTAACCAAACAGATAAAATGGTAATATAAAAATAGAACACATATTTACTCTGCAATAGTATTGAGCACTCTCTTCAGATTTTTACTAATTACCAGTTTTACCATATATATATATATATATATATATATATATTCAGCTAGTCGGGTGTTTTTCGTGAAATATTAGTGAGGGGGGACCAGAGATTGGAGCTCAGATGAGCATTTGCCATGGAAATAACGATAAAACAAAGACAGGCTCGCAAAGTCTCTTCCATGGAAGAGAGGTTGCAGGCACCCTCCACTAAGACACAAAGTCTATTTTGTACTCTGTCAAGGCAGGATAGGCTGTTTTTAGCAGCTCCTGCCAGATGTGGCAGCAGTACTCCATCTTTGGACGTACTTGGCTTTTATAGAGATAAAGAATTGCATCAGTAGTGAGATATCTTCTGGAGCAGTAGAAGAATCCCACTATTGTTCCAGTGACCTTGGCAACAGACTTGATGTATGTGTTCCATTTCAGATCAAGAGTAAAGGTCAATCCCAGAAGCTTATCAAAACATGGAGCCTTCCCAAGACGAAAGCCACCCATTTCAATTGATGCCAGATGGAGATTAGAGCGTTGATGATGTAAAGATAGGAGTTTGGTTTTAGATGCATTAAAAGTAACTAGCCACCTCTTACCCCACTGTACCACGCGCCCAAGGTCAGAGGAGAGAATATCAGAGAGGACTTTGTTATTTACAGCCTTTGATGTGTTGCCATAAATGGTCATGTCATCAGCATAGATGTCAACGAATAATTTAAGTATGTGTTTTGGGAGATCATTGATGTAGATCAGGAAGAGAGTTGGGCCCAGGATGGACCCTAAGGGACTCCAGCATTAATACTGTGGGCCTCTGATTTCTGCCCATCAACCACTACTCTTATGAGCCTATCAGAGAGAAATGATTTAATGATCGAGAAAACATTTCCAGTTATACCGTAGCTGGAAATCTTGCAAAGTAGGCCCTTATGCCAAACCTTATCGAACGCCTTTGATATGTCAAGAGCAATTGCCCTAGAAAGGAAGCCTTTGTCGAGAGATTTGCTAATCCTATGAGATATAACCGTTAGCACATCTGCTGTAGATCTAGCAGAACGGAAACCATATTGCATTCCACTAAGAAGGTTATTTCTGCTGAAGTGTTTATTTATTTAATATGGATTCCAGCAACTTACTCATGACACACAGGAGACTTATTGGTCTGTACTGAGAGGGAGATAACTTATCACCTGAGTTCTTAAATACAGGGCATACTGATGAGATTTTCCAGGGTGTTGGGAAGCACTTCTCCTTAAAGCAACGCTTAAACAGTTTTGTAAGTATGGGGGCAAGTTCTGGTTGAAGCTTTTTCAACACTATAATTGGAATGCCATCAGGGCCAGTTGCTTTACTGGAATCAAGGTTCTTGATTAGTTTGGCGACATCACGCACATATATTTGTATGTTGTATAGCGTGTTGTCTGTTATAGGGGGAAATACGAAGAGTTGATGGCCTTTGTCGTATAGGGTAGGGTTAGCTGCAAAGTTCTTTGCAAATAGTTTGGCTTTGTCTGATGCTGACGAGATGACCCCAAGTTCATTGATGATGGTTGGGATAGAACGCACGCTTCTGTTCAGGATCCTGTCTGCTATTTGCCAAAACTAGTGGGAACCAAGCCGCTGCTCAGCTACTTTGGATTTAACGGACTGATCATATAGCTCTCTTGAATTTTCAATACTCTTTTACAGTGGTTGCTGGCAGTCCTGAAAACAGCTTTAGTCTCAGTACATCTATTATGTTGATAGGTGATTTTTGTGTGCGATGGCAGCAGCACATTCTGGGAAGAATCATGGCTGGCTATTAGGTTTTTGTTAGAATTTTTTGGATGGTATGAATCGATCTATGTCTACAATTATCCATTCAGTCAGGTCTGATACTATAGAGGACACATCCTTTTTAAACATGAAATGCAGGGGTAGATCAGATATAAATGTATGGAAGCTAGATAGATCAGATATAAATATACAGAAGTATTAACTAAGATACCGCTATTTAATAAAATCAATTTTTCTTAATGTAATATGCAAATGAGATGATCTCTTTATTGTATCTTGTTTGCAAGAATCATACTATATATAGAAATAAATGAGAGAGTAAAGTAAAGAACCTTTTGTATATATTAATCAAAGTGAACAAACAAATAAACAAACAAACAAACAAACAAACAGACAGGAAGACGAATTTATATATATGTATATATATATATATATATATATAGAGAGAGAGAGAGAGAGAGAGAGAAAGAGAGAGAGATAGATAAAGTTAATACCAAATATATATCTATAAAAGTGGACGTGTCTGTGTGTCTGTCTGTCTGTCCGTGTGTCTGTGTACATTTTCCTTCGCAATAACTCTGTCAATTTTTAGTCTACAGACTCGAAATTTGATAAACAGGGTACTAAGATTTGGAAAAATCCATGTGATCGGTTTGATCTTTGAGAACTTTACCAAACTCTTCCGACAATTTTGGGTCTACGCACTTGAAATTTTAGATATAGGTTCCTTGGACATGGATCTAACTTAATAACTTAATTTGAACCCTAAACAATAAATGTTAAGGGGCTATAATAGGAGTCAAAGTTAAAAAAATAACCCGTTTTGTTTTTGTTTTTGCTCAGCATGCACCTCCAAACACTCGGGCAACGCCGGGCACCCATGCTAGTAAAATATAAATGAATATAACAATATATATATATATATATATATATATATATATATATATATATATATATATATATATATTGTTATATTGGTTTTGTAGGTTAACTTTGTTGTTACTGTGACATTTTCATACTTTGCTAGCGAGCGTTTTCGTATTTGTTTATGTTTTGGAGACTGGCAGGAAACAAGCTCAGCATCGGTGCAGACACATGGGTGTCTCGCTTTCATTACTTACTTTACCTCACTATTTATTGTTGCATATGTACATTGTTCATATGTCACTGTCTTTACAATATGTCTCAGGAGCGTTATGTTCTTTTGTATTGCAGGCTGTATGCTGGGTTTAAGTTGGGTAAAACTTGGTCTGCACAACCAAGTTTCCTTACCCCACAACAATTTACTCAACTTAAACCCCGGGGTCTCTCGAAGGCTGCTGCCTCGGCAACCATTGGAGGGTGAGTGCTCTCGTGGATTCTTGCAGCACAGACAGCTACATTTATAAGCGGGTTGCCCAGGAGTTAGGACTGAAAGTGCACAAAATCAGTAGGGGTATCTCTTTGGCCCAGAAATCTCTGACAACTAGTTCTCCAGGATTTGTAATAGCAGACCTTCAACTCAACCCTAATCACCAATACTATTCAGGTATACGACTAGGAATAATGAAAGATCTTTGTTCAGACTTGATCCTTGGTCAGGATTTCCAGCAGATGCATTTGAGTGTAAAGTTTGAGTATGGAGGACCCAGGCCTGAGTTGACTCTGAAGGGAGACAATGCATACTGTGCTCTTGCTACAGCATCATTAGATGAGCCCTCTCTGTTCCCTAATTTATCACCTAATTGCAAGCCGATTGCTTCCAGGTCAAGACGCTTCTGTAAGGAAGACCAAGAATTTATTGGGGAAGAAGTAAACAGATTATTAAAGAAGACATAATTGAGACTAGTTTGTCCCCTTGGCGAGCTCAAGTTGTAGTGGTGAAGGATCCCACACACAGACACAAGAAACGAATGTGTATTGACTACTCACAGACAATTAATCAGTACACAGAACTGGATGCGTGCCCCCTTCCAAGAATTGATGAGATGGTCAACAACTTGGCAAAATACAGTGTATTCTCTACTTTCGACCTGAAAAGTGCTTACCATCAGATATCATTAAAGGAGGCCGAGAGGAAATACACTGCCTTTGAAGCCAATGGTTGCCTATACCAGTTTTGCAGGGTGCCGTTTGGAGTCACAAATGGTGTAGCCATTTTTCAGCGGGCTATGGACAAGTTAATCAAGGATGAACACTTGCAAGATACCTTCCCATACCTTGATAATATTACTATTGCTGGTCACAAGCAAAGGAGCACGACCAAAATGTGCAATGCTTTTTGAAGGTTGTCAGTCAGAGGAACATTACCCTTAATGAGTCAAAAACTATAAAATCTGTGAACTCCATCAATGTTCTTGGGTACTGTGTGGGGGAGGGAGTCATAAGGCCAGATCTTGAGAGACTTCGTCCTTTACAGGAGCTTCCAGCACCATCAAATGCTGGATCTTTAAAAAAGGACACTAGGAATGTTTGCCTACTATGCTAAATGGATTCAAAATTTCTCGCAGAAAATACAACCGTTGGTGAAAGTAAGAAAGTTTCCACTTGATGAAAAAGCACTACAAGCATTTAATGAGCTAAAAGGCGAACTAGAGGCGGCCACTCTTCACTCTGTGGATGAAAACCTGCCCTTTGAGGTTGAGTGTGATGCATCTGATGTTGCTGTTTCTGCAGTACTCAACCAGGGAGACAGACCTGTTGCTTTTATGTCCAGGACACTACAAGGGAGTGAGCTGCATTACCACATAGTCGAAAAGGAGGCTACTACTATTATTGAAGCAGTAAGGAAATGGAGCCACTTCTTAGCACGTCGTCACTTCAATCTTGTGACTGATCAGCGTTCTGTGGCATTTATGTTTGACTGTAGAAAACGTACCAAGATCAAGAATAGCAAGATCCAAGAATGGAGACTGGAGCTTGCAGCCTTCAGTTATACTATAAGATATCGACCGGGGAAGGAAAATGTGGTGCCAGATACTCTCACTCGAGCATTTTGTTGTTCAGCTTTTACATCATCAACCCTCACAGATCTTCATAATGGACTTTGTTATCCAGGGGTAACCAGACTGCTGCATTTTGTGAGAACAAAAAATCTCCCCTTTTCCACAGAGGAAGTGAAGAGGACTTGTGCTTCCTGCAGGATCTGTGCAGACTTAAAACCTCGGTTTTACAATCCTGCAGAAGGGAGGTTAATAAAAGCAACACAACCGATGGAGCGGCTCAGCATTGACTTCAAGGGACCCTTACCTACTGAATACAGTTTGACATCATAGACTTTTATCCCTCGATATCCGAAGAACTTTTTAACATTGCCCTAGAATTTGCCGAGGTATACACTGATATATCCTCAGAAGAAATCAACATAATTAAAAAATGTAGAAAATCAGTTCTAATAAATAACAATAACCAATGGATAAAAACTAAAATGAAAAATTCATTCGATTTGGCGATGGGTGCCAGAGACTCTGCAGAGGCATCAGATCTTGTGGGATTATTCATTCTATATACCCTCACAAGCATATTCGATACTACGAATATCGGCCTATATAGAGATGACGGACTAGCTATATTAAAAAAACTCCAACAAAGTCAAGGGAGAAAATTTTAAGAAAATCATACACAAAGAAATGGAAAAATTAGGCCTAAAAGCGGACATATCAGCTAACATAAAAATAACAAACTTCCTGGACGTCACGTTAAACTTAGATAAAAACACATATGAACCATACTTAAAAGATAACGCTACTCCAATTTACGTAAACCCTAAGTCCAACCACCCACCATCAATTATAAAACATATTCCTAACTCGATCGTATGTAGACTCAGTAATAACTCAAGCGATGAAAATGCATTTAACAGGTCATCCAATATATTTACGAAACAGCCCTAAAAAATAGTGGATACAAAAATATCGATATCAAATATAAGCAACAAAACACCAACAACTATAATAAAATTAAAAACAGAAGAAAAAGAACTATAATTTGGTATACGGCCCCATACAATCAAATGTTAAAAACAAAACTTGGCAAGAAATTTCTAGATCTTATTGAAAAACACTTTCCCGCAACCAACCCCTTACACAAAATCTTCAATAAAAATACCTTGAAGTTATCTTACAGTTGTTGCGAAAATTTAGAGATGATAATTAAGGCACATAATAACAAAATACTAAATGAAAACAATGTAAACAACGACAAAATAAACAATAAAAAAAGTAGACACCATGACAGAAATAAAACCAACACTAGCAGAAATAATAATAATAATAATAATAATAATAATAATAATAATAATAATAATAATAACAAACCAACCCCGGACAAGAACAACCATACCATAAATAAAAATACTAATAACGAACAAGATAAATGCAATTGTAGACACCGCACACTTTGCCCAGTCCAAAATAAATGTCTAACAAAAAGCGTAGTTTATCAAGCAACAATATTTGCGAAAGAAAACCCGAATAACAAGAAATATTACATAGGCATGACTTCCTTAGATTTCAAAACCCGATACTATGATCACAAAAGCACATTCAAAAATAAAAAAACACCGTATAAAAACAACACTAGCGAATAAATACTGGGAACTCAAAGAAAGCGGACATTCGGCGGTAGTCGAATGGAAAATAATGAGACAAGCTACCACATGCAGACATTTAGACGACCCATGTAAATTATGCCTCCATGAAAAATTTTCTATCCTGTACTTTAAAGAACCTCAAAATCTATTAAACTGTAGGCGGGAAATAGCAAACAACTGTGTTCACAAAATAAAACTTACTCTAGGATAGCGATACAAAATAGCTTTAAAACTAACAATAACAATAGAAAACAAACAAATAAATAAATTAAATAAACATGAATATACATAAACGATCACACACATATATGTATATATATATATATATATATATGTATATATGTATATATATGTGCATTATTGTGTACACATAGGTATATTTATATGTATATAAAAAAAAAGGAGAACGGCCACCTAAAACCACTAACCTAGTTCTAAAACAGATCCTTTGTTTGATAAAATGCATGCCCATTGGCTGATAGGAAGGGGCGCGGTGGAGACTAGAAAGCTGATTGGCCAACTAGAAATCCTCAACATATATAAAAACAAGAAGCAACGACAGAATTCGTGCATAAGCCTGACGAATCCTATAGTTGAATGAAACGCAGAATATTCAGTGTAGCTTAGTCGCCATATATATTTTATAAATTGCTATATATATATATATATATATATATATATATATATATATATATATATGTTTGGTGAAAGGCATTGATGAAGAAACGATTTGCAATACGAACATGCAAAAAATAAGAGAATAATGATAATGTTAAATAATAAATGATCATATGTCGAATACTTGTTGATCGAATTCTGCAAACACTACCAATAATTATATAATGCTGTAAAATAATTTATTTGTGTACTCCTATTCATAATCTCTCTCTCTCTCTCTCTCTCTCTCTCTCTCTCTCTCTATATATATATATATATATATATATATATATATATATATATATATATATATATATATATATATATTGATACACATGTGCACGACCGGCGATTGAATTTAAACTCCAAATTAGAATTTACAACAAATTTATTATTTGAGAAAGAATACAAGTTGTAAACTTTAAAATTTTCCTTATTCCATGGTGTTTCAAAGAATGACCTTTATCCTCAGGGGAAGTAGTTAGCAAAATGATGAGCAGGCTATTCATTTAGGTGCTGGTTATCACATAAATTGAAAACTACAACTTATGAAAGAAGTAATATTTGTATGAAACTTATGAAAGAAGTAATATTTGTATGAAACTTGGTAATGATGCAGAAATGTATATATTAAAAGGATATTCTAAAGGAAGTCCAGGCTCAATGAAGAAAAGTTGAAAAATATTGTACAATCCAAAGAAAATGTTGATTAGTCAGATGTATAAATGCACATGAAATAGTCGAGTAGAAGTTATAACAATCCAAGTGGTTGAAAAGGAAATTCCAAATGTGAAGCTGGATCCTGAAATTGCGGTAATAAAAAAATTGTTATTGATCTTACGACGAGTGAGAAGAATCTCGTAGGCCCCCATCGACTAAAAAATAAAAAATGAACGCTAAAAGCTATAGGTAAAAATTTATATTTTAAAGATTGGTCTAAACATTTGAAATTTTACATAAAGTGCCTTCAGACATGCAGCAAGCTTTTAAATCAGTTTTTCGGCGAAAATTTGGCGGCCAAAAAGTCAAGGTTGAAAGAATTTACCTACCTTTTCAGCCTCTACCAAACTCCTCCGCCAATTTTGGGTCCAAACACTTGAAATTTTAGATGTAGGTTACCTGGACATGAATCAAACTTTTTAATACATATATACATATGCACACAAAGTTATGAAGTACATAGGGCCCTAGCAAAGTCGGGCTGAACTACTAGGATGTATAAAAAGTGTGTTTTGTTAGAGGTGGCAAACTTTAAATTAAACTAAATCGCAGAAAAATATTTTATACAAATATGTAGTTTATTCAAAGATTAATTTTTGGCATTTATAATTTAAAGGGTGGACGATAAAATTGTCGCCCTAGAAAAGATGACATGATTCCATTTCCGTTTGATGAAAACTGATTTTCTCTTTGTTGCAGACGATCTACTTGTTGGCCTGTTTATACAAATCTCAAAAGCGATAGGAGCCTTCTATCATGCCTGAAAGTGACACAATGTTCAACAAGCGAGATCGGAGATGTGCCACTGTACAACTCATCTACCGATCCAAATTATGACAACAGGACCATTGCCAGCTCCTTCAAAATACATCGCTAGATTGCCACAAATAACATGAACGTGCCCAAGATGATGAAAACAAAGTTTCCAGCTACGGTTATGGTCTTTGGTGTGGTTTCAAGTGAGGGCGACATTATGCCACCTCACATCTTCAAAGTCTGCTTGAAAATCAACACCAAAATGTACCTGGATGTTCTAAAGAGTGCGGTGATCCCCTGGTGCAATCAGGAGGCCACTGGCAGACCCTAGATGTGGCAGCAGGATTCGTGGCCGACCCACAAGTTGAAAGGCTTGGCTTCAAAAAGAGTGCTACGACTTTGTCCACTTCTCTCACTGGCTCTTTTCCCCATCCTACCTGAATCCGCTACTTCGTTTGATCATACGTCAAGAACATCACCAACATGACTTCTCAAAACACCAAAGCCAGCCTGATCGCCACCATCTGCTAAGTATTTGCCAAACTCCCGCCAGCGCTTGTGGAAAAGGCATGTTCCCAGTTCTGGACCCGTATTGAGGTGGTGATTGAGGCTGAAGGGGGCTACATTGAATAGATGTTAGCTCTACTACATAATCAAGTTACCTGAATTGATTTTTTTCAATAAAAGTTTTAAGTGTTAGTATTGTTTTCTTTAGGGTGACAATTTTATCGTTCCACCCTGTTAATACAATTTCAGGCATATCCTTCTGTGACTCGCAAGTTTATGGCGTAATCTAAGGCCCAATTTTCACAAAATGAAGCATAACATTAGCATAACATTTTGGCAATAATGAAATGAATCTTGTCTTTCAAGTTGTCTATTGTATCTGGTGTATCAGTATAGGCATAGGGCTTTACGCACCCATAAACAAAATAATCTCATATGATTAAATCACATGAACGAGGTGACCAGAACACAAACCGATTTCATAAAAGTATTCGATCATCAAATGCTTCTCTCAGTAAATTAATCGTAAATTTTCACCAGAAACAAACGCTGCTCGAATGTCAGTCTTTATGGATGTTTATTTTCATTCCCTATATATTCTTAACTTCGATTATATTATTTTTGCAACCAGTACTATTATTACTAGTATTATCATCATTATCATACTATTATTACTCTTATTATTATTAATATTACTATTGCTTACATCGTTAATTATTATTATTATTATTATTATTATTATTATTATTATTATTATTATTATTATTATTATGTTTATATTTTTTAATCTTAATCTTTGAATTAAATTTTATAATTTTATAGTTTTTTAGTTTTTTAAAATGTAGTTTTTAACTATTAGCTTTATAATTATTCTTATTTTTATTTCTATTTTTTATTATTATGTTCATTACGATTTTATTATTATTATTATTATTATTATTATTATTATTATTATTATTATTATTATTATTAATTGATATTGTTAGCATTATTACTAGCCATTAACCCTTTAATTTTGCTTACAAAACACTCTAGGATTTCCTCTAGTTTCTCTTAGGATTAGCTAAACCACATATCAATCCCAGAAGTCAAAATCTCTCTGTCTGCTACGTTTCCAGTCACCTGACACTCATTGCCATGACAACGCGTGATCCACTTTCAGTTCTACGTTCCCTTCTTTTTCTTTTCCTCAATCACTTTTAACTTTTCATCCGGCCAAAATGGAAGCGTTGTTTTGGCGGTCTTCAAATTTTTGAACTTCAATTTTTAACTTTTTGTTTTTCAATTTCAACCACTGAGACGAGCACCTGCTGTTGTTCATTTATCTGCAAATAATAACCTTCATTACACTGGACTTCTTCTTTAAATACGGTTGGTTATTTTTTTATCTTAATGTTGAACTCTGAATGAAGTGTTCGCATGTAATGTTTTCCATATTTATATTATGTGTTTTAAGTTTTGTGACTAAAACTCATAAAACTTTTAGTTTCATTCTATGCAGCAAATACATAGAAAAGTTTTTACTCTGATGAGAAGATTTAGCATTCTTTGAAACTCCGCGGATTAAGGATTTTCTAGCAAACCAGTTTTGGAGTATTCAGCTGAATAATAAAATTATTTTGTAAATTTCTACATATATATATATATATATATATATATATATATATATATATATATATATATATATATATGCATATATATAGGTATATATATATGTTTTTAAGGATTAAAAACAAGACCTTCCAAAGGGCGAATGAACTCTTTTTCTGGGTCAACGACCAACTAGCACCATGTATATTTGTGTGTGTGTTTATATGTGTATTGGGGTGGAGAGGGCTCCCGTAAGTCGTGGTGAAGGCAACCTTTCTAGGAGAAGCAAATCTCTGATTTAAAAAACCATAAAGCGGAAGACCATTACCCGCATTAAGCTGGCCTGCAGTTTAATTTGTTGCTGGCTATCTTGCTCTTGCTTGTTGCTGGATCTCAACATTTTGAACCGAGAGAGAGACTTAGCTGTCGTACAAAGCTAAGACTCTGTAACATCATATTTGTATAGATACTCCCTCAGGCATTTAGGCTCATGGATTTTAAATGTCTGAGGAAGTGGCACTCGTCTGACAAGACGTTGCAATCATCATCATCATGATCATATATATGTATATATATATATGTGTGTGTGTGTGTATATATATATATATATATATATATATATGTATATACTAGCTGTATCCTGCCACGTGTTGCAGTGGCTCAATTTGGTGTAATGGAAAAATTTAATGAAAAGAGAAAATGCATGTTTCTTATATTAGTACAGCAATCCACTGCAAAAAGTGAAAAAGAAGGCGAAAATGAAAAAAAAATTGTACTCTTGCAGAATTTGATCTGGATCCTCGGGAGTTTCTATCAATCATTCATGGTTTGGACTTGACCAACAATCAGTGGATGAAGCCGAACGTAGCAAAAATGTTGAAACGCTAAATGCTTTTTTTTGTTGTTGTTTTACAAAAATGTGAGTTAGTAATTAATATTTGGTTGATGGTGGGGGGGGGGAGGAGGGGGTTACTATACACAGATTCGAAAAAGTTGTCCCAAAACAAATAAATGAAAGCAAAGGTAAGTTACGTTTCTACCTAATTGGATAATTGTTTAGTGTTTTTATGTAATGTAAAATGTTTAATCGGCTCAAAAAACAGAAATGGTCGCGGACTCTGTTGAATACGTTAAGTTTTGGAAAGTAAGTTGAAAACTAAAAACTATACAAAACAGTGTCTGAAACCCCACAAATATATGTTACCATGGCATAGGCTGGCATAATCGATGGGTTTCTGACAGTATTTTGTATAGTTTTTTAGTTTTAACTCACTTTCTCTAACTTAAAGTAATCAACAGTGTCCACCACCATTTGTAGCTTTCAAATACCCCGATAAACACTGTTTTTCGAGCCGATTAAACGTTACATTAAATGAAAAGGGTTTGTATTACTAAACACAGATACAAAGAAGTTGTCAAAAAATAAATATACATAAATAAATGTTATCAAAGGCAAGAAAAGTAAATGTTCTACCTAACTGGATAAGATTTTAGAGTTTTTATGTAATGTATAATCGGTTCAAAAACATTCAATGTTTATAAATATATCTGAAAAATACAAATGGCGGCAGACTGTATCGAACACATTAAGTTTGGGGAAATTTTGGGAAAATGAGTTTAAACTAAAAAACTATACAAAATACTGTTAGGAACTCACTCAATATATGTTACCATGACGTAGGCTGGAATATAATCGGTGGTTTTAAACTTTTGCTCGATACAGGTGACGACTTTTAAAAGTCCCTTTTAGTGATTACCTGGTTTGAGGATATTTGTACAACTAAACGGCAAATCTGCTCAAAAAAATCCGGTATTATTTTACTTTAAGGCCCGTTTCACGTTCATATATAACGAAATATTTTATTGTAGATTTCGGTGTGCTAAGAACGAATCTGCAAACCGTTTCCGTAGCAAAAAGAAAGTTTTCATTATATTCATGAAATTACTTTTTCGAAAAGTGTGTGATCACTTTTCAATGTAAATTTAACTTAGAATGAGCACCCACTTTCTGGCCACCTGAGAGAGGGGCATTTTTCTGTGTTTCTTGGCTAAAAAGTTTTTTGTTTGATTTCTTTTGCATGGTAATAACCCCTGAACTCTGGGACTATTTTCCATTTCACAGCCGTAGCCTTCGTTTACGCTATGCGTGAGCATAAACGAAAGCTGTTTAGCCAATAAACATGGGAAAAAATCCCCCCTCTCTCAGGTGGCTAGAAAGTGGGTGCTCATTTTAAGTTAAATTTACATGGAAAAGTGATCATATCATAAAAACTATTTTTTTGCGATGGAAACGGTTTGCAGATTCGTTTTTAGCACACCAAAATCTACAAAATATTTTTGTTATTTACGAACGTGAGACGCACGGCCCTTAATGGAAAATTATATCAAAAATCCGGGGGAAAATAGTTTTCAATAAAAACAGCAAATGAATTCGATAGAAAAAAAATGGATGCTATTTTTTTTTCTTTTTTCTGTGTGTTTCTTGGCTAAAAAGTTTTTTGTTTGATTTCTTTTGCATTAACCCCTGAACTCTGGGACTATTTTCCATTTCACAGACGTAGCCTTTGTTTATGCTATGCGTGAGCATAAACGAAAACTGTTAAATATGCATTCGCGTACCAAACTGCCTTGTCAAAAAAACCTTTAAGCCAATAAACACGAAAATAAATGCCCCTTCCTCAGGTTGCCAGAAAGTGGATGCTCATTTTAAGTTAAATTTAGATGGAAAAGTGATCACCCACTTTTCGAAAAAAAAATTTCTTCAGATCATGAAAACTATTTTGGTACTCCTTGGGCGTTGAGGCCATGGCGATCCGCAGAATTATTTAATGGTCGTTTCCTTAGTACCCCCCCTAGGCAAGGCTAACGCATGCGCACGTAACATTTTTTATTTATTTACTTACGTGGTGGAGTTTCTATACTGATAGGTTTTTTGAAATTTTTTCACTGGATTATTATTGATTGAACACTAACCAGATTATGAAACAAAATTGAAAAAAAAAAAAATAATTTCAACATTTGAAAGGGGTATTCACTTTTTAGTTACCACGTTCTGGTAAATCGGTCACTCATTTTTTTTTTTTTTCTAAATACGGAAGTGTCTTCGGGAGATATAAAATGGTTGCATGTTGACAAAGCAATGTATCGGGAGGCGTATGGGATGCAAAATTATTGGTAAATTTTTAGATTAGGTCCACCTCCTCAATTTTCTTTTAAATGACAACTTGAAATGGTTTTCGACTATGCTGAATACGAAAATCGCATTGAAATTTTGCAGAAATAAGTAGTTATCAAGATATAAAAAGTTGTATTATGCATTGTAATCTTTGGCGGTCATCTTTTTTACGTGCGTGTATTTGTTTATGGCACGTGTGCACGTAAAAAGATGGCCGCCGAAGAATACAATGCATAATACAACTATTTATTTCCGCAAAATTTCAATGCGATTTGCGTGTTCAGCATACTCGGAAACCTATAAATGTCGTCATTGAAAGGAAAATTGTGGAGGTGAACCTAATCTAAAAAAATACCAAATTATTAAACATTTCTCCAGCATGTTAGTGAAATTTATAATACTTTAAAAAAAAATTTAAAAAACAAAACAAAAGTTTTGAAAAAAACCCAAAGAAACTCACCTTTCATAAAAACAATTAAAAAAAAAAACACCCACAAACTGACATTTAACTAAATAAGTTAAATTTTTTTTTAAAAAACTCGAAACTTTATTTTCATAAAAACAATAAAAAAAAGTCATGTTCAATCTATTTTTTTCTTTGAGAAACAAATATAT
Source organism: Euprymna scolopes (assembly GCF_053919585.1). NCBI lineage: Eukaryota > Metazoa > Mollusca > Cephalopoda > Sepiida > Sepiolidae > Euprymna > Euprymna scolopes. The sequence continues at coordinate 98,477,586 of NC_136511.1, read as the reverse complement.
TTCTGACTTACAAATGCGGCAGAGGCACATATTATTTTTACTTTCTATGGTTTTGATATTCCGCGTTTTTATTGCTTACAAAATGGGTGACTGATTTATCAGAACGTTGTAACTAAAAAGTAAGTACCACTTTCAAATGTCGAAATAATGATTATAGAAATTAAGTATGGGAGTGATGGTTGTACAACGTCGCCTTTCGCACTTTTACAAACATTATTTACGTTAACTCTTTTCATAAATAATTAAAAAAAAAGTAACTAAACCATTTATTGATAATTTGTCACGTACAAACATTTATTTATTTACGTAGGCTTAACTCTTTTCATGAATAAGGAAAGTTTTACTTTTTAAGAATAATAAAAGGAAAAAGTTACTGAACATTTATAAAAGGACTTACTTCTTTTCATGAAGGCCAGAGGAATAGTTGGCCGAAAATTCGTTAAACAACTAATAAAGATGAGAATAATAGTCCGCAATAAATAAAAATGGTGCTAATGCAGAGAGCGATCCGCGCTATTTTTTAAATCATATTTCCACGTTTAATTAACGTTTTACGATATGTTTTTTTTATTCAATTGTAAGGTTAAACTACAGAATAGGTACAAAACATCCTCCCCTCCCCATGTTAAGAATGACTTTTTAAATAATAACATTATTTCAGTACGGATCACTCTCTGTATGAGTATCATAAAAATTAATACAAATAATACTTATCTCAATAAGTGAAAGGCTAATTTCTACCGGAAATAAAATGGCGATAATCTCGCAGTTACGAAAAATATTTTTTATTTAATTTAATATTTTTATAATTCGCAATGTTAAATTATTTTAATAACATAAAAACATTCCTTGGCTGTAAAAATAGAATTTCTGAAAATTTCAATTAAATTGGTAACGTAGAAATATGGTTTTATTCGCTTTTAACGAACCAAAATTACATTTTTATATATATAGATATATATATATATTTTTTTTCTCAAAACATATAAAATAAAAATAAAATAAATCCATTCACGTGTAATCACCTTTTTCTTCACCATATTCCCTCTGCTTCACTTTTTTTGCTCGTATATATATATGAGAAAGAAAATTAAAACTGTAAGTTGAACTTTACAATCAAAATTTATTGCTCGACTGAATACTCAAAAAAAAAAAAACAATTTACAAAGTCCTTATTCCGCGGAGTTTTAAAGAATTCTATTCTTATTATTCTTCTCATCAGAGGACATAGAGAAATCAGCAAATTATATTTGTAGCAATGCTAAAATTTGCTAGTTAAGGTATTAAGTGAAATCGCAATTTATTGTAGTTATAAATTGCTAAATAAAAAAAATTAAAAAATATTGGATATGCAATGAGAATGCAATGAGAACATGGACCTACCCAACCAAACAGAAATGAGGACACTAGGGGAACAAGACGACTATAAATACTTGTGAATTCTAGAAGCGGACATCACCAAAGCAACAGACATGAAAGAGAGAATTGGAAAGGAATACCCCAGGAGAACAAGAAAACTCCTGGAAACGAAATTATATAGCAGAAACCTAATAAAAGGTATAAATACATGGGCAGTATCACTAGTAAGATAATCTGGACCGTTTATAGGGTGAACAAAAGAAGAACTGAGACAGCTCGGTCAGAAAACCAGGAAACTCATGATCAAGCACAATGCACTACACCCAAAGGATAATATTCATAGAGAAACAACTACACAGAAGATTCATAAGAATGAAAAAAGATGAGAATAATGAAAACACTTGGACATGGATGCGAAAAGGACACCTAAGCCGAGAAACTGAATCCCTAATAACTGCAGCACAAGATAACTCGATAAGAACCAACCATATCAAAGCAAAAATCGATAAAACACAAGAAAACAGCAAATGCACACTCTGTGGACAAAGAGACGAAACGATAAACCATATAGTAAGTGAATGCAGCAAACTGGCCCAAAAGGAATTAAAAAAACAGGCACAACCAAGTGGGGAGGGCAGTACACTGGGAATTATGCAAACAATTGCATTTTGAACATACAGACAAATGGTACAAGCATAAGCCAGCAACAGTACTCGAAAATGAGAACCACAAAATCCTATGGGACATGGACATACAGACAGACAAACCTATCCAAGCAAGAAGACCAGATGTCGTAATAATTAATAAGAAAGAACAATCCTATCAAATCGTAGATTTTGCTGTCCCAGCTGCCCACAGAGTGAATATGAAAGAAAAGGAGAAACGGAGCAAATACACAGAGCTAGCCAGAGAGTTAAAAGGGATTTGGATGATGAAGAAAATCAAAATAATACCTATAATAATAGGAGCACTAGGAACAATTCCGAAAAACTTTGAAAAAAGAATGTGAGAAACTGAAAGCAGAAGAATGGCTGCAAAGATACAACGACTAACGATAAGGAAAACGGCTGAAATATTAAGGAAAACCCTTGAATGCGGAGAATAATGCACATGAACTACATGCGTGAGGCAGACAAACTACTGCAGAGACAAAACATGAAGAATCTTTACAGGGAATGAAGAACACTGAAGCTGCATATCAACAAGTTCTACATCCCCATCACGCATCACCTCCCATTGTCTCATCACCGCTCCCCCAAAAGTATGAAACCAAATAGCTGAGAAGGGTCAAGGAGGATGGAAAGACCAAGGAGAGAGAGCGCTGACCAGACCTCCGCTGGACAAGCGTGAAGAGAACTGGGATCTTGGGAGGCTTAGTGCCACTCAAATTCCAATGGCCGCTTCCAGCGAGAAATCAATGGCGAGTGGCTGTTGCGATAACGCAAATTTATTTGCAAATTCTATTGAAGGAGGTGGAGAGCGCTGGACGTCTGGGGAGACTTGTTGTCACTCAGCTTTCAGGGAACACCACAGGTTTTCAATCAGATCTTTGATGACCTGTGTGAAAGCTCAATGTGAACCATTATTAATAATAACCAGGAAAACTTTGCATCATTTATAAGACGCTGCATGTTTAAAAGAATTATTTAGTTAGGAATTCTAATATTTTATTGGATTTAAATAAATAACTACACAATATTTGATTCAAGAATCGTTTTAGCATTTGAATGTCAGAAAATGATAGTCATGGGAGAAGGTAACGACAATAATTTTACTCAAAAGCACAGTCGACATTGTCTCTAGAAATAAAGGCAAACTAGAAATTCATTTCGATAGCCCATTCTTTAAAATATCTTATTTGACTGTGAATAGTTGTGTTTTGTTTAGTATAAATTATAAAGGGCACGTGTTGAATTGACTGTTTGCCAGTATTAATGAATATGTCACTTTTGAGCCCCCATAGCATTTTATTTTGTTGGCCTTCCGCCATATCTGAAGTTGGTAGTTAGCGAGGTCGTTCTGTTAGTTTTTGCTCTGCTGTCGGAACTTTGGCATACAGACGGAGTTAGATTTCGTTGTGAGGGGATCGACGGGTGGGATAGGGGTGTCGGCGAAACTCATCCGATTATAGAGTAGTGGCTATGATGTACCCTACCCAGTTTGATTCATCCCTTACCCCCCGCCCCACACACACACAACAACCCTGTAATAGCAGCTTCTCATTTCATTGCAGATTCATCCATCTATCCAGACTGCAGTTGCTGATATTAATGTCAGTTACCTCCCCTCTTCCTTCAACGTATCCAATTTTTTGGGTGTGTGTGGAGGGAAGGTCTTTCCTACTTGCTTGCCCTATTTTTATATTTTAGGTTTATTGGGGTGGGGTAGCAAAATAAAATTCGCTCGTTTTGGTGAAGGGAAAAAATAAAAGAAAGAAAAAGGAAACGCGCTAAAATCAGAATATATATTTATTTTATTTTTACTTTTTTAAAATATATTTTTTGAAGATGTGTACCTACCCCATGTCGCGCGAACGTGGACTCTTCTGCGCTTCGCGTTTCTCTTCATGGGTTTAAGAATGTAAGAATTAAGGCAAAGGGACCTAACTCCACGTTGAGGGATGATTACTAATTCGTAGAAAGGGTGCCGAATGGAGGAACACACGTACAATAATAAACAGAACTGGTCGTTATCCATGCTCTTTGGCAATTAACGGATGTGTGGTTAAATGAAAGGTGCTTTTACATTTTGAAAACTGATAAAGAAATAAAATACACGAGAAAGGAAAGAAAAGGACTTTTTGTCCCTATCGATGTGGCCATCCGTATAACATTTGGAGTCTTTGGCCCTGAGGCAATAATCGCAAAACTTACAATCATTTCGTAAGATTGTTTTAGCTGTTTTACTCGCATTGCTCGGAGAAAATTCCATTTTGAAAGATTCTAAATTTTATTTATTCAATTAAGTTTCTTTTTGACTTCTGCTTTGACTTCTACTTAGCGGAAGCCTTGACGATGAAAATTCCATATGATATTTACGTAATTCAAGTTTAATTTTAAAAGTCTACATAAAAAACTTATCTTTACTTTCAATATATATATATATATATATATATATATATATATATATATATATATATATATATATATATTATTCAATTTTCACACCAAACAAGGTACAGTGCCACTTTGAAGTTGGGGGCTACTATCGGGGACATAAGTTGCAGAGAGGTTATGAAGTGAGATGAGTAGCAAGATGTTTGTTCACATTACACTTGAACTTCTGCATGTCAGCACAGTTAGGAAAGCAGAATCCCGAAAGAGGGTTCCAAAGTCTAGCAGTTCTGGGGAAGAAACTATTGGAGTAGAAGGCTTTCTTACACCTAGGGATCTCTACTGTGAAGGGGTGGGATTTAGCTGTTTGTCGGGTTTGTCGGGAGTATTCACGTCGAGGGGGTACAAGTGCTTGTAATTCATCAAAGCATTCACCATTAAAATACTTGTAGAACAGTCAGAGGGATGCAATATTTCGTCGATGGGACAGAGGCTGAAGCCTAGATGACAGTTCAGGACCTATCAAGTTGGCGACTCTCTTTTGAACCCTGTCAAGGAGTGAGAAACAAGTAGCAGATGCACCAGCCCAAATGTGACAACAATACTCCATACATGGGTGAATGGTGGCCTTGTGGAGGTATAGGATACTTTGAGGCGTAAGTAGTTTTCTAGCACGGTAGAAAGAGCCCACCTTCTTCACAGCAGCCTTGGCAATTTTTTTTTTTTACATGGAGGTCACCACTTATCAAGGCCAAGAAGCCACTCGGGGATAAAAGTTATTGTGCGTACAGTAATCAATGGGATAGAATCGTAGTAATAGTTAGTATCGGAGATTTGATAAAGTGTCATTACTTAAGGGGGCGGTTCATCAGGAATTAGTTTTGCTCGCAACGTCTCTTCTGTGGGAGAGAGGTTGCAGGGAAGAGAAAAGGGCATCCCCCACCAAGCCACGAAGTCTATTTTGTACTCTGTCAAGGCAGGATAGGCTGTTTTTAGCAGCTCCTGCCAGATGTGACAGCAGTACTCCATCCTTCGACGAACTTGGCTCTTATATAGATAAAGAATTGCATCATTAGTGAGATATCTTCTGGAGCGGTAGAATGATCCCACCATTTTCCCAGCGACCTTGCCAACAGACTTGATGTATGTGTTCCATTTCAGATCAGGAGTAAAGGTCAAACCCAGAAGCTTATCAAAGCATGGGGCCTCCCCTAGACGAGAGCCATCCATTTCAATCGATGCCAGATGGAGATTAGAGCTTTTATGATGTAAAGATAAGAGCTTGGTCTTAGATGCACTAAAGGTAACCAGCCACTGCTTACCCTATTGTACCAGGCGATCAAGAACAGAGGAGAGAATATCAGAGAGAACATTGTCATTTAAGACCTTTGATGTATTGCCATAGATGGTCGTGTCATCAGCATAAATGTCAACGAATGATTTAAGTATGTGCTTTGGGAGATCATTGATGCAGATCAGGAAGAGAGTTGGGCCAAGAATGTACCCCTGAGGGACTCCAGCATTAATACTGTGGGCCTCTGATTTCTGCCCATCAACCACTACTCTTATGAGCCTATCAGAGAGAAAGGATTTAATGATTTAGAAAACATTTCCAGTTATACCGTAGCTGGAAATCTTGTGAAGTAGGCCCTTATGCCATACCTTATCGAAGGCCTTTGATATGTCAAGAGCAATTGCCCTAGAAATGAAGTCTTTGTCGAGAGATTTGCTAATCCTTTGAGATATAACCGTTAGCACATCTGCTGTAGATCTAGCAGAACGGAAACCATATTGTGTGTCACTAAGAAGGTTATTTCTGCTGAGGTGGTTGACAACTTCTCTATTTAATATGGATTCCAGCAACTTACTCATGACACACAGGAGACTTATTGGTCTGTACTGAGAGAGAGATGAATTATCACCTGAATTCTTATGCTCTCAATGTATCTATTCCAGTTCATCTTCCTTGTAAAGGTTAGGCTGAGGAGTTTAAAAGAAGTACTTTCAGGTAATATCTTCTTGGTCATTGCTATTGGTGGTTGAGAAGGTTTCTTGTAATTATTGAACGAAACCAGTTTAGTCTTGGCAGCATTGAATGTGACCATCCATTTTTGTCCACATTCCACTACAGATTGGACGTCATCCTCTAGTGTTTTTGCCATTTATTTAGAAATGTGTTCATTTGTTTCCCCCTCATGCCTGGTATAGAAAGTGGTGTCATCAGCAAATATACCCATCTCAGAAACAATCTTATCAGGGAGGTCATTTACGAATACCAGGATTAATAAAGGTCCAAGGATAGACCCCTGAGGCACTGCCGCATCTATATCATATTGTTTAGATGTACGATCGTCGAGTACGACTTGGATTTTTCTCTTACTTAAGAAGGATTTAATTACATTATGTATTCTTCAAGTGATATCACATGATCTAATTTTCCTTAGAAGACCATCGTGCCATACCCTGTCAAAAAAACTCTCCATAAAAATAGTCAGTACATTTAAATCTTTAAATATTTTGTAAAAAAAAAAAAAAAAAAAAAAATTAATTAAAAATTTTAAAATATCTTCATATAAACTTTAAAAACATTTCGATCTTAAGACAAAAACATATATTTTTATAACAAGACTAGCTGACCGCTCGGCGTAGCCCGGTCGGAAAATACGCATAAACATGAAATTTAATTCATGCAGATTTCACATTTATTATTATTAGAGCCAATCCGTTATTGATTATTGACTATATTTCACCCAATATAGTCAAAACAAATACGTAAAGAAATTAAGAAATGTGCATGCGAGTATTATGTTTTGTTCTAAACCGATCACTTCTTGTAAATAAAAGCAATACTCGAGCTGAGATCGAAACCAAAACATAAAAAACAGTGAGTCAAGTACGATAACCATTAGAAAAGTGTAACACGATCTTTAAAAAGTGTTTCCAAACTTACTTATTCTTAACATAAGCAATCTATCACGTGAACGATTCACGCATGCGTATTCGTGAAACAGTTGACAAAAGGATAAAAATCCGATATCTCCACGTCCCAAATTTTCAATGTTAACCTCTTAGCATACAATTTTTCCGGATGAAAACCGATTAAAACATTTAACCTATATACCAAATTTCACATCTAGATAAAAAATTCATTGAGTATATAGGTTGAGAATTGTCGTCTCACACACAAATATAGATATACTTAATATACTCGCAGGCTACCCGGCATTGCCCGGTCGAAAGATACGCGTAAATATTATATTTTAACATAAAGACTAAGACATGTGCATACGAGTATTATGTTGTTCCCCTAAACCGTTCACTTGTAAATAAGTAAAAAGGAAAAAATATTCGAGCTAATATCAAAATTAAAACCTAAAGACAGTGAGTCACGCACGATAAGACCAGCGTGACACGATGTATAGAATGTGTTTTCAATCTGCTTATTTTTAACATCAATTATTTGTAATGTGAACTATTCATGCAGGCGCATTCATAAAAAAGCAAACAGAAAACAAATCCGATAATTTGTAAAACAGCAAAGAGATAAAATCCGATAATTTGTAAAACAGCAAACAAATAAAATCCGATAATTTGTAAAACAGCAAACAAATAAAATCCGATAATTTGTAAAACAGCAAAAAGATAAAAATCCGATAATTTGTAAAACAGCAAACAAATAAAATCCGATAATTTGTAAAACAGCAAACAGATAAAAATCCGATAATTTGTAAAACAGCGAACAGAAAAAAATCTGATAATTTGTAAAACAGCAAACAGATAAAAATCCGATAATTTGTAAAACAGCAAACAGATAAAAATCTGATAATTTGTAAAACAGTAAACAGATAAAAATCCGATAATTTGTAAAACAGCAAACAGATAAAAATCCGGTAGATTGTAAAACAGCAAACAGAAAAAAACTCCGATAATTTGTAAAACAGCAAACAGATAAAAATCCGATAATATGTAAAACAGCAAACAGAAAAAAATCCGAGAAATTGTAAAACAGAAAACAGAAAAAACTTCGAAAATTTATAAAACAGCAAACAAATAAAATCCGATAATTCGTAAAACAGCAAACAGATAAAAATCCGATAAATTGTAAAACAGCAAACAGATAAAAATCCGATAATTTGTAACACAGCAAACAGATAAAAATCCGATAATTTGTAAAACAGCAAACAGATAAAAATCCGATAATTTGTAAAACAACAAGCAGATAAAAATCCGATAATTTGTAAAACAGCAAACAGATAAAAATCCGATAATTTGTAAAACAGCAGACAGATAAAAAATCCGATAATATGTAAAACAGCAAACAGATAAAAATCTGATAATTTGTAAAACAGCAAACAAATAAAATCCGATCAATTGTAAAACAGCAAACAGATACAAATCCGATAATTTGTAAAACAGCAAACAGAAAAAAATCCGATAAATTGTAAAACAGAAAACAGAAAACAATCCGATAAATTGTAAAACAGCAAACAAATAAAATCCGATCAATTGTAAAACAGCAAACAGATACAAATCCGATAATTTGTAAAACAGCAAACAGATAAAAATCTGATAATTTGTAAAACATCAAACAGATAAAAATCCGATAAATTGTAAAACAGAAAACAGAAAACAATCCGATAAATTGTAAAACAGCAAACAAATAAAATCCGATCAATTGTAAAACAGCAAACAGATACAAATCCGATAATTTGTAAAACAGCAAACAGATAAAAATCCGATAATTTGTAAAACAGCAAACAGATACAAATCTGATAATTTGTAAAACATCAAACAGATAAAAATCCGATAATTTGTAAAACAGCAAACAGATAAAAATCCGATAATTTGTAAAACAGCAAACAGATAAAAATCCGATAATTTGTAAAACAGCAAACAGATAAAAATCCGATAATTTGTAAAACAGCAAACAGATAAAAATCCGATAATATGTAAAACAGCAAACAGATAAAAATCCGATAAATTGTAAAACAACAAACAGATAGAATCCGATAATTTGTAAAACAGCAAACAGATAAAAATCCGATAATTTGTATAACAACAAACAGATAAAAATCCGATAAATTGTAAAACAGCAAACAGACAAAAATCCGATAACATGTAAAACAGCAAACAGATAAAAATCCGATAATTTCTAAAGCAACAAACAGATAAAAATCCGATAATTTGTAAAACAGCAAACAGATAAAAATCCGATAATTTGTAAAACAGCAAAAAGATAAAAATCCGATAATTTGTAAAACAGAAAACGGAAAAAATCCGATAATTTGTAAAACAGCAAACAGATAAAAATCCGATAATATGTAAAACACCAAACAGATAAAAATCCGATAATTTGTAAAACAGAAAACAAATAAAAATCCGATAACATGTAAAACAGCAAACAGATAAAAATCCGATAATTTCTAAAGCAACAAACAGATAAAAATCCGATAATATGTAAAACACCAAACAGATAAAAATCCGATAATTTGTAAAACAGCAAAAAGATAAAAATTCGATAATTTGTAAAACAGAAAACGGAAAAAATCCGATAATTTGTAAAACAGCAAACAGATAAAAATCCGATAATTTGTAAAACAGCAAACAGATAAAAATCTGATAATTTGTAAAACATCAAACAGATAAAAATCCGATAATTTGTAAAACAGCAAACAGATAAAAATCCGATAATTTGTAAAACAGCAAACAGATAAAAATCTGATAATTTGTAAAACAGCAAACAGATAAAAATCTGATAATTTGTAAAACAGCAAACAGATAAAAATCCGATAATTTGTAAAACAGCAAACAGATAAAAATCTGATAATTTGTAAAACAGCAAACAGATAAAAATCTGATAATTTGTAAAACAGCAAACAGATAAAAATCTGATAATTTGTAAAACATCAAACAGATAAAAATCCGATAATTTGTAAAACAGCAAACAGATAAAAATCCGATAATTTGTAAAACAGCAAACAGATAAAAATCTGATAATTTGTAAAACAGCAAACAGATAAAAATCTGATAATTTGTAAAACAGCAAACAGATAAAAATCTGATAATTTGTAAAACAGCAAACAGATAAAAATCTGATAATTTGTAAAACAGCAAACAGATAAAAATCTGATAATTTGTAAAACAGCAAACAGATAAAAATCTGATAATTTGTAAAACATCAAACAGATAAAAATCCGATAATTTGTAAAACAGCAAACAGATAAAAATCCGATAATTTGTATAACAACAAACAGATAAAAATCCGATAAATTGTAAAACAGCAAACAGATAAAAATCCGATAATATGTAAAACAGCAAACAGATAAAAATCCGATAATTTGTAAAACATCAAACAGATAAAAATCCGATAATATGTAAAACAGCAAACAGATAAAAATCTGATAAATTGTAAAACAACAAACAGATAGAAATCCGATAATTTGTAAAACAGCAAACAGATAAAAATCCGATAATTTGTAAAACAGCAAACAGATAAAAATCCGATAATTTGTAAAACAGCAAACAGACAAAAATCCGATAACATGTAAAACAGCAAACAGATAAAAATCCGATAATTTCTAAAGCAACAAACAGATAAAAATCCGATAATATGTAAAACACCAAACAGATAAAAATTCGATAATTTGTAAAACAGCAAAAAGATAAAAATCCGATAATTTGTAAAACAGAAAACGGAAAAAATCCGATAATTTGTAAAACAGCAAACAGATAAAAATCCGATAATTTCTAAAACAGAAAACAAATAATAATCCGATAATTTGTAAAACAGAAAACAAATAAAAATCCGATAATTCGTAAAACAGCAAACAGATAACAATTCGATAATTTGTAAAACAGAAAACAAATAAAAATCCGATAATTTGTAAAACAGCAAACAGATAAAAATCTGATAATTTGTAAAACAGAAAACAGATAAAAATCCGATAACATGTAAAGCAGCAAACAGATAAAAATCCGATAATTTGTAAAACAGCAAACAGATAAAAATCCGATAAATTGTAAAACAGCAAACAGAAAAAATCCGATAATTTTAAAACAGCAAACAGATAAAAATCCGATAACATGTAAAACAGCAAACAGATAAAAATCCGATAATTTGTAAAACAGCAAACAGATAAAAATCCGATAATTTGTAAAAAACAGCAAACAGATAAAAATCCGATAATTTGTAAAACAGAAAACAAATAAAAATCCGATAATTTGTAAAACAGAAAACAGATAAAAATCCGATAATATGTAAAACACCAAACAGATAAAAATCCGATAATTTGTAAAACAGCAAACAGAAAAAATCCGATAATTTGTAAAACAGAAAACAAATAAAAATCCGATAATTCGTAAAAATGCAAACAGATAAAAATCCGATAATTTGTAAAACAGCAAACAGATAAAAATCCGATAATTTGTAAAACAGAAAACAAATAAAAATCCGATAATTCGTAAAACAGCAAACAGATAAAAATCCGATAATTTGTAAAACAGAAAACAAATAAAAATCCGATAATTTGTAAAACAGCAAACAGATAAAAATCCGATAATTTGTAAAACAGAAAACAAAAAAAAATCCGATAATTTGTAAAACAGCAAACAGATAAAAATCCGATCAATTGTAAAACAGCAAACAGATAAAAATCCGATAATTTGTAAAACAGCAAACAGATAAAAATCCGATAATTTGTAAAACAGCAAACAGATAAAAATCCGATAATTTGTAAAACAGCAAACAGAAAAAATCCGATAATTTGTAAAACAGCAAACAGACAAAAATCCGATAATTTGTAAAACAGCAAACAGATGAATATCCGATAATTTGTAAAACAGAAAACAAATAAAAATCCGATAATTTGTAAAACAGCAAACAGATAAAAATCCGATAATTCGTAAAACAGCAAACAGATAAAAATCCGATAATTTGTAAAACAGAAAACAAATAAAAATCCGATAATTTGTAAAACAGCAAACAGATAAACATCCGATAATTTGTAAAACAGAAAACAAATAAAAATCCGATAACATGTAAAACAGCAAACAGATAAAAATCCGATAATTTCTAAAACAACAAACAGATAAAAATCCGATAATTTGTTAAACAGCAAACAAATAAAAATCCGATAACTTGTAAAACAGCAAAGAGATAAAAACAAAAACAGATATAAATTCGATAAAAATTCGATAAAAATTCGGTAATTTGTAAAACAGCTAACAGATAAAAATAAAAACAGATAAAAAGTCGATGAAAATCCGATAAAAATTCGATAAAAAGACGGTAATTTGTAAAACAGCTAACAGATAAAAATATAAACAGATAAAAAGTCGATAAAAATCCGATAAAAATTCGATAAAAATTCGATAAAAATCCGATAAAAATCGATAAAAATTCGATAAAAATCCGATTAAAATTCGATAAAAGTTCGATGAAAATTCGATAAAAGTTCGATAAAAATCCGATAAAAATCCGATAAAAATTTATATAAAAATCCGATAAAAATCCGATAAAAATCCGATAAAAATCCGATAAAAATCCGATAAAAATTCGATAAAAATTCGATAAAAATTCGATAAAACTCCGATAAAAATCCGATAAAAATTCGATAAAAATCCGATAAAAATCCGATAAAAATTCGATAAAAATTCGATAAAAATCCGATAAAAATTCGATAAAAATTCGATAAAAATTCTATAAAAATCTCATAAAAATCCGATAAAAATTCTCACGAACCAATTTTCCAATTTTTATCCCTTAGCAGGTCTTTTTTTCCGAATGAAAACGGACTTTAAAGTTTTCCACGTGTCTGAATATCTTATATACCAAATTTCAAGCATGTAGATAAAAAATCATTGAGTTATAAGTTGAGAATGTCCTCTCACACATACACATTCTCAATTTTTATAGATATATAGATAGATATAAGTATATTTAAAATGAACACCGTTGTTTCTGGGAACTTTTAAAAATATATTTTTATTATATAAAAGCATTTTGAAAAAAAAAAAAATTCAAACCAAAAACTATAGCATATTTTAGTTTATCAATTGAATATACCGCGCGAGCGCGCGCGGTAACACACACACACACACACACACACACACACACACACACACACACACACACACACACACATACACACACACACACGAAACCTGTCCGCGACAAAACAAACTGCTGATAGCGAGAAAGCGAAATAAAAGTAGACATGTAAATACGTTTTTACTCTGCCATATGCATCTGGGTTAACCTTCCAATATCAGTAAAGGCAAGAATAGAAAAAGCAAAAGGAAATTCTTAGTATGATTGATTTTATTAAATTATGGAAATACCTTTGTTTATTACCTTATTGTAACTACTTTTTCCCATATTTAAAATGTACGATGAGCAAGTGACATCTTTATCCAGACTTGCCTTAATATATGAACACACACACACACACACACACACACACACACACACACACACACACACACACACACACACACACACACACACACACACACACACACACACACACACACATATCATTCTTTCCTTTTACCATGTTTCATTAATTAGTACAGACAATTGCTGTTTCCATATTTTGGTTTGGATCCTTTCCAATTTTATTAATTTTCTTGTTTCAAGCAAGGACTGGCTGATGTAACTGCCATAGTCGCTTTTGATCCGATTACATATGATCCGCCCGGATTCATCGTCAAGAATAATTTGCAGAACTAGTTTTAGGATATCTATAGAAGTGTCTTTTTTGTTCTTTTTGTATATGAGTTTTATATACCCATGTGAATAATTTGTCTCTTACAGTGGAGGAAAAACATACATAGGCTTAACTACCACGACCTTGTCAAGGAAGTAAACCATGTATATTTCTAACAACAGCGCTATTGCTAAACACCTTACTAACCATTTTTTTTTCCTCGCCTTCAATTTCGAAAACTTTTAGTAGACAACACAGTTATTCTTGAACATATTACTAACAGTCATATACCAGAAACATTACTAATTAAAGCTAAAAAAATTATTATCAATCAGATTTCAATAACAGTGATAACATTCTTAAATGCCTTTAAAACATACCTGGAATATATAACAAGAACAAATGATTTACCGAGGAGAATAAAACACACTTATATCAATATCCTAACATCTGTTCTGGAAATTATCCACGGCGATGGATCCAGACGAATCGGAAAGTAGTAGGCTCAAAAGTGACTATGGAGTTCAACCAGCCTGAAGCAAGAAATTATTAATTATATATTTTGAGGCGGTTTTTGCGATCTACGTAAAACAACGTGATCATGCCGAACACATTTCCAGCATTAGCAGACATGATGAGGTTCTTAGACGTATGAGAGGTATTTATCTCTTGATGTTGATTGTGACCTGAAGGGATTTTATGCAAAAAAGTGAAATCAACTCATAATTTTGAATTAGAAATTGAACACTCAAACCAACCAGCTTATTTTTAAAAACAACTTACAACACTATACATGAAGCAACACTAATTCGGACCATCATCATCACTCATGCACAGGAACAGCTTTTATCATTGGATCTGAATAAGAGGCAAGGTCCAGATGGATTACATCCAGCAATTTTTACGGAAATATCTAACTTGCAGCAATCATTTTCAATCTTTCATTAACTACCGGAGTTGTTTCTGCTGATTGGCAACTGGCCATGATTTGCCCTATAAAAAGGATGGCAAAGACGACTCAACGAATCATCTTTATCGTCTACAAATCCATGAAAATCACACCCAAGCGAGTAATCATGGCTTCTGTCACTGTCTACTGCTATCATCCCCATCTCAATAGGATTCAATTTCCAAACGTGTTTTACATATTTACTTGCGATAGAAGAATGGATTACGAATATAACGGATGATAGAGATACTGCTTAATGTCTTTCTGAACTTTGGAAGATCTTTGACTCTGTCAAACAGTTTACTTCTATACAAGCTCAACAACTATGGCCCTCATAAATCGGTTATAAATTTAATGTCTGTCATATGAGATGAGTGATTACAGCGGTGTTTGAATCAATGGGACTTAATGTCAGTAAATGTTGTCATATTGCAGTAGGTTTTCTTCTGACTCGACTCTTACTTTCGTAAATTCTACTCAAGAACGCGAACGAAACAAAAAATCTTGGTCTTCTGGTCAGTTCATTCTTGAAGCCACCTGAAAATTGCATTCAGGCTACAAAAAAACAAAAACAAAACAAAAACAAAAACAAAACAAAAAGCGCCCTGTTTATCATTCGATGCCCTTCTGCAAACTCACTTCTGAAATATTTCTTCCACTTTATGTCGCCCTCGTCAAATCCCCGTTAGAATATGCTGGCCAGGCATCTGCTCTATATCTAATGCTTAATATCCAGCAATTGGAGATAGTTTAACGTATGACTCAAGAAGCTTAATATTTTTTCTTGAGTGCCAACGATTACGATGATATCATTTTGACCTATTATTTATTCTTGCACCAGAAATTACTTCACCGTATATTCCGAATAAATCAGAGATGAATCGTTTTCTCAACAGGATCTCTAGACTTTGGAATAAACTTTCAGGAGATATAGTAAATTTGCCAACGATGAAGAAATTCACGGCAAAATCAAACATGTGTTGAACTATTGGATTCTTTTCTTTGTAAATTTCTACCACCCCATCTTTAAATGGTAATAGAAACGCACAATTAAACAACGTAACGGCTTCTACCATTTATCTACTTTTATCAACAAAATAATACTGACCGAACAACTAATTTTACACCACCTTACCAACAAAACTTTGCATATAACATCTATATTTATATAAAAAATAATTATTTCATTTCATAGGCGCTCCATATAGTTTGAATTTTAACGGTTGTATTTGTTTTGAATAAAATCATATTATTTCATAGGCATATCACGTATTTTTGAATCAAAATAAAGACGAAAAGTACATAAATATATAAACAGTTTTCGCTTTTCCTTATTTT
This sequence comes from Euprymna scolopes, assembly GCF_053919585.1. NCBI lineage: Eukaryota > Metazoa > Mollusca > Cephalopoda > Sepiida > Sepiolidae > Euprymna > Euprymna scolopes. The sequence continues at coordinate 98,461,180 of NC_136511.1, read as the reverse complement.
GCATCACATTAGATTAATAATCTTCATCCCCTATATATATATATATATATATATATATATATATATATATATATATATATATATATATATATAAAATAAAAGACAAATTTCACCCAAAAATCTTAACAAATGAACTCCCTATCAACTTTCATAGAGAGCAAACGAAAATCAAAACAATTGCTGCCAAATTTTACGGATTAAAAACCACTGCCCACCCCAAATACAACCCTTACCTTGAGGATTTTTTTTGACTAAATTTAACATGGAATTCTCAATTCCATGTTAAATTTAGTCAAAAAAATTAAATTTAAGAAACAAAAACACCATTATAATCCGTCTACAAATAATTTTGCAGAAAAAATTAAAAAGAATAAACATATATTTGTCCCTGCTGGTAAGACAAAAAATTACTATAAACTTGACTATCCTACATATAAAAGACTTTTGTACAAAGAACTTAATAAATCTTATAAAATAGTCCCTCCTAAAACTTTAGATTCCATTAATTCTGAAGCTAAACATTTACTGACTTCTATGAACATTCATAACTTCACTGAAATAATTTCTCCGGGTACCCCTAAATTCACCCTCAATGATCATAAACCTAATTTCTATGACATCCCCTCCACCAAATTGATCTGCCCATCGTAATCTGACTTAGATGCTGTAAGCAAAAGTACCTTAGATAGAATCATCCCTTCTATTAAAGAAAAGGTAAGTTTCCCTCTTTGGCTAAATTCAGATTCCGTAATAAATTGATTTGTCTCCCTAAAAAATAAACACCTCCTTAACTTCATAACCTTTGACATCCAAAATTATTATCAATCAATTTCTCCGATCCTTTTAAATAAGGCTCTAATCTTTGCTAAAAGAAATTCTGACTTAACTAATTTAGAAATTAAATTAATTCTCCTAGCGAGAAAGTCCCTTATACAATTTAACAATATGTTTTGGACTAGAAAGGATACCCTTGATAATTTTGACATCTTGATGGGTTCTTCTGCCTCTGCAGAAGTTACCGATTTAGTGGGACTCTTCTTACTGAAAGAACTTAAATACCACTTTAAGCATATCCAAGGGGGCCTTTATAGAGATGATGCCCCTTTTGCTACAACAGCCAGGCCAAGAGAGTACAACAAAACAATTAAAAAATTACATAACTTCTTTAATAACTTTGGTCTTTCTATCATTATCGAACCAAACAAAAAAACTTCGAATTTTCTAGATGTTACACTTAATCTTAACACCGAAACTCACAGCCCCTATCATAAACCCAACCTTATGCTTTTATACGTCCATAAATCTTCTAACCAACCCAACTCAATTATAAAATCTATAGTACCATTCGACTCTAGAAGAATTTCTGCTCTTTCTGCTGATAAAAAACTTTTAATCAAAATGCTATTTTCTTCAATAATGCCTTAAGGAACCCAGGAAAGAAGGAAAAGATTAAATACAACCATTATGCTCCTCCTGCTGGCCGCCTTAAATCTGTAATCACACACAATATGACCCGCAAGAAACAAGTTCAAATAACAAGATTTGCCGCTATAAATAACAATGAACCAGCCTACATATATAATCCAAACAAAAATACTAATCGTAATACCTCTAACCCATCCAGTCGCATCAGGAGAAAGAAAAATATTTGGTTTAATCCTCCATTTAGCGTAAATGTCAAAACTAATATACCTAAGGAATTCTTCAACATTGTACAAAACTCTTTCAAATACCCACACAGATATAGTTCTATTTTCAATAAAAACTCAATCAGGATTTCTTATTCAACAATGCCTAATTTAGCACAAAGAATCTTAACATCTAATAACAAAAAAATTAAATCAGTCCCAAAAATCCCTTTCCCAATTAAACCCCAAACTAACTGTAATTGTAATAATAAACATCTTTGCCCACTGAATAATGATTGCATACATAAAGACATTATATATTCATGCACAATTACTGAGCTCCCACGCAATCCTCCCATAACAGACACTAATATTTCGTCTTCAAGTTATTCTTCTTCCCATTCTCCACCTGATATAGTTACTAATCCAACATACCACTTGAGCAGCCCCTCCATCTACAATCATACAACTAGCAATAATAAATTATTATTATTATTGCTAATAATAATAATAATAATAATAATAATAATAATAATAATAATAATAATAATAATAATAATAACAGCCATCCTAACACTAACAACGCTCATTATCCCTCCAAAACAGTCGTCGTACTATCATTGTCCCACCCTTTGTTGAACACAATGAACAAAATTCAAACTATTTAACTAATATAAATCAGCAAATTAATATTAATATCAGGCCTCGAGCTTTTAATAAAGTACATACATATATCGGCGCTACTTCAACATTAATTAAGAAAAGAATATCAAACCACATATCTTCTTTTAATAACAATAATTCTAATAATAACCAAGGAACTTCCCTAACCACTTTAATTAAAAAATTAATTCTAATAATACCCCCTTCTCAATCAAATGGACTATCATAAAAAAGTTAAGTCTTATACTCCAGGCTTTAAGTCACGTCGCCTCTGCACAACCGAAGCTATAACTATAATTACTTCCCCTCAAAGTAACAATATAATAAAATCTAAAAACGAACTCATCTTTTTCTGTAAACATAAGTCCAAATTTAATTGTGAAGTGAAGCTTTGGATCATCCTCAAATTACGCGGTTCTCTTGGATTTTACTTGTGCGAATGGAAATTTAAATAACTTTCTTGGATTCTGCGTCTTTGGATTTTACCGGCATTGGAAATATTACCCTTCACCAGACTATCCATTCATGTGAAATCACTTTTTTATTCACCCTATTCCCTCTGCTTCACTTTTTATCAAGTAAGATCTATTACTTACTTGTAGTTTCATTTAACACTTTTACAAGCAAAATCCGATCCCACATTTTGCTAAATCCTCCCCTCTGATGAGAAGAAAAGTATTTCTTCGAAACTCCGCGGATTAAAGACTATCCATTTATTTAGTGTTTCCTTTTTAAATTAAATATGTTTTTAACTCTTTTTCAAAGTGTTTTTTAGCATGTTTTATTAACTACTTGTTCTTATTATAAACTCTATCTCCTATTTGGTGTTATCGAGCTTTTACATCTGATTGAGATTACTTTATAAATATATATTCTTTAATATTTATATTTTACTTTAGTTTTGCCATCTTGGATCATTTTGGTAATTCTTATATATATATATATATATATATATATATATATATATATATATATATATATATATATATATATATATCTGTGTGTGCGTGCGTGTGTGTGTTGTGTGTGTATGTGTGTGCGTGTGTGTACATATATACGGTCAGTTTCCCTATTTTCACATGTTAAAACCGATATGAACATATTACAAATATTTTTTCATTTTATGACGAACCATCATAAATTGATGATTCGTTTAATGCCACGATCAGAAAATTCTTAGCTCGGCTATACTAAATTTATTTATCGTCAAAGTGCACTTTTATAAATTTTACAAAGTAAGGTATAAAAATTTAATACCTTACTTTGTAAAATGTATAAAAGTGCACTTTGAAGATAAATAAATTTCAAATTGAATCTTGTACCTTTATTTTTAAAGCCTTTAGTAAAAACATTTTGTTTAACAATTTGTATGCCTTGGATGAAATGCTTGTATCGTATCTTTTTAGGATTATATTCTATTTAATTTATTAATTTGGATTTAAAAAATGAATGTGGTTTTGCATGTATTTATAAAAACTATTCTACTCTCTATTCCAGTTTGTATTTCTCCTTATACCACAACTCATTTTTGCAACCCCCTCTTTGTATTATTACAGGTCTGAATATTTTCTGTTTCAGATTGTATTTCTCCTCACACCAAAACTCATTTTTTGCAACTCCTTCTTTGTCATACATGTCTAAATAATGAGAAAATCTGAATTTTTTAACAAAACCTTTTAAATAACTTTTTTAGATTAAATCTTTTAAAACTTTTTTAAATTAAAGTTTTTTAAACTATTCTGAAGAATAGAAAATCTTTACAATTTAATAAGGAACATATTTCATATAGGTTTCAGTAAAAAATATTCAGTAGATAATGAGAAAAATACAGATGAAAATTTCAAAAGGACTGTATAACTGGTTACGCTCAATAGTAGTCCTCGCCAGCGAAAGTCTTTGTTATTGTTATTCTATTATTATTATTTAAAACATTTTGTGTCCTGCTCTTTCGCGCGAGGACTAATATATATATATATATATATATATATATATATATATATATATATATAATTTATCCATCTGTTTCAATCAATGAGACTTCATCAGGCGACCCTGAACCATTCAACGCTATAGAAAAAAAGCTTCTTTTATAGCATCGAATGGTTCAGAGGTGCCTGACGAAATCTCATTGACTGAAACAGATGTCTGTTTGTAGCGACCAAATGTAACTGTTTACCTTCGAATAAATAATAAAAAAATATTTTGCTCTTGTTATCAAGCACTATCTAATAACCTCATTGTATTCATTAGTCCCGACTTTTGAACATCTAAAGCCGGGATTTGTGTCTGTGTATATATATATAAAAGTGAAAGTGTCTGTCTGTCTGTCTGTGTGTGTATCTGTGTATCTGTGTGTCTATGTGTGTACATTTCCCTACACAATAACTCTGTCAATCTTAAGTCTACAGGCTCGAAATTTGATATACAGGGTACTGAGATTTGGGAAAATCGATGTGATCGGTTTTCGGCCAGAAATTTGGCGATTAAGGGGTCAAAGTTCAACGATTTGACCTTTGAGAACTCTATCAAACTCATCCGACAATTTTGGGTCTAAACACTTGAAATTTTAGATATAGGTTCATTGGACATAGATTTAACTTAATAACTTAATTTGAGCCCCAAAAAATGAATTTTAAGGAGTCAAAGTTTAAAAAATTGACCACTTTTTTTTTGCTCAACATACATCTCCAAATACCCGGGCAACGCCGAGCACCCATGGTAGTATATATATATATATATATATATATATATATATATATATATATATATATATATATATATATATATATACCCGTTCACATACACCTTTCATGATAAAGATAGAACCCAGAATTAAATAGAATCGAGCAATTGCATCGACAACGAACAACGCCAGACCCAAAGTGGGTTTCGATGTACTGCATCTCATCAGTGACGTGCTCCGACATATCGTGAAAGGTGAAAGGTGTATGTGAACGGGTATATATATATATATATATATATATATATATATATATATATATATATATATATATACATATATATATATATATATATATATATAATCTCCTCTTAATGTCTAATATATATATATATATATATATATATATATATATATAAGTGAAAGTGTCTGTCTGTCTGTGTACATTTCCCTATACAATAACCCTGTTTGTGTGTCTGTGTGTCTGGAATAACTCTGTCAATTTTCAGTCTACAGACTCGAAATTTGATATACAGATTACTGAGATTTGGGAAAATCTTTGTAATCCATTTTCGGTCAGAAATTTGACTGTTAAGTGGCCAGAGTTCAACGATTTGACCTTTGAGGACTCTACCAAACTCCTCCGACAATTTTGGATATAAACAATTAAAATTTTAGGTATAGGTTCCTTGGACATGGATCTAAATAACTTAATTTGAGCCCAAAACAATAAAGGTTAAGGGGTCATAATAGGGGTTCAAGTTTAAAAATATTTGACCTCTGCGCTCTCTACCAAATTACTCAGACAATTTCTGGTCTAAACATTTGAAATATTACATAAAGGGTATTCAGAGATAGTTTGGGTCGAAAATTTGAGCAAACAATATATAAATGTATGTATGTATGTTTGCATGTCTGCGTAAAACTTTCGACAGAGGTGATGGATTTTCACAAGATCAGTATCGTTTTGAAGATCGATCTTTCAGACGACAAATACCGAAAAATTGGCTAAAAACATTAATTTCTTCACCCTCAACTGGATACTTTTCTATAGAGAGGGGTCGCTTTTTTCACCGATATTTTCGAAAGTCATCCTCTCTTTTCGATTGTCTAGCTTTAATTTAAACCTACGTCACTTCCGGTTTGCCGGTGGTCGTAACAGCAAAGACGTCACGTTTTTTCCCTGTTCTTTTCCTCCTTCGCGGTACGGGTTCGAGCCTGCCTTCCTATTACCACTTTTTTTTTTGCTCTACACACACTTCCAAACACCCGGGCAACGCTGGGCACCCATGCTAGTATATATATAAAAGTGTAAATGTCTCTCCGTCTGTTTGTCTGTGTACACTTCCCACACAAATAATTCTGTCAATGTTCGGTCTACAGACTCGAGATTTGACAGGAGGGGTATTGAGATTTGGAAAAATCGTTTTGATTCGTTTTCGGCCAGCAATTTGGCTGTTAAGGGGTCAAAGTTCAACGATTTGACCTTGAGAACTCTACCAAACTCCTCCGACAATTTAGGGTCTAAACACTTGAAATTTTAGATATAGGTTACTTGGATATGAGTCTAACTTTATAATTTAATTTGAGCCCAAAACAATAAATGTTAATGTGTCATAATTGGGGTCAAAGTTAAACAAAAATTGACCTGTACGGTCTCTACCAAATTACTCAGTCAATTTTTGGTCTAAATATTTGAAATTTTGCATAGGGCACGCTTTTTAATCGTTTTTTTTTTTACTGAAAATTTGGCTTCCAAAAGGTCAAAGTTAAAAAGATTTTACTTTTGTGGTCTCTAGCAAACTCTTCAGTCAATTTTGGGTCTAAACATTTGAAATTTTGCATAAAGGGTATTCAGACATGGAGCAAGCTTTTTAATCAGTCTTTAAGTGAATATTTGGCTAGCAAAAGGTCAAAGTTTACAGAGCTGACATTTTGAGATTCTACCAAACTCCTCCGACAATTTTGTGTCTAAACACTAGAAATTTAAGATGTAGGTTACTTGGACATGGGCCAAAATTTTAATTGAATTTGAGCCCAAAACAATAAATGTTAAGGGGTCAAATTGGGGTCAAAGTTCCAAAAAATTTATATCCGCGGTCTCTACCAACTTTTCTTTATAGTAGTTAAGGAAGCCTATTATATAGAAAGGCATCACCGTACATATTCACACCTTTTAATATATACATATGCACATAAAGTTATGAACAGTACATAGGGCCCGAGCAAAGCCGGGCGGAACTGCTAGTATATCTATAAAAGTGAAAATGTCTATCTGTCTGTCTGTGTACATTTCCATACACAATAACTTTATCAATTTTCGGTCTACAAATTCGAGATTTGATATAAAGAGTACTGTAATTTGGGAAAATCTTTATGATCGGTTTTCGGCCAGAAATTTGGCTGTTAAGGGGTCAAAGTTCAACGATTTTACCTTTGAAAACTCTACCAAACTCCTCCGTCAAATTTTAGATATAGGTTTTTTGGACATGGATCAAAATTTATAATTTGATTTGAGCCCAAAACAATAAATGTAATGGGGTCAAAATTGCGGTCAAAGTTTAAAAAAATTGACCTCTGCAGCCTCTTCCAAATTACTCAGACTATTTTGGGTCTAAATATTTGAAATTTTACAGAAAGTGTATTCAGACATAGGGCAAGCTTTTTACTCGGTTTTTAGTCGAATATTTGTCTGCCAAGCGGTCAAAGCTAAAAAGATTTTACATTTGCAGTCTTTAACGAACTATTAAGCCAATTTTGGGTCTAAATATTTGAAATTTTACATAAAGGGTACTCAGACATGCAGCAAGCTTTTTAATCAGTTTTTGGGCGAAAGTTTCGCTGCCAAGAGGTCAAGGTTGAAATATTTGACCTTTGCAGACTCTACCAAACTCCTCCGCCTATTTTTGGTCTAAACACTTTATTTTAGATGTAGGTTACCTGGACATGGGTCAAACATTTTAATCTGATTTGAGCTCAAAACAATACATGTTAACGGGTCCAAATTGGGGTCAAAGTTTTTTTTTTTTTTTTTTACCTCTGCAGTCTCTACTAACTTTTCTTTATAGTAGTTAAGGAAGTCTATTATATAGAAGGGCATTACTGTGCATATGCACACAAAGTTATGAAGAAGGGTACATAGCGCCTCAGCATAGCCGGGCTGAACTGCTAGTATTATATATATATATATATATATATATATATATATATATATATATGCATATATATGTATATGTATATGTATATATATATATATAATTTATATGTATATATAAATAATATATATATACATATACATATACATATATAAATTATATATATACATATATATAATACTAGCTAGTATTATATATATATGTATATATATATATAATTTATATATGTATATATATATGTATATGAATTATATATATATACATATACATATATAAATTATATATATATACATATATATACTAGCTAGTACTATATATATGTATATGTATATATGCATATGTATATGTATATATTATTTATATATGTATATGCATATATATTATTTATATATATATAATTTATATATATGTGTGTGTGTGTATGTGTGTACATATATATATATATATATATATATTTATATTATTTAGATTATTCAGACTATTGTTCTCATTATGGATTTTTCGGTTGATATAATTTTCTTCAAAAGCATTTCGGGAAATAAAATTTTGAAATGAAATCTTCATTCAAGCAGCCTTAGTAGTTTGATGTAGTTTCGTCAGTCAATACTGGGTTTCTACCTCGTCACGGCTGACGGAACAAGTGCAAGTTTTAAGTAATTCGTAATTGTATTCGAAGAATATAAGTATCGCCCGTACAATACACATACGTCCTCGTTCATTACAGGGCAACGCCTGGTGGGGTTCCACTTATATTGAAAGGAAGAGTAAAATTATGGTAAAGTTTAAAAAAAAGACAAAAAACAGATAAGTGAAAAAATATGGAATATTTTCAGAAAAAATATGTCGTGTGATGTAATTAATGTCATCAGTTGAAATTTTGAATGTTTCAAAACTATGGGAACGTACCGAAAATTATTCTTAGATTTTCGTTATACAACAAATAATAATAGTCAAAGTAAAAAAAAAAGTTGTTTCTTGTTTAGATTAAAAAATTTTTTTGTTCACCTGAAACAAATCATATTGCCACTGAAATACACTGTTGATCCCAAATTTAAGACCACTTAAAATCTTACCCCCCTCTTTTTTAAGGATAGATTTTAAACTCTTCCGACTTAAGGTTACCAATACTACAATCTAAAATGTTATGGAAACAAAAAGCTACATTCCAAAGATTTATTTTTAAAATTTACATTTTTATTAAATTAGGCTTTTTACACATGATCAAAATTATAAGACTAGAGACAAAAATTCTATTAAATTGTACAAAAAATGTATGAAAAGTGTATGAAAACATTCAACAATCAAACTTAATAATGAGTTCTACCTCCACTGCTTTTGATGAATTCAAAAATTTTGGGGGCATGCTAGAAATAAGGGTTTCTGCTCCAATTTCTGAAGATAGCTTCACAAAGTTCATTTTTTGTTGAATATTGTTTGGCATTTCGATAAACCTCTCTTGTCATCCATCCTCAAACATTTTCAATTGGGTTCAAGTCCGGTGAGCATGCAGGATGTCCCAAGAGATGGACTCCATTTTCTTGTAAAAAGCTCAAAGTCCGTCTTGCAGTGTGGATTGCAGCATTAACCATCCATCTCCACACAAACGATGACCCTCCATCATCAAAGATGCATTTTGTAGCATGCTAACATAACCAGGTGCTGTCTGACGACCCTGCACCATCTGGAACTCCATCCATTACGAAGAAAAGGCACTCCATACCATTACGGACTTTCCACTACTATGACGTGTGGAAAAAATGTTTTTGTCATGCTAATATCGCTGGAAGTCAATAGGACCATCTAACTTGAATTTTTTCTCATCAGAAAACAGAACTTTCTCCCACTTCTCAACGTCCCAGGTTTGGTATTCACGACCAAATCTTAAGCGGTCCACTTTGTGACGTGGAAGCAATCGAGGAATTTGTTTACGCTTTTTATTTACCATGCGTTTTTGTTGTAAGTGCCGTCTGATGGTTACTGGACTGCAATCAGCATCTGTAACCACCTTAATTTGACTAGAAGAAAGTCCACTGTCATTCATAACAATCCGTCTGATTCTCCTACTCAATGCAGGAGAAATTAGAGAGGGGCTACAAAAGGATTTTTCTTTTCCATAATTCTCAGTGTTCTTTAGAAAGTTGCAAATAACAGTTTTACTGCGATTTACCTTAGCTGCTATTGCTCGCTGTGACAAACCTTGCTTATGGATCCTAGAATTCGAGAGCGCTCAACTTCGGTTAGTTTTCTTGCTTTAGGCATGGTAACACCTTTACACAATGATTACTAATCTCTAACTGAACTAAAAACATTAGAATTACCACAAATTTAACAATTTATACCCTTGGTCTTATAATTTTGATCATGTGTAAAAAACCTAATTTAATAAAAGTGCAAATTTTTAAATAAAATTTTTGGAATGTACCTTTTCGTTTCCATAACCTTTTAGATTGTAGTATTAGTAACCTTAAGTCGGAAGAGTTTTAAATCTATCCTTAAAAAAGGGTTCTGTTTAAAGACTTAAATTTTTGGTCAGCAGCGTCATAGACGATCCGACCAACTGTTAGAATGTCACAATACGATGAGAAGCGAGTAAGAAGTCTACTTCCATGACTTCAGTATAAGGTAGCAATCAAAATATGATTACGGTTTGATGTGTTCAATATACGAGACATAAAGAAAGTAGAAAGATCTAAACATAGTTACACCACAATCACTATCACCACCATATTTAATGGGTGTCCAAAAAGTTACTGAAAGGGTTTTGAATTTAAATAGATGCTTTATTTTTGATGATATCTTTAACACAATGGGACTAAGATTTTGAGAAAGTAAAAAGAATAATGCAAAATTCAAACAATCTCGTCTTTGATAATGTTTTTTAAATGTTGCCCATTTTCAGCTTCGCATATTTGTGCTCTTTCCAAAACATTATTCATGATAGATTGCAGAATGTCTGGATTGCGATTTAACTCCCTTATTTCGTTCCACGAGCTGGCAGACTTCAAAACGTCAAACCTCAAACACTGCAACAATTGAAGGAAAACATCAGGAACGAAATAAGGGAGCTAAACCACAAACCAGATATTCTGCAAACGGTCATGAGTAATGTTTTGGAAAGAGCACAAACATGCGAAGCTGAAAATGGGCAACGTTTAAAAAAAACATCATTTTTCATAATTACGATTGTGTGAATTTATCATTAAAAAATCCCAATGTCATAGTCAGATAGTGTGAAAATTACAGAAAGATATCAAAAATACAAAAATCTATTTGCGTGAAAGCCTTTCAGTCATTTTTGGTTACCCTGTATAAAGAGGACACTTGGGTGAAATGTACGACAGTAAGATGCTTGTTCACATTATATTTAATTTTTTTCATGTTTTTATGCCTGGTAACAGGTTTTAATGAGGAAATTCCAAGAGTAAACGGTTCGAGGAAAGAAGCTATCAGAGTAGAAATTCTTCCAGTATGTAAGGACATTTTCAACCCGACAAGGGCATAGGAGCACATTTCATGGAAGTATTTATAAAACAAGCAATGGATGCAACATTGCGGCGATAAAACAAGGACAAAATAATTCTTTATCAAACCTTGTTCAAGAATAAGAGACTAGTGTTTGATACATCAGTTCAGATATGGGTGTAAAATGCCATTCATGGGTTAATGGTAGCTATATAGTATATAGGACGCTAGCAGGCGTTAGAAAATTTCTAAACCGATAGAGGAAGCCTACCTTCTTTGCAACATGCTTGGTAGCTTCTTCTATTCCAATTCAAGTTGCCTAGGAATGTCAGGTCGAGGAATTTAAACGTTGAACATTTGGGATACCATGGTAATCTGCGATTGGAAAGGTTTATTATATGAGCTTGATTTTGATGACATTGTCTATGATCGTCCATTTTGGTTCCATTTTACTATAAATATTAGATTCAACCATTGCTTTGGGTGTGTATATACATTACATCTGTCCGCAAGTCGAGTACGGAGCCTGGTGTTATTAGTAATGAGAGAAAACGTGGAATGGACAAGCAAATAGGCAGACTATGATACACATAATATAGATTTAAAAATACACAGAGAAATAATATGCTTGTAATTAAACAGAAATTAGCGAAGGTTTATGAATAAGCATCGAAGATGAGAGTTACAACAAAAGTTTTACCATCATAAACGCATCTGCTGCTCAAATGAAAACGTCATTCAAAATACAACCCTTGTTTGAATTGTACGTTCCTGCCGCTACAAACCATCTATTGGCACTTTCTTCCATCAATCTAATAAATTCATTATGCAAATGAACAAGAAAAGTGATTAGAGTTTGAATATATAGATGCAGATACGAGGGGCGATAAATAAGTAAAGGCCCTGATCCAACAGTAGAACAACGAAACTTGGCACAGTTTTTAGTCTTTCTCTACACAGGAACGATCCAGAAGGAGCCGGCATATTTAAATTGAAGATGTCAGCGTTTATAATGTCATATAACAAGCATCATTACTATCCGCTTATTTCATTGAATCAAAAGTCTCCTATGGTGTGCATCATTTCAAATATAAAAACCGGATCACTGCATAGCACTCAACAAGCTCTATTTCACATCTGACTCAGTTCAAACACCTGTAACCACAATTAGTTCAGTGCTGTAATTTATCACATAACTCATAGATATAAATTATTGAACATGAAAAAATTCAGCTACATCAGACATTGCTTATTGGACGCTTTTAGATTATTCTTTCAAAATTAAAGACGAAGCATTTTAAAGGGCGGGGAACACCGTTTCCGGATGAAATAGAATATAAAATCTTGTTGATATACTATTACACTTACATAGCAAACTCCCCAATATATATATATATATATATATATATATATATATATATATATATATATATATATATATATATATATATATATATATATAAACACCCTAATAAAACTATACTTGGTAAGAAAATAAATCTTCATGAGTTGCATTGTGTATTAGGCTCGAAATGTTTCCATGAAGTTGTTTCCTCAGCGTTTATTCAGATAGATGTACTTTGACATGCATTTCTCATTTCCTCTGTAAGTTTTTTTAAAATGATGAACTTGAAAGTGCTGTTTTGCTTTTTTTTTCAATATTTTTTCGCTTGCGCAAGAAAATAAAACAAAAAAAGAAATAGATCACAAGCAAAATAAGAAAACTATATATATATATATATATATATATATATATATATATATATATATATATATAAATAAATATATATATATATATATATATATATATATATATATTACATAGAAAATTGCGAGCATATAAACTAATATTATTAAGAGTAAACTTAGAAAAGTAAAAGACTAGTTGTTAAAACTGGAAAAGAAAAAGAGAAGATATTCTCGTAAAAATGATAAATTTATAACTTATAATATTGCAGTATTAAGAATTAAAAAAAAATCAATTTAACATTATATAATCAATTCTTTCCATATTACTTTTCATGTTCGCATTTTATTCTATGTAATCTATAGTTTTTCCAGGCTTTGCTTTGTCAACAATCCATAAAAAATTATTACGAACTTCTTCAATTGACTAAATAAAAAAAAAATTAAATATATGACGTAATTAAGTAAATAAATAGTCAGCAGTCAATTTTGGTCCGCGAGTCAAAGCGAAAGGTCGGTTATCGATTGAACACAGTAACGGTGAATTATTAGCGACAGTATAGCTGAGCGACAGATCGAGACAGCGGTGAATTATTAGCGACATTAGTAGCTGAATCGACGTAATCGTGGCGACAGGGCGAACAACGCGGGCGCGCAACGAATGAAAACATTGCAAAGAGGGCAAATAGATTTTGTGGCTAATGTAACCAACAGTCAATCAGAAAAAAACGTCTCTCCGTTCCTTACATATTCTGAGAACTTTTGAATACCAGTAATTTTATTATCTTTTGTTTTACTAAACGAAAATTAACATTTTTATTCAAAATATATCTGAGAACGTGACTGATGAATTGTAAAAATTGTTTGAAATTTGGCCACAAATCAGTTCTAAATGAGTAAAATTAACACTTAAGCAAAATATCATTCAAACACATGCATATTATTGAGACTCATGTGTGCCCACCAATCTTTTTGAAAATTTAATAAACTCAAAATTTAATGTAGAGCAATTCTTTTCTCTAAGGTTTTGGAACTCATTATAATTTTTTCTAGGGGGTGGGAGTGAAGGGCGGAGAGATCCACTAGGATATTCTCTAAAAAGTGCATGTTTTTTCCGTTTGGATCTTAAGGAGTGCAACTTCATTAATTGTTTGATATGTTCAAATTTAACTAACTGTATATATATATATATATATATATATATATATATATATATATATATATATATATATATATATATGGCAGTGTTCTTAGATTTTGTATCGGAATATGTTCGATAAGTATCAATAATCGATAATCAAATTAATCAGATAAATAAAGGAACAGGCGATTTTGACCAAAATTAACACCTTACACATCCTAACATCGCAAGTGTATTCGAGAAGTTTTATTACCACACAAGCAGAAAATTTCGATATATAAAACTCAACAGTAGGTTCTTTTATATGGCAGAAAGGCGTTCCAAAGAAATATTTTTGTTTAAAGCACAATTGAAACATGACACTAGTAGGCGTAAGAAAATTTCTAAACCGATAGAGGAAGTCTACCTTATTTGCAACTTGCTTGGTAGCTTCTTCTATTCCAATTCAAGTTGCCTAGGAACTTTTACATTTTAAAATTTCATTCAAACCATTATATATAAAAATAATTTTATAAAATCAACAGTATGTTCTCAAACAGGGCAATGGCGAGTGACATGGGAGGTTCCTCCCAATGCATTGTGGTGAGGTCCCGACTAGAGCAGGCAATCAATCGATTTGATTGAAAAATGGTTGATTTCACTGATTTCGATGACAATAAAAATATGGGAGTGTAAAATATTCGTTGATCATCATTCAATTCCGGGCAAATATATATATCAGCCCTGATCACAAGTTATTGCTTTAAAAGAACTTAGAAACAGGTGTAAAAGTTATTTGCATGCACAAATTATCAAAAAATCATGGTGATGTAATCTTAGTGCTTCAACTGATGAACGTGTAATTTTAATTCTTACGTTTAACCACTTTAGTGCAACAAGAATAACACGTAACTTTAGGCGGTCAAAATTAATAGGATTTCCAAATATTGGAATCCGCATTTTTAATATTATCCCCACGGCTCTGAAGAAAACATGGTGCTTGTGTTGTATAATGGGATTTCAAATAAATGCATTTTAGATAAAAACACGATTACGTGTCATATCAAAATTAGTAAAAAAAAATAAAAAATAAAAAAATAAAAACTAAGAAAATCAAAATAGGAAAATAATAAGAAATAAAAATGAAATTCATCGAAATTTCATTTTTATTTGTTAATGTAGAACAATTTTTAATATCCAGTGAAATGGGGAGAAAAATGGATGTTAACTTTCAATGCGGCCAGGTTTCCTTTCTTTAATAATTACAACAAACCTTCTCAACCACGAACAGTCATGGCAATGAGACGCTATCTGAAAGTACTTCATTCAAACTTATCGACCATGAGTTTGAACAGATACATTGAGGATATTGACAAGGCTGCTGCAAAGAAGGTGGATTCTCTCTTCCATGCTTGATAGTTACTTACGCATGCATTTCTTGCCACATTTGGGCGAGTCTCTTTTGCCAGGGGTTGTACCAAAGAGCAGATCTTTTCTTAGGCCATCTGTTCTGACCACATGTCCCCAAAATTGCAATTTTCTGTCATTGATGTTGTCCAGCAGTTTTCGACATGGTCCAATCCTCTCCAGAATATATTTTCCAAGACTTTCTTTCAGTGAATTCTTTTACATTAAATTAAACAAAACAAACATAAACTCATTTTACTTCTGTAAACTACTTAGGAATGATTATTTTTTCCTCGTGTTTTAAAAATGAACAGAAAAAAATGTTTCGCAAATAAATCCGAGACATTTTTTATAACATTTTCACCTCTAGTAATGTATACAATATTGATTTATAACTCAAACCTTTGTATGAATTGAAAGGAATTTGAATTTATATATATTAGTGTAGGAATAATTAAGTTGGAATCGGTATCGGGAAATATTGAGCCTATTTTCCGATGCCACACACGATTTTTTTTGTGCGATTTCTCCATTGTTTGTACGATTAATAAAATGATAAATATTGAGTTAAAAATATTACTCTAACCAAAATCTAAAGAATATAATTTTTACATTTGCGAAAATACAGTACATAAGTTTTTAAGATAATCCAGAAAAAAGCCAACTCTATAGTTAAATATTAAGAGATTTTAAAAAGAATCGGAATTAGTAAATATATCGGAATCACGATTTTAGAACATAATCGGTAAATATATCGGAATAGGGAATTTATAACAGAATTGATAATAATATCGGAATACGGAAAATATTTGAATAATCCCGTCACTTGATTTTGATTAGCTATAGAATGAATGCCCGTGGCATACGTTTCAGTGACTGTTTGGCCTGTTGGTAGCAGTTCATATGAACAATTTTGATGAATTATCAACCGGATACAAAGCATAACCTTACATGAGTGCGTAGGTAGTCTTGCGGTGTGAAAGACAACGTTCTAAGTAGACAAACAATGCCTCGAATGTGTGCAACAAGCATGGAGTCAAAAGGAATTAGCACTGATGAATAACACAAGTGTGTGTTATTCATCACAAGAGTGTTATTCATACCATGATAACTACAGGCCGCATATTGCCAGGGATACTATGCAGCAACTTGAGTGAGAGGCTTTGTGCCATCCACCTTAGTCATCTGACATTGCGCTATATGATTACAATCTCTTCCACTCCCTGGAATCATCTCCGTAAGAGCGAATCTTCACGAACATTTCTGTGTCAAAATACCCGAGTATTTTCAATCCGCATGGGGATTGAACAGCTGGAGACACATTGGCAGAATATGCTGGATGATGATGATTACGATTACTTCGACGACTAAATATAACTTATACATACTGTGAAGCATTTTCTTTTAGAAATGGACAGACCTTTTTTGATTACCTTTTATATATATATATATATATATATATATATATATATATATATATATCTTGACTGTCGTACAGGCGGTAAGGTTTCTATCCTGGCCTGAGGTAGTTGCCTGTCTAACCGCACTGATGAGCTGTGAAACAGCGAAACAGTATTGTATGTGAATGACTATATATATATATGTAGTCATCGACATACAGTCCTGTTTCGTTGTATCACAACTCATCAGTGCCGCTAGACTAGCATCTCTCCCAAGCCAAGGATTGAACCAAGAACCGTCGTGTTGACAGTCGGCAGTTCTCCCACTCGACCATGGAATCGACGCCCGTAAATAACTCGTCGGAATGTCTATTTAAATAAACACCCGCCACCACTTTTATAGTGCTCAAATCGCCTGTTCGTAAACAAACAAACAACGAGCTTCGCATTTTCAGCCAATTAAGTAGCGGGTGAGATTATTTACGACAGTGCTCTACCCAAAGAGGGGGCTTAATATATATATATATATATATATATATATATATATATATATATATATATATATATATATATATGTATATAAGTGGTCACATGTTTCCAAGGCAGTCCTTTGTTTAGTTTGTTTAGTTGATGCGCCAAATACTTGATTATTAAAAAAGTGGGAAATAATTGGTAGAAGAAACGAATATGTAGCCAGGGTGTAATAAAATCGAGTATTCTTAAGGTCACCAAGTAGCAATGCTACCTAATACTACCTAAAACATGAGCAGAATTTCGTTAATGAAAAATAGTGAAGTACGAAATTTTGTAACAAAACAGGAACGTGTTGAGCAGATGTTCTGAAGTCCTGTTCAAACTGTAGCTGCTGAAATCTGGAGAAACTGATTTTATTGACCCTTTAATTTGTTAAAATTCGTACGGCCTGACTACTTTCACAAATATATGGTATTTTTTGAGATTTGAACGATTTTTATTAATTGACCATATTTTTTCCTTGCTTTGGTTGTAAGAAGGAAAGCGAATATTAACAAAGCATTAGCGCAGCAGTGAGTATATATATATATATATATATATATATATATATATATATATATATATATATATGTATATACACACAAATATATATATATATATATACACACACAGATATATATATATACACACAAATATATATACACATATATATATATACATACACAAATATATATATATATATATACACACAAATATATATATATATATACAAATATATGTATATATATACACACACACAAATATATATATATATATACACACAAATATATATATATACACACAAATATATATATATACACACAAATATATATATATACACACACAAATATATATATATATATACACACAAATATATATATATATATACACACAAATATATATATATACACACACACAAATATATATATATATATATACAAATATATATATATATATACACACAAATATATATATATACACACAAATATATATATATATATACACACAAATATATATATATATATATATATATACACAAATATATATATATAATGTGTGTATATATATATATGTATATATCATCATGACGTCCGTCAGTCTTGACGATGATTTTTTACAGCAGCCTTTCCACCTTTTCATAAAAAGCAATCCCAGATTTTCTTTTCACACACCATCGGGCTAAAAAAAAAAATAGACTTCATCCCCATTTTTTTTTCTTTGGTCATTCATCACCCGTTGATCTCTTATTTAGACTAAAAACCTTTCCGACCTCATAGCATTTTCGCTGGGTGTGGGTTCTCTTATCCTACAATCGATGTTTGCTGTTCTTCCAGCAACTTTTTTGCCATCAGTGAACCCTTTCGCCTCAACGCACAACTCGACGACATCTCGTCTGATGGTTATTCTAACCCGCTCTCTTCCTTGAGTGTTAGCAATTCTTAGTCCCCTCGTATTTCCTAGCCATCGATCCCATCAATCACCATAGATTAATTGATACGTTAATGGATAAAAACAGAAAACCTCTTACAATATTTTCAGTGAAAGGTACCTGTTCTATTATATTGATTCTCTCGGACTTCCCAGCTCTGGACTCCCAGCAAACCCGGCACAGGCCCTGAGAAAAACGTCACACCTTTTCTTACTATAACTCTTACTTTGGTGGGCGACTTAAGTCTCGTTTGCGCCAAACACGGAAGCGCTCTACTTAAATCCTTACCTATCGTTTTGCAGTGACGTGTCCGATTTTCCCCAATGTTTCCGCTGGAATGTTCCAGAATACAACATTAATCCCACATACATACATCTCAGAGTGAACTTAACATGCTACATTGTCACCCATACTGATTGTGTGGTCTAAGCAACAATAATAAATGCAGGTTCTGTAGCACTGAGGTTGAGAGTGTGGGCCACCTGATTTCTGGTTGCAAAGTCCTACTTGGAGATGGTTATTATACAGATCGCCATAACGGAGTTTGCAAATACCTTCACTGGAAGATATGTAAGAAACTCAACATTCAGTGTAGTAAAAAAATCCTGGGAACATATACCCGAACGAACAGTTGGGAATGACAACTACACTATTCACTATGACTACATAATCCCTACTGCTACATATCTTGAAAACGCAGCTGTTAAACCAGATATAGTGATTTGGGACAGAGCAAACAAAAAAGCCACCGTAATAGAGGTCAGTGTACCCAATGATACAGGGCTTAACAGAGTTGAGAGGGAAAAGATAACAAAGTATCAAGGACTTATGCATGATATGAAACGAAATTGGAAATTAAAAGACGTTTCAATTATACCAGTCATCATAGGAGCAACTGGGCTTATAAAAAAGAACTTTAAAAAGTACATAGCAAGCATACCCGGTGAACCAAGTGCAAGTGAAATACAAACGATTACACTGAAAGGGACGGCTAGAATCCTGAAAAGATATCTTGGTTGGACTCACTAAAATAGGGGTAAATGTCAGACATCTGGTTGGATGTCCCATCCTCTAGAAGAAAAAGTTCAAGAAAAATGAAAAAAAAAAAAGAGATAAAGTCAAGCTATCTCGTATGGACAAGTCACTACATAATTTTCGTTTGGTACTACACTTTACTTATTAATTCTTTACGTATTCGCGGCATTCTTATTTAATCCACTCTTCTTTTTTCTCCTCTATTTGACTGGCCCTGGTTGCCATTGTAAACGACCGCCTATTACGTTATGCGGGTGAATATTTCTATGTGTCCCATAAGATTGTAACCGCAACCAGCCATTCTAGGCTCATAGTTGGACGAAAAAAAAATGTTTTTTTCATACTTGAAGCCGTTCAACGACCCCATGCTTCAAACTGACTACGATGGATCGAAAAATTTCTGCAAATCAACCACTTTTAGGTCTCGTGACCCGCCTTCGAAAACAGCAATTTTTATATGCGAACAACCATCACGGTCGATGTGTTGAGTTATCACGTTTACGTTTGGAATAACAATACGTTTATTGCAGGCCAGACTGCTCTTCCTCTAGAACGCAGGCTATTCAATCCCACTTTCCATTCCTTGTGTCACATCTTTCCAGTGTGGGAGTCTGATATAAGTAACACGTGCGTAGATTATATGAACACATCTTAAGAATAAGAAGATGTGACACAAAGTCAGGAAGATGGGGAAAGTCAAGACAGTACATGTAAAAAAGGAACACTCTGTCGATTTAAAAATTGCATGGCCAGCACAGTCGGCATTCTCCAGTAGGAGCGTATCAGACAGTAAGAAATAAACTTACTCCACCCGAAAGGCAGTCGGCAACGGCATGGGACAGTGGACCTCCTAGAACTTCTCAGGATCATACCTTAACCGAACCGTACCTCAACCGTCTCCGACTGCTATGAATAGAACCTATTCAGATCGTGTCAGATTTTTATTGTTCATTTCCAACTTTATAATTCGATTGATGTGTACGTAGTTACTTACTACGCAGTCTATGAATCAGTTGTTTTTTTTTAATCGTTTACAGTTCATGCAGTAAAAACAAAAAGTCGCTACTTTTTCTCTCTCCACATATGAAAATCAGCAACGTTTATATTTAGTAATTTTAATTACTTACATTTCTCTCTCCCTCTCTCTTATCATGAATACGTGCATATGTATGCATTTGTCTTTTTTTTCTTATCATTTTGTTCGAGATGGGGATGAGGTATCCTACAGGATGTCAGACATTCACCCGCCCATATATTCCAACGGATAGATGTTTTAAAGATTCTAACGGTCCGTTAAAGTATAAAAGTTCGTGCAAGTATTTATATTATTCTTTCTTGTAAGCCCAGTTGATCATATAACAACTGAAATGATGGAAATCTTCCTAAGATTCCAGTTTCTTTTCATGTTGTATATAAGACCTTGGTATTTCGTTATCTCTCTGTCCGTCCAATCAAATTGCCGCCCATCTGATACTGATCAGATTCAACATCGCTTAACTTCAGTGATCAAACGAGAACCTGTGTCATCACTTATTAACGACATACACCATTCGAGTATAAGGGTTACTGAGATGGTTGGATTATCAGTTGAGATTTACGAGATAATTGACAAGGAACGATGTATCAAATAAGCAGAATTTGATTACTTAATAAGATGGATTGTGACAAAACGGACCATGTAGTTTGCAGGGAAGTCTGTCCTTTGAAATTGTAATTAATGGTAGACACATGGAGAACTTTTTTTTGTATTGTGAACGTCTTAAAGCATTTCAGACTTCATAAACAATAGAACGTCTTAAAGCACTCTAGAATTCATAAACAATAGAACGTCTTAAAGCACTCTAGAATTCATAAACAATAGAAGGTCTTAAAGCATTTTAGAATTCGTAAACAATAGAACGTCTTAAAGCCCTCTAGAATTCATAAAAAAAAGAACGTCTTAAAGCATTCTAGAATTCATAAACAATAGAACGTCTTAAAGCACTATAGAATTCATAAACAATAGAACGTCTTAAAGCATTTTAGAATTCGTAAACAATAAAACGTCTTAAAGCACTCTAGAATTCATAAACAATAGAACGTCTTAAAGCATTCTAGAATTCATAAACAATAGAACGTCTTAAAGCATTCTAGAATTCATAAAAAATAGAACGTCTTAAAGCACTCTAGAATTCATAAACAATAGAAGGTCTTAAAGCATTTTAGAATTCGTAAACAATAGAACGTCTTAAAGCACTCTAGAATTCATAAAAAAAAGAACGTCTTAAAGCCCTCTAGAATCCATAAACAATAGAACGTCTTACAGCACTATAGAACTCATAAACAATAGAACGTCTTAAAGCATTTTAGAATTCGTAAACAATAGAACGTCTTAAAGCACTCTAGAATTCATAAACAATAGAACGTCTTAAAGCACTATAGAATTCATAAACAATAGAACGTCTTAAAGCATTTTAGAATTCGTAAACAATAAAACGTCTTAAAGCACTCTAGAATTCATAAACAATAGAACGTCTTAAAGCATTCTAGAATTCATAAACAATAGAACGTCTTAAAGCACTCTAGAATTCATAAACAATAGAACGTCTTAAAGCATTTTAGAATTCGTAAACAATAGAACGTCTAAAAGCATTCTAGAATTCATAAACAATAGAACGTCCTAAAGCATTCTAGAATTCATAAACAATAGAACGTCTTAAAGCATTCTAGAATTCATAAACAATAGAACGTCTTAAAGCACTCTAGAATTCATAAACAATAGAACGTCTTAAAGCATTCTAGAATTCATAAACAATAGAACGTCTTAAAGCACTAAAGAATTCATAAACAATAGAACGTCTTAACGCACTCTAGAATTCATAAACAATAGAACGTCTTAAAGCATTCTAGAATTCATAAACAATAGAACGTCTTAAAGCACTCTAGAGTTCATAAACAATAGAACGTCTTAAAGCACTCAAGAATTCATAAACAATAGAACGTCTTAAAGCATTATAGAATTCATAAACAATAGAACGTCTTAAAGCACTCTAGAATTCATAAACAAAAGAACGTCTTAAAGCACTATAGAATTCATAAACAATAGAACGTCTTAAAGCATTTTAGAATTCATAAACAATAGAACGTCTTAAAGCATTTTAGAATTCGTAAACAATAGAACGTCTTAAAGCACTCTAGAATTCATAAACAATAGAACGTCTTAAAGCACTCTAGAATTAATAAACAATAGAACGTCTTAAAGCATTTCAGAATTCATAAACAATAGAACGTCTTAAAGCACTCAAGAATACATAAACAATAGAACGTCTTAAAGCATTTTAGAATTCGTAAACAATAGAACGTCTTAAAGCACTCTAGAATTCATAAACAATAGAACGTCTTAAAGCATTCTAGAATTCATAAACAATAGAACGTCTTAAAGCACTCTAGAATTCATAAACAATAGAACGTCTTAAAGCATTTTAGAATTCGTAAACAATAGAACGTCTTAAAGCACTCTAGAATTCATAAACAATAGAACGTCTTAAAGCATTCTAGAATTAATAAACAATAGAACGTCTTAAAGCACTGAAGAATTCATAAACAATAGAACGTCTTAAAGCACTCTAGAATTAATAAACAAAAGAACGTCTTAAAGCACTCTAGAATTCATAAACAATAGAACGTCTTAAAGCATTTTAGAATTCGTAAACAATAGAACGTCTTAAAGCACTCTAGAATTCATAAACAATAGAACGTCTTAAAGCATTCTAGAATTCATAAACAATAGAACGTCTTAAAGCACTCTAGAATTCATAAACAATAGAACGTCTTAAAGCACTATAGAATTCATAAACAATAGAACGTCTTAAAGCATTTTAGAATTCGTAAACAATAAAACGTCTTAAAGCACTCTAGAATTCATAAACAATAGAACGTCTTAAAGCATTCTAGAATTCATAAACAATAGAACGTCTTAAAGCACTCTAGAATTCATAAACAATAGAACGTCTTAAAGCATTTTAGAATTCATAAACAATAGAACGTCTAAAAGCATTCTAGAATTCATAAACAATAGAACGTCCTAAAGCATTCTAGAATTCATAAACAATAGAACGTCCTAAAGCATTTTAGAATTCATAAACAATAGAACGTCTTAAAGCACTCTAGAATTCATAAACAATAGAACGTCTTAAAGCATTCTAGAATTCATAAACAATAGAACGTCTTAAAGCACTCTAGAATTCATAAACAATAGAACGTCTTAAAGCATTCTAGAATTCATAAACAATAGAACGTCTTAAAGCACTCTAGAGTTCATAAACAATAGAACGTCTTAAAGCACTCAAGAATTCATAAACAATAGAACGTCTTAAAGCATTATAGAATTCATAAACAATAGAACGTCTTAAAGCACTCTAGAATTCATAAACAATAGAACGTCTTAAAGCACTATAGAATTCATAAACAATAGAACGTCTTAAAGCATTTTAGAATTCATAAACAATAGAACGTCTTAAAGCATTTTAGAATTCGTAAACAATAGAACGTCTTAAAGCACTCTAGAATTCATAAACAATAGAACGTCTTAAAGCACTCTAGAATTCATAAACAATAGAACGTCTTAAAGCATTTCAGAATTCATAAACAATAGAACGTCTTAAAGCACTCTAGAATACATAAACAATAGAACGTCTTAAAGCATTTTAGAATTCGTAAACAATAGAACGTCTTAAAGCACTCTAGAATTCATAAACAATAGAACGTCTTAAAGCATTCTAGAATTCATAAACAATAGAACGTCTTAAAGCACTCTAGAATTCATAAACAATAGAACGTCTTAAAGCATTTTAGAATTCGTAAACAATAGAACGTCTTAAAGCACTCTAGAATTCATAAACAATAGAACGACTTAAAGCATTCTAGAATTCATAAACAATAGAACGTCTTAAAGCACTGAAGAATTCATAAACAATAGAACGTCTTAAAGCACTCTAGAATTAATAAACAATAGAACGTCTTAAAGCGCTCTAGAATTCATAAACAATAGAACGTCTTAAAGCATTTTAGAATTCGTAAACAATAGAACGTCTTAAAGCACTCTAGAATTCATAAACAATAGAACGTCTTAAAGCACTCTAGAATTCATAAACAATAGAAGGTCTAAAAGCATTTTAGAATTCGTAAACAATAGAACGTCTTAAAGCACTCTAGAATTCCTAAACAATAGAACGTCTTAAAGCACTCTAGAATTCATAAACAATAGAACGTCTTAAAGCATTTTAGAATTCATACAAAATAGAACGTCTTAAAGCACTCTAGAATTCATAAACAATAGAACGTCTTAAAGCATTTTAGAATTCGTAAACAATAGAACGTCTTAAAGCACTCTAGAATTCATAAACAATAGAACGTCTTAAAGCACTATAGAATTCATAAACAATAAAACGTCTTAAAGCATTTTAAAATTCGTAAACAATAGAACGTCTTAAAGCACTCTAGAATTCATAAACAATAGAACGTCTTAAAGCACTATAGAATTCATAAACAATAAAACGTCTCAAAGAATTTTAGAATTCATAAACAAAAGAAAGTCTTAAGGCACTCTAGAATTAATAAACAATAGAACATCTTAAAGCACTCTAGAATTCATAAACAATAGAACGTCTTAAAGCACTCAAGAATTCGTAAAAATAGAACGTCTTAAAGCCATCTAGAATTCATACACAATAGAACGTCTTAAAGCACTATAGAATTCATAAACAATAAAACGTCTTAAAGCACTCAAGAATTAATAAACAATAGAACGTCTTAAGGCACTCAAGAATTAACAAACAATAGAACGTCTTAAAGCACTCTAGAATTCATAAACAATAGAACGTCTTAAAGCACTCTCGAATTAATACATAATAGAACGTCTTAAAGCATTTTAGAATTCATAAACAATAGAACATCTTAAAGAATTTTAGAATTCATAAACAATAGAACGTCTTAAAGCATTTTAGAATTCATAAACAATAGAACGTCTTAAAGCATTTTAGAATTCATAAACAATAGAACGTCTTAAAGCATTCTAGAATTCATAAACAATAGAACGTCTTAAAGCACTCTAGAATTCATAAACAATAGAACGTCGTAAAGCACTCTAGAATTCATAAACAATAGAACGTCTTAAAGCACTAAAGAATTCATAAACAATAGCACGTCTTAAAGCATTTTCGAATTCGTAAATAATAAAACGTCTTAAAGCACTCAAGAATTCATAAACAATAGAACGTCTTAAAGCATTCTAGAATTCATGAATAATAAAACGTCTTAAAGCACTCTAGAATTCATAAACAATAGAACGTCTTAAAGCATTTTAGAATTAATAAATAACAAAACGTCTTAAAGCACTCAAGAATTAATAAACAATAGAACGTCTTAAAGCACTCTAGAATTCATAAACAATAGAACGTCTTAAAGCATTCTAGAATTCATAAACAATAAAACGTCTTAAAGCATTTTAGAATTCATGAACAATAAAACGTCTTAAAGCACTCTAGAATTCATAAACAATAGAACGTCTTAAAGCATTACAGAATTCATAAACAATAGAACGTCTTAAAGCACTGTAGAATTAATAAACAATAAAACGTCTTAAAGCATTTTAGAATTCATAAACAATAGAACGTCTTAAAGCACTCTAGAATTCATAAACAATAGAACGTCTTAAAGCATTCAAGAATTCATAAACAATAGAACGTCTTAAAGCACTGAAGAATTCATAAACAATAGAACGTCTTAAATCACTCTAGAATTAATAAACAATAGAACGTCTTAAAGCACTCTAGAATTCATAAACAATAGAACGTCTTAAAGCACTCTAGAATTCATAAACAATAGAACGTCTTAAAGCATTTTAGAATTCATAAACAATAGAACGTCTTAAAGCATTTTAGAATTCATAAACAATAGAACGTCTTAAACCACTCTAGAATTCATAAACAATAAAACGTCTTAAATAATTTTAGAATTCATAAACAATAGAACGTCTTAAAGCACTGAAGAATTAATAAACAATAGAACGTCTTAAAGCACTCAAGAATTTATAAACAATAGAACGTCTTAAAGCACTCTAGAATTCATAAACAATAGAACGTCTTAAGGCACTCTAGAATTAATAAACAACAGAACGTCTTAAAGCACTCAAGAATAATAAACAATAGAACGTCTTAAAGCACTCAAGAATTAATAAACAATAGAACGTCTTAAAGCACTCTAGAATTCATAAACAATAGAACGTCTTAAAGCACTCAAGAATTCATAATCAATAGAACGTCTTAAAGCACTCTAGAATTCATAAACAATAGAACGTCTTAAAGCACTCAAGAATTCATAATAATAGAACGTCTTAAAGCACTGAAGAATTCATAAACAATAGAACGTCTTAAAGCATTTTAGAATTCATAAACAATAGAACGTCTTAAAGCACTCAAGAATTAATAAACAATAGAACGTCTTAAAGCACTCTAGAATTCATAAACAATAAAACGTCTTAAAGCATTTAAGAATTCATAAACAATAGAACGTCTTAAAGCACTCTAGAATTAATAAACAATAGAACGTCTTACAGCACTCAAGCATTAATAAACAATAGAACGTCTTAAAGCACTCTAGAATTAATAAACAATAGAACGTCTTAAAGCACTCTAGAATTCATAAACAATAAAACGTCTTAAAGCATTTTAGAATTCATAAACAATAGAACGTCTTAAATCACTCTAGAATTAATAAACAATAGAACGTCTTAAGGCACTCTAGAATAATAAACAATAGAACGTCTTAAAGCACTCAAGAATTAATAAACAATAGAACGTCTGAAAGCATTTTAGAATTCATAAACAATAAAACGTCTTAAAGCACTCTAGAATTAATAAACAATAGAACGTCTTAAAGCATTTTAGAATTCATAAACAATAGAACGTCTTAAAGCATTTTAGAATTCATAAACAATAGAACGTCTTAAAGCATTTTAGAATTCATAAACAATAGAACGTCTTAAAGCATTTAAGAATTCATAAACAATAGAACGTCTTAAAGCACTCAAGAATTCATAAACTATAGAACGTCTAAAAGCACTCTAGAATTCATAAACAATAGAACGTCTTAAAGCATTCTAGAATTAATACACAATAGAACGTCTTAAAGCATTTTAGAATTAATAAACAATAGAACGTCTTAACGCACTCAAGATTTAATAAACAATAGAACGTCTTAAAGCACTCTAGAATTCATAAACAATAGAACGTCTTAAAGCATTTTAGAATTCATAAACAATAGAACGTCTTAAAGCATTTTAGACTTAATAAACAATAGAACGTCTTAAAGCACTCAAGAATTCATACACAATAGAACGTCTTAAAGCACTCTAGAATTCATAAACAAAAGAAAGTCTTAAAGCACTCAAGAATTCATACACAATAGAACGTCTTAAAGCACTAAAGAAATCATAAACAATAGAACGTCTAAAAGCATTTTAGAATTCATAAACAATATAACGTCTTAAAGCATTTTAGAATTCATAAACAATAGAACGTCTTAAAGCACTCAAGAATTCATAAACAATAGAACGTCGAAAAGCACTCAAGAATTTATAAACAATAGAACGTCTTAAAGCATTTTAGAATTCATAAACAATAGAACGTCTTAAAGCACTCAAGAATTCATAAACAATAGAACGTCTTAAAGCACTCAAGACTTCATAATAATAGAACGTCTTAAAGCACTGAAAAAATTCATAAACAATAGAACGTCCTAAAGCATTTTAGAATTCATAAACAATAGAACGTCTTAAAGCACTCAAGAATTAATAAACAATAGAACGTCTTAAAGCACTCTAGAATTACTAAACAATAGAACGTCTTAAAGCATTTTAGAATTCATAAACAATAGAACGTCTTAAAGCACTCTAAAATTAATAAACAATAAAACGTCTGTAAGCACTCAAAAATAATTAAACAATAGAACGTCTTACAGAACTCAGGAATTCATAAACAATAGAACGTCTTAAAGCATGTTAGAATTCATAAATAATAGAACGTCTTAAAGCACTCAAGAATTCATAAACAATAGAACGTCTTAAAGCATTTTAGAATTCATAAACAATAGAACGTCTTAAAGCACTCTAGAATTAATAAACAATAGAACGTCTTAAAGCACTCTAGAATTCATAAACAATAGAACGTCTTAAAGAACTCAAGAATTAATAAACAATAGAACGTCTTAAAGCACTCAAGAATTTATAAACAATAGAACGTCTTAAAGCACTCAAGAATTCATAAACAATAGAACGTCTTAAAGCATTTTAGAATTCATAAACAATAGAACGTCTTAAAGCACTCTAGAATTCATAAACAATAGAACGTCTTAAAGCACTCTCGAATTCATAAACAATAGAACGTCTTAAAGCATGTTAGAATTCATAAACAATAGAACGTCTTAAAGCATTTTATAATTCATAAACAATAGAACGTCTTAAAGCATTTTAGAATTCATAAACAATAGAACGTCTTAAAGCATTTTAGAATTCATAAACAATAGAACGTCTTAAAGCATTTTAGAATTAATAAACAATAGAACGTCTTAAAGCATTTTAGAATTCATAAACAATAGAACGTCTTAAAGCATTTTAGAATTCATAAACAATAGAACGTCTTAAAGCATTTTAGAATTCGTAAACAATAGAACGTCTTAA
The DNA here is from genome assembly GCF_053919585.1 of Euprymna scolopes. Lineage (NCBI taxonomy): Eukaryota > Metazoa > Mollusca > Cephalopoda > Sepiida > Sepiolidae > Euprymna > Euprymna scolopes. The sequence continues at coordinate 98,431,287 of NC_136511.1, read as the reverse complement.
AGCATTTTAGAATTCATAAACAATAGAACGTCTTAAGGCACTCAAGAATTAATAAACAATAGAACGTCTTAAAGCACTCAAGAATTCATAAACAATAGAATGTCTTAAAGCATTTTAGAATTAATAAACAATAGAACGTCTTAAAGCATTTTAGAATTCATAAACAATAGAACGTCTTAAAGCACTCAAGAATTCATAAACAATAGAACGTCTTAAAGCATTTTAGAATTCATAAACAATAGAACGTCTTAAAGCACTCAAGACTTAATACACAATAGAACGTCTTAAAGCACTCAAGAATTCATAAACAATAGAACGTCTTAAAGCATTTTAGAATTAATAAACATTAGAACGTCTTAAAGCACTCTAGAATTCATAAACAATAAAACGTCTTAAAGCATTTTAGAATTCATAAACAATAGAAATCTTAAAGCACTCAAGAATTAATAAACAATAGAACGTCTTAAAGCACTCAAGAATTCATAAACAATAGAACGTCTTGAAGCATTTTAGAATTCATAAACAATAGAACGTCTTAAAGCACTCAAGAATTCATAAACAATAGAACGTCTTAAAGCACTCAAGAATTAATAAACAATAGAACGTCTTAAAGCATTTTAGAATTAATAAACAATAGAACGTCTTAAAGCATTTTAGAATTCATAAATAATAGAACGTCTTAAAGCATTTTAGAATTCATAAATAATAGAACGTCTTAAAGCACTCAAGAATTAATAAATAATAGAACGTCTTAAAGCATTTTAGAATTCATAAACACCAGAACGTCTTAAATCACTCTAGAATTAATAAACAATAGAACGTCTTAAAGCATTTTAGAATTAATAAACAATAGAACGTCTTAAAGCATTTTAGACTTCATAAATAATAGAACGTCTTAAAGCACTCATGAATTAATAAACAATAGAACGTCTTAAAGCACTCTAGAATTAAGAAACAATAAAACGTCTTAAAGCATTTTAGAATTCATAAACAATAGAACGTCTTAAAGCATTTTAGAATTCATAAACAATAGAACGTCTTAAAGCACTCTAGAATTCATAAACAATAGAACGTCTTAAAGCACTCTAGAATTCATAAACAATAGAACGTCTTAAAGAACTCAAGAATTAATAAACAATAGAACGTCTTAAAGCACTCAAGAATTAATAAACAATAGAACGTCTTAAAGCACTCAAGAATTAATAAACAATAGAACGTCTTAAAGTACTCAAGAATTAATAAACAATAGAACGTCTTAAAGCACTCTAGAATTCATAAACAATAGAACGTCTTAAAGCACTCTAGAATTAATAAACAATAGAACGTCTTAAAGCACTCTAGAATAAATAAACAATAGAACGTCTAAAAGCACTCTAGAATTCATAAACAATAGAACGTCTTAAAGAACTCAATAAGTAATAAACAAAAGAACGTTTTAAAGCACTCTAGAATAAATAAACAATAGAACGTCTTAAAGCACTCTAGAATTCATAAACAATAGAACGTCTTAAAGCACTCAAGAATTAATAAACAATAGAACGTCTTAAAGCACTCTAGAACAAAAAAACAATAGAACGTCTTAAAGCACTCAAGAATTCATAAACAATAGAACGTCTTCAAGCACTCTAGAATGTATAAACAATAGAACGTCTTAAAGCACTCTAGAATTAATAAACAATAGAACGTCTTAAAGCACTCTAGATTTAATAAACAATAGAACGTCTTCAAGCACTCTAGAATTCATAAACAATAGAACGTCTTAAAGCACTCTAGAATTAATAAACAATAGAACGTCTTGAAGCACTCTAGAATTCATAAACAATAGAACGTCTTAAAGCACTCTAGAATTAATAAACAATAGAACGTCTTAAAGCACTCAAGAATTAATAAACAATAGAACATCTTAAAGAATTTTAGAATTCATAAACAATAGAACGTCTTAAAGCACTCTAGAATTCATAAACAATAGAACGTCTTAAAGCACTCTAGAATTAATAAACAATAGAACGTCTTAAAGCACTCTAGAATTAATAAAGAATAGAACGTCTTAAAGCACTCTAGAATTCATAAACAATAGAACGTCTTAAAGCACTCTAGAATTCCTAAACAATAGAACGTCTTAAAGCACTCTAGAATTAATAAACAATAGAACGTCCTAAAGCACTCTAGAATTAATAAACAATAGAACGTCTTAAAGCACTCTAGAATTCATAAACAATAGAACGTCTTAAAGCACTCAAGAATTCATAAACAATAGAACGTCTTAAAGCACTCAAGAATTAATAAACAATAGAACGTCTTAAAGCACTCTAGAACAAAAAAACAATAGAACGTCTTAAAGCACTCAAGAATTCATAAACAATAGAACGTCTTAAAGCACTCAAGAATTCATAAACAATAGAACGTCTTAAAGCACTCTAGAATTCATAAACAAAAGAAAGTCTTAAAGCACTCAAGAATTCATACACAATAGAAAGTCTTAAAGCACTCAAGAATTCCTAAACAATAGAACGTCTTAAAGCATTTTAGAATTCATAAAAAATAGAACGTCTTAAAGCATTTTAGAATTCATAAACAATAGAACGTCTTAAAGCACTCAAGAATTCATAAACAATACAACGTCTTAAAGCATTTTAGAATGCATAAACAATAGAACGTCTTAAAGCACTCAAGAATACATAAACAATAGAACGTCTTAAAGCACTCAAGAATACATAAACAATAGAAAGTCTTAAAGCACTCAAGACTTCATAAACAATAAAAGGTCTTAAAGCATTTTAGAATTCATAAACAATAGAACGTCTTAAAGCACTCAAGAATTCATAAACAATAGACGTCTTAAAGCATTGTAGAATTCGTAAACAATAGAACGTCTTAAAGCACTCAAGAATTAATAAACAATAGAACGTCTTAAAGCACTCTAGAATTAATAAACAATAGAACGTCTTAAAGCACTACAGTATTAATAAACAATAAAACGTCTATAAGCACTCTAGAATTCATAAACAATAAAACGTCTTAAAGCATTTTAGAATTAATAAACAATAGAACGTCTAAAAGCACTCTAGAATTAATCAACAATAGAACGTCTTAAAGCACTCAAGAATTCATAAACAATAGAACGTTTTAAAGCACTCTACAATTCATAAACAATAGAACGTCTTAAAGCACTCTAGAATTCATAAACAATAGAACGTCTTAAAGCACTCTAGAATTAATAAACAATAGAACGTCTTAAAGCACTCAAGAATTAATAAACAATAGAACGTCTTAAAGCACTCTAGAATTCATAAACAATCAAACGTCTTAAAGCATTTAAGAATTCATAAACAATAAAACGTCTTAAAGCACTCAAGAATTAATAAACAATAGAACGTCTTAAAGCACTCTAGAGTTAATAAACAATAGAACGTCTTAAAGCACTCTAGAATTAATAAACAATAGAACGTCTTAAAGCACTCAAGAATTAATAAACAATAGAACGCCTTAAATCACTCAAGAATTCATAAACAATAGAACGTCTTAAAGCACTCAAGAATTCATAATAATAGAACGTCTTAAAGCACTGAAGAATTAATAAATAATAGAACGTCTTAAAGCACTCTAGAAATAATAAACAATAGAACGTCTCAAAGCACTGTAGAATTAATAAACAATAAAACGTCTTACAGCATTTTAGAATTCATAAACAATAGAACGTCTTAAAGCATTCCAGAATTCATAAACAATAGAACGTCTTAAAGCACTCTAGAATTAATAAACAATAGAACGTTTTAAAGCATTTTAGAATTCATAAACAATAGAACGTCTTAAAGCACTCTAGAATTAATAAACAATAGAACGTCTTAAAGGACTGTGGAATAAATAAACAATAAAACGTCTTAAAGCATTTTAGAATTCATAAACAATAGAACGTCTAAAAGCATTTTAGAATTCATAAACAATAGAACGTCTTAAAGCACTAAAGAATTCATAAACAATAGAACGTCTAAACGCACCCTAGAATTCATAAACAATAGAACGTCTTAAAGCACTCTAGAATTAATAAACAATAGAAAGTCTTAAAGCACTCTAGAATTAATAAACAATAGAACGTCTTAAAGCACTCTAGAATGTATAAACAATAGAACGTCTTAAAGCACTCTAGAATTAATAAACAATAGAACGTCTTAAAGCACTCTAGATTTAATAAACAATAGAACGTCTTCAAGCACTCTAGAATTCATAAACAATAGAACGTCTTAAAGCACTCTAGAATTAATAAACAATAGAACGTCTTAAAGCACTCAAGAATTAATAAACAATAGAACATCTTAAAGCATTTTAGAATTCATAAACAATAGAACGTCTTAAAGCACTCTAGAATTCATAAACAATAGAACGTCTTAAAGCACTCTAGAATTAATAAACAATAGAACGTCTTAAAGCACTCTAGAATTAATAAACAATAGAACGTCTTAAAGCACTCTAGAATTCATAAACAATAGAACGTCTTAAAGCACTCTAGAATTCCTAAACAATAGAACGTCTTAAAGCACTCTAGAATTAATAAACAATAGAACGTCCTAAAGCACTCTAGAATTAATAAACAATAGAACGTCTTAAAGCACTCTAGAATTCATAAACAATAGAACGTCTTAAAGCACTTTAGAATTCATAAACAATAGAACGTCTTAAAGCACTCTAGAATTGATAAACAATAGAACGTCTTAAAGCACTCAAGAATTAATAAACAATAGAACATCTTAAAGCATTTTAGAATTCATAAACAATAGAACGTCTTAAAGCACTCAAGAATTAATAAACAATAGAACGTCTTAAAGCCCTCAAGAATTAATAAACAAAAGAACATCTTAAAGCATTTTAGACTTCATAAACAATAGAACGTAATAAATCACTCTAGAATTCATAAACAATAGAACGTCTTAAAGCACTCTAGAATTAATAAACAATAGAACATCTTAAAGCATTTTAGAATTCATAAACAATAGAACGTCTTAAAGCACTCTAGAATTAATAAAAAATAGAACGTCTTAAAGCATTTTAGAATTCATAAACAATAGAACGTCTTAAAGAACTCAAGAATTCATAAACAATAGAACATCTTAAAGCATTTTTGAATTCATAAACTATAGAACGTCTTAAAGAACTCAAGAATTCATAAACAATAGAACGTCTTAAAGCACTCTAGAATTAATAAAAAATAGAACGTCTTAAAGCATTTTAGAATTCATAAACAATAGAACGTCTTAAAGCATTCTAGAATTTATAAACAATAGAACGTCTAAAAGCACTCAAGATTTAATAAACAATAGAATGTCTAAAAGCATTCTAGAATTCATAAACAATAGAAACTCTAAAAGCACTCAAGAATTCATAAACAATAGAACGTCTTAAAGCATTCTAGAATTCATAAACAATAGAACGTCTTAAAGCACTCTAGAATTCATAAACAATAGAACGTCTTAAAGCACTCAAGAATTCATAAACAATAGAACGTCTTAAAGCATTCTAGAATTCATAAACAATAGAACGTCTAAAAGAATTCTAGAATTCATAAACAATAGAACGTCTTAAAGCATTCTAGAATTTATAAACAATAGAACGTCTAAAAGCACTCAAGATTTAATAAACAATAGAATGTCTAAAAGCATTCTAGAATTCATAAACAATAGAACGTCTAAAAGCACTCAAGAATTCATAAACAATAGAACGTCTTAAAGCATTCTAGAATTCATAAACAATAGAACGTCTTAAAGCACTCTAGAATTCATAAACAATAGAACGTCTTAAAGCACTCTAGAATTCATAAACAATAGAACGTCTTAAAGCACTCAAGAATTCATAAACAATAGAACGTCTTAAAGCATTCTAGAATTCATAAACAATAGAACGTCTTAAAGCATTCTAGAGTTCATAAACAATAGAACGTCTAAAAGCATTCTAGAATTAATAAACAATAGAACGTCTAAAAGCATTCTAGAATTCATAAACAATAGAACGTCTTAAAGCACTCAAGAATTAATAAACAATAGAACGTCTAAAAGCATTCTAGAATTCATAAACAATAGAACGTCTTAAAGCACTCTAGAATTCATAAACAATAGAACGTCTTAAAGCACTCAAGAATTCATAAACAATAGAACGTCTTAAAGCACTCAAGAATTAACAAACAATAGAACGTCTAAAAGCATTCTAGAATTAATAAACAATAGAACGTCTTAAAGCACTCTAGAATTCATAAACAATAGAACGTCTTAAAGCATTCTAGAATTCATAAACAATAGAACGTCTTAAAGCATTTAAGAATTCATACACAATAGAACGTCTTAAAGCACTCAAGAATTCATAAACAATAGAACGTCTTAAAGCACTCAAGAATTCATAAACAATAGAACGTCTTAAAGCACTCAAGAATTCATAAACAATAGAACGTCTTAAAGCACTCAAGAATTAATAAACAATAGAACGCCTTAAAGCATTCTAGAATTTATAAACAATAGAACGTCTTAAAGCACTCAAGAATTAATAAACAATAGAACGTCTTAAAGCACTCTAGAATTCATAAACAATAGAACGTCTTAAAGCATTCCAGAATTCATAAACAATAGAACGTCTTAAAGCATTCTAGAATTCATAAACAATAGAACGTCTGAATGCATTCTAGAATTCATAAACAATAAAACGTCTTAAAGCACTCTAGAATCTATAAACAATAGAACGTCTTAAAGCACTCAAGAATTAATAACCAATAGCACGTCTTAAAGCATTCTAGAATTCATAAACAATAGAACGTCTTAAAGCACTCTAGAATTCATAAACAATAGAATTCTTAAAGCACTCAAGAATTAATAAACAAAAGAACGTCTTAAAGCATTATAGAATTCATAAACAATAGAACGTCTTAAAGCACTCAAGAATTAATAAACAATAGAACGTCTTAAAGCACTCTAGAGTTCATAAAAAATAGAACGTCTTAAAGCATTCTAGAATTCATAAAAAATAGAACGTCTTAAAGCATTCTAGAATTCATAAACAATAGAACGTCTTAAAGCATTCTAGAATTCATAAACAATAGAACGTCTTAAAGCATTCTAGAATTTATAAAGAATAGAACGTCTAAAAGCACTCAAGATTTAATAAACAATAGAATGTCTAAAAGCATTCTAGAATTCATAAACAATAGAACGTCTAAAAGAACTCAAGAATTCATAAACAATAGAACGTCTTAAAGCATTCTAGAATTCATAAACAATAGAACGTCTTAAAGCACTCTAGAATTCATAAACAATAGAACGTCTTAAAGCACTCTAGAATTCATAAACAATAGAACGTCTTAAAGCACTCAAGAATTCATAAACAATAGAACGTCTTAAAGCATTCTAGAATTCATAAACAATAGAACGTCTTAAAGCATTCTAGAGTTCATAAACAATAGAACGTCTAAAAGCATTCTAGAATTAATAAACAATAGAACGTCTAAAAGCATTCTAGAATTCATAAACAATAGAACGTCTTAAAGCACTCAAGAATTAATAAACAATAGAACGTCTAAAAGCATTCTAGAATTCATAAACAATAGAACGTCTTAAAGCACTCTAGAATTCATAAACAATAGAACGTCTTAAAGCACTCAAGAATTCATAAACAATAGAATGTCTTAAAGCACTCAAGAATTAACAAACAATAGAACGTCTAAAAGCATTCTAGAATTAATAAACAATAGAACGTCTTAAAGCACTCTAGAATTCATAAACAATAGAACGTCTTAAAGCATTCTAGAATTCATAAACAATAGAACGTCTTAAAGCATTTAAGAATTCATACACAATAGAACGTCTTAAAGCACTCAAGAATTCATAAACAATAGAACGTCTTAAAGCACTCAAGAATTCATAAACAATAGAACGTCTTAAAGCACTCAAGAATTCATAAACAATAGAACGTCTTAAAGCACTCAAGAATTAATAAACAATAGAACGCCTTAAAGCATTCTAGAATTCATAAACAATAGAACGTCTTAAAGCACTCTAGAATTAATAAACAATAGAACGTCTTAAAGCACTCTAGAATTCATAAACAATAGAACGTCTTAAAGCATTCCAGAATTCATAAACAATAGAACGTCTTAAAGCATTCTAGAATTCATAAACAATAGAACGTCTGAATGCATTCTAGAATTCATAAACAATAAAACGTCTTAAAGCACTCTAGAATCTATAAACAATAGAACGTCTTAAAGCACTCAAGAATTAATAACCAATAGCACGTCTTAAAGCATTCTAGAATTCATAAACAATAGAACGTCTTAAAGCACTCTAGAATTCATAAACAATAGAATTCTTAAAGCACTCAAGAATTAATAAACAAAAGAACGTCTTAAAGCATTATAGAATTCAATAACAATAGAACGTCTTAAAGCACTCAAGAATTAATAAACAATAGAACGTCTTAAAGCACTCTAGAGTTCATAAAAAATAGAACGTCTTAAAGCATTCTAGAATTCATAAAAAATAGAACGTCTTAAAGCATTCTAGAATTCATAAACAATAGAACGTCTTAAAGCATTCTAGAATTCATAAACAATAGAACGTCTTAAAGCATTTTCGAATTCATAAACAATAGAACGTCTTAAAGCACGCAAGAATGTATAAACAATAGAACGTCTTAAAGCATTCTAGAATTCATAAACAATAGAACGTCTTAAAGCACTCTAGAATTCATAAACAATAGAACGTCTTAAAGCACTCTAGAATTCATAAAAAATAGAACGTCTTAAAGCATTCTAGAATTCATAAATAATAGAACGTCTTAAAGCACTCAAGAATTAATAAACAATAGAACGTCTTAAAGCATTCTAGAATTCATAAACAATAGAACGTCTTAAAGCACTCAAGAATTAATAAACAATAAAACGTCATAAAGCACTCAAGAATTCATAAACAATAGAACGTCTTAAAGCACTAAAGAATTCATAAACAATAGAACGTCTTAAAGCACTCAAGAATTAATAAACCATAGAACGTCTTAAAGCACTCAAGAATTCATAAACAATAGAACGTCTTAAAGCACTCAAGAATTAATAAACAATAGAACGTCTTAAAGCACTCAAGAATTCATAAACAATAGAACGTCTTAAAGCATTCTAGAATTCATAAACAATAGAACGTCTAAAAGCATTCTAGAATTCATAAACAATAGAACGTCTTAAAGCATTCTAGAATTCATAAACAATAGAACGTCTTAAAGCATTTTAGAATTCATAAACAATAGAACGTCTTAAAGCACTCAAGAATTAATAAACAATAGAACGTCTTAAAGCATTCTAGAATTCATAAACAATAAAACGTCTTAAAGCACTCTAGAATTCATAAACAATAGAACGTCTTTAAGCACTCAAGAATTCATAAACAATAGAACGTCTTAAAGCATTTTAGAATTCATAAACAATAGAACGTCTTAAAGAACTCAAGAATTAATAAACAATAGAACGTCTTAAAGCATTCTAGAATTCATAAACAATAGAACGTCTTAAAGCACTCTAGAATTCATAAACAATAGAACGTCTTAAAGCATTCTAGAATTCATAAACAATAGAACGTCTTAAAGCATTCTAGAATTCATAAACAATAGAACGTCTTAAAGCATTTTAGAATTCATAAACAATAGAACGTCTTAAAGCACTCAAGAATTAATAAACAATAGAACGTCTTAAAGCATTCTAGAATTCATAAACAATAAAACGTCTTAAAGAACTCAAGAATTAATAAACAATAGAACGTCTTAAAGCATTTTAGAATTAATAAACAATAGAACGTCTTAAAGCACTCTAGAATTCATAAACAATAGAACGTCTTTAAGCACTCAAGAATTCATAAACAATAGAACGTCTTAAAGCATTCTAGAATTCATAAACAATAGAACGTCTGAATGCATTCTAGAATTCATAAACAATAAAACGTCTTAAAGCATTCTAGAATCTATAAACAATAGAACGTCTTAAAGCACTCAAGAATTAATAACCAATAGCACGTCTTAAAGCATTCTAGAATTCATAAACAATAGAACGTCTTAAAGCACTCTAGAATTCATAAACAATAGAACCTCTTAAAGCACTCAAGAATTAATAAACAATAGAACGTCTTAAAGCATTAAAGAATTCATAAACAATAGAACGTCTTAAAGCACTCAAGAATTAATAAACAATAGAACGTCTTAAAGCACTCTAGAGTTCATAAAAAATAGAACGTCTTAAAGCATTCTAGAATTCATAAAAAATAGAACGTCTTAAAGCATTCTAGAATTCATAAACAATAGAACGTTTTAAAGCATTCTAGAATTCATAAACAATAGAACGTCTTAAAGCATTTTAGAATTCATAAACAATAGAACGTCTTAAAGCACGCAAGAATGTATAAACAATAGAACGTCTTAAAGCATTCTAGAATTCATAAACAATAGAACGTCTTAAAGCACTCTAGAATTCATAAACAATAGAACGTCTTAAAGCACTCTAGAATTCATAAAAAATAGAACGTCTTAAAGCATTCTAGAATTCATAAATAATAGAACGTCTTAAAGCACTCAAGAATTAATAAACAATAGAACGTCTTAAAGCATTCTAGAATTCATAAACAATAGAACGTCTTAAAGCACTCAAGAATTAATAAACAATAAAACGTCATAAAGCACTCAAGAATTCATAAACAATAGAACGTCTTAAAGCACTAAAGAATTCATAAACAATAGAACGTCTTAAAGCACTCAAGAATTAATAAACCATAGAACGTCTTAAAGCACTCAAGAATTCATAAACAATAGAACGTCTTAAAGCACTCAAGAATTAATAAACAATAGAACGTCTTAAAGCACTCAAGAATTCATAAACAATAGAACGTCTTAAAGCATTCTAGAATTCATAAACAATAGAACGTCTAAAAGCATTCTAGAATTCATAAACAATAGAACGTCTTAAAGCATTCTAGAATTCATAAACAATAGAACGTCTTAAAGCATTTTAGAATTCATAAACAATAGAACGTCTTAAAGCACTCAAGAATTAATAAACAATAGAACGTCTTAAAGCATTCTAGAATTCATAAACAATAAAACGTCTTAAAGCACTCTAGAATTCATAAACAATAGAACGTCTTTAAGCACTCAAGAAATCATAAACAATAGAACGTCTTAAAGCATTTTAGAATTCATAAACAATAGAACGTCTTAAAGAACTCAAGAATTAATAAACAATAGAACGTCTTAAAGCATTCTAGAATTCATAAACAATAGAACGTCTTAAAGCACTCTAGAATTCATAAACAATAGAACGTCTTAAAGCATTCTAGAATTCATAAACAATAGAACGTCTTAAAGCATTCTAGAATTCATAAACAATAGAACGTCTTAAAGCATTTTAGAATTCATAAACAATAGAACGTCTTAAAGCACTCAAGAATTAATAAACAATAGAACGTCTTAAAGCATTCTAGAATTCATAAACAATAAAACGTCTTAAAGAACTCAAGAATTAATAAACAATAGAACGTCTTAAAGCATTTTAGAATTAATAAACAATAGAACGTCTTAAAGCACTCTAGAATTCATAAACAATAGAACGTCTTTAAGCACTCAAGAATTAATAAACAATAGAACGTCTTAAAGCATTCTAGAATTCATAAACAATAGAACGTCTGAATGCATTCTAGAATTCATAAACAATAAAACGTCTTAAAGCATTCTAGAATCTATAAACAATAGAACGTCTTAAAGCACTCAAGAATTAATAACCAATAGCACGTCTTAAAGCATTCTAGAATTCATAAACAATAGAACGTCTTAAAGCACTCTAGAATTCATAAACAATAGAACCTCTTAAAGCACTCAAGAATTAATAAACAATAGAACGTCTTAAAGCATTATAGAATTCATAAACAATAGAACGTCTTAAAGCACTCAAGAATTAATAAACAATAGAACGTCTTAAAGCACTCTAGAGTTCATAAAAAATAGAACGTCTTAAAGCATTCAAGAATTCATAAAAAATAGAACATCTTAAAGCATTCTAGAATTCATAAACAATAGAACGTCTTAAAGCATTCTAGAATTCATAAACAATAGAACGTCTTAAAGCATTTTAGAATTCATAAACAATAGAACGTCTTAAAGCACGCAAGAATGTATAAACAATAGAACGTCTTAAAGCATTCTAGAATTCATAAACAATAGAACGTCTTAAAGCACTCTAGAATTCATAAACAATAGAACGTCTTAAAGCACTCTAGAATTCATAAAAAATAGAACGTCTTAAAGCATTCTAGAATTCATAAATAATAGAACGTCTTAAAGCACTCAAGAATTAATAAACAATAGAACGTCTTAAAGCATTCTAGAATTCATAAACAATAGAACGTCTTAAAGCACTCAAGAATTAATAAACAATAAAACGTCATAAAGCACTCAAGAATTCATAAACAATAGAACGTCTTAAAGCACTAAAGAATTCATAAACAATAGAACGTCTTAAAGCACTCAAGAATTAATAAACCATAGAACGTCTTAAAGCACTCAAGAATTCATAAACAATAGAACGTCTTAAAGCACTCAAGAATTAATAAACAATAGAACGTCTTAAAGCACTCAAGAATTCATAAACAATAGAACGTCTTAAAGCATTCTAGAATTCATTAACAATAGAACGTCTAAAAGCATTCTAGAATTCATAAACAATAGAACGTCTTAAAGCATTCTAGAATTCATAAACAATAGAACGTCTTAAAGCATTTTAGAATTCATAAACAATAGAACGTCTTAAAGCACTCAAGAATTAATAAACAATAGAACGTCTTAAAGCATTCTAGAATTCATAAACAATAAAACGTCTTAAAGCACTCTAGAATTCATAAACAATAGAACGTCTTTAAGCACTCAAGAATTCATAAACAATAGAACGTCTTAAAGCATTTTAGAATTCATAAACAATAGAACGTCTTAAAGAACTCAAGAATTAATAAACAATAGAACGTCTTAAAGCATTCTAGAATTCATAAACAATAGAACGTCTTAAAGCACTCTAGAATTCATAAACAATAGAACGTCTTAAAACATTCTAGAATTCATAAACAATAGAACGTCTTAAAGCATTCTAGAATTCATAAACAATAGAACGTCTTAAAGCATTTTAGAATTCATAAACAATAGAACGTCTTAAAGCACTCAAGAATTAATAAACAATAGAACGTCTTAAAGCATTCTAGAATTCATAAACAATAAAACGTCTTAAAGAACTCAAGAATTAATAAACAATAGAACGTCTTAAAGCATTTTAGAATTAATAAACAATAGAACGTCTTAAAGCACTCTAGAATTCATAAACAATAGAACGTCTTTAAGCACTCAAGAATTCATAAACAATAGAACGTCTTAAAGCATTCTAGAATTCATAAACAATAGAACGTCTTAAAGAACTCAAGAATTAATAAACAATAGAACGTCTTAAAGCATTCTAGAATTCATAAACAATAGAACGTCTTAAAGCACTCACGAATTCATAAACAATTGAACGTCTTAAAGCACTCAAGACGTCATAAACAATAGAACGTCTTAAAGCATTTTAGAATACATAAACAAAAGAACGTCTTAAAGCACTCTAGAATTAGTAAACAATAGAACGTCTTAAAACACTCTAGAATTCATAAACAATAGAACGTCTTAAAGCACTCAAGAATTCATAAACAATAGAACGTCTAAAAGCACTCAAGAATTCATAAACAATAAAACGTCTTAAAGCATTTTCGAATTCATAAACAATAAAACGTCTTAAAGCACTCAAGAATTAATAAACAATAGAACGTCTTAAAGCACTCTAGAATTCAAAAACAATAAAACGTCTTAAAGCATTTTTGAATTCATAAACAATAGAACGTCTTAAAGCACTCAAGAATTAATAAACAATAGAACGTCTTAAAGTACTCTTGAATTAATAAACAATAGAATGTCTTAAAACACTCAAGAATTAATAAACAATAGAACGTCATAAAGCACTTTAGAAGTCATAACCAATAGAGCGTCTTAAAGCACTCAAGAATTCATAAACAATAAAACGTCTTAAAGCATTTTAGAATTCATAAACAATAAACCATCTTAAAGCACTCAAGAATTAATAAACAATAGAACGTCTTAAAGCACTCTAGAATTCAAAAACAATAAAACGTCTTAAAGCATTTTAGAATTCATAAAAATAGAACGTCTTAAAGCACTCAAGAATTAATAAACAATAGAACGTCTTAAAGCACTCTATAATTCAGACAATAAAACGTCTTAAAGCACTCATGAATTAATAAACAATAAAACGTCTTAAAGACCTCAAGAATTAATAAACAATAGAACGTCTTAAAGCACTCAAGAATTCATAAACAATAGAACGTCTTAAAGCATTTTAGAATTAATAAATAATAGAACGTCTTAAAGCACTCTAGAATTCATAAACAATAAAACGTCTTAAAGCACTCATTAATTAATAAACAATAGAACGTCTAAAAGCACTCAAGAACTCATAAAAATCGAACGCCTTAACGCACTCAAGAATTAATAAACAATAGAACGTCTTAAAGCACTCTAGAATTCATAAACAATAAAACGTCTTAAAGCACTCATGAATTAATAAAAAATAAAACGTCTAAAAGCACTCAAGAATTAATAAACAATAAAACGTCTTAAAGCACTCTAGAATTTATAAACAATAGAACGTCTTAAAGCACTCAAGAGTTCATAAACAATAGCACGTCTTTAAGCATTTTAGAATTCATAAAAATAGAACGTCTTAAAGCACTCTAGAATTAATAAACAATAGAACGTCTTAAAGCACTCAAGAATTAATAAACAATAGAACGTCTTAAAGCACTCAAGAATTCATAAACAATAGAACGTCTTAAAGCACTCTAGAATTCATAAACAATTAAACGTCTTAAAGCACTCAAGAATTCATAAACAATAGAACGTCTTAAAGCACTCAAGAATTAATAAACAATAGAACGTCTTAAAGCACTCTAGAATTCATAAACAATAGAACGTCTTAAAGCACTCAAGAATTCATAAACAATAGAACGTCTTAAAGCACTCAAGAATTCATAAACAATAAAACGTCTTAAAGCACTCAAGAATTAATAAACAATAGAACGTCTTAAAGCACTCAAGAATTCATAAACAATAGAACGTCTGAAAGCACTCTAGAATTAATAAACAATAGAACGTCTTAAAGCACTCAAGAATTAATAAACAATAGAACGTCTTAAAGCACTCAAGAATTCATAAACAATAGAACGTCTTAAAGCACTCAAGAATTCATAAACAATAGAACGTCTTAAAGCACTCAAGAATTCATAAACAATAGAACGTCTTAAAGCACTCAAGAATTAATAAACAATAGAACGTCTTAAAGCATCCAAGAATTAATAAACAATAGAACGTCTTAAAGCACTCAAGAGTTCATAAACAATAGCACGTCTTAAAGCATTTTAGAATTCATAAACAATAGAACGTCTTTAAGCATTTTAGAATTCATTAAAATAGAACGTCTTAAAGCACTCTAGAATTAATAAACAATAGAACGTCTTAAAGCACTCAAGAATTAATAAACAATAGAACGTCTTAAAGCACTCAAGAATTCATAAACAATAGAACGTCTTACAGAACTCTAGAATTCATAAACAATTAAACGTCTTAAAGCACTCAAGAATTCATAAACAATAGAACGTCTTAAAGCATTCAAGAATTCATAAACAATAGAACGTCTTAAAGCACTCAAGAATTGATAAACAATAGAACGTCTTAAAGCATTGTAGAATTCATAAACAATAGAACGTCTTAAAGCATTCTAGAATTCATAAACAATAGAACGTCTTAAAGCATTCTAGAGTTAATAAACAATAGAACGTCTTAAAGCATTCTAGAATTCATAAACAATAGAACGTCTTAAAGCATTTTAGAATTCATAAACAATAGAACGTCTTAAAGCACTCAAGAATTAATAAACAATAGAACGTCTTAAAGCATTCTAGAAATCATAAACAATAGAACGTTTTAAAGCACTCTTGAATTCATAAACAATAGAACGTCTTAAAGCACTCAAGAATTCATAAACAATATAACGTCTTAAAGCACTCAAGAATTCATAAACAATAGAACGTCTTAAAGCACTCAAGAATTAATAAACCATAGAGAATCTTAAAGCACTCAAGAATTCATAAACAATAGAACGTCTTAAAGCACTCAAGAATTAATAAACAATAGAACGTCTTAAAGCACTAAAGAATTCATAAACAATAGAACGTCTTAAAGCATTCTCAAAATTCATAAACAATAGAACGTCTTAAAGCATTCTAGAATTCATAAACAATAGAACGTCTTAATACATTCTAGAATTCCTAAACAATAGAACGTCTTAAAGAATTTTACAATTCTTAAACAATAGAACGTCTTAAAGCACTCAAGAATTAATAAACAATAGAACGTCTTAAAGCATTCCAGAATTCATAAACAATAGAACGTCTTAAAGCACTCTAGAATTCATAAAAAATAGAACGTCTTTAAGCACTCAAGAATTCATAAACAATAGAACGTCTTAAAGCATTTTAGAATTCATAAACAATAGAACGTCTTAAAGAACTCAAGAATTAATAAACAATAGAACGTCTTAAAGCATTCTAGAATTCATAAACAATAGAACGTCTTAAAGCACTCTAGAATTCATAAACAATAGAACGTCTTAAAGCACTCAAGAATTCATAAACAATAGAACGTCTTAAAGCACTCAAGTCTTCATAAACAATAGAACGCCTTAAAGCATTTTAGAATTCATAAACAATAGAACGTCTTAAAGCACTCTAGAATTAATAAACAATAGAACGTCTTAAAGCACTCTAGAATTCATAAACAATAGAACGTCTTAAAGCACTCAAGAATTCATAAACAATAGAACGTCTTAAAGCACTCAAGAATTAATAAACAATAGAAAGTCTTAAAGCATTGTAGAATTCATAAACAATAGAACGTCTTAAAGCACTCAAGAATTAATAAACAAAAGAACGTCTTAAAGCACTCTACAATTCATAAAAAATAGAACGTCTTAAAGCATTCTAGAATTCATAAACAATAGACCGTATTAAAGCATTCTAGAATTCATAAACAATAGAACGTCTTAAAGCATTCTAGAATTCATAAACAATAGAACGTCTTAAAGCACTCTAGAATTCATAAACAATAGAACGTCTTAAAGCACTCAAGAATTAATAAACAATAGAACGTCTTAAAGCATTCTAGAAATCATAAACAATAGAACGTTTTAAAGCACTCTTGAATTCATAAACAATAGAACGTCTTAAAGCACTCAAGAATTCATAAACATTAGAACGTCTTAAAGCACTCAAGAATTCATAAACAATAGAACGTCTTAAAGCACTCAAGAATTAATAAACCATAGAGAATCTTAAAGCACTCAAGAATTCATAAACAATAGAACGTCTTAAAGCACTCAAGAATTAATAAACAATAGAACGTCTTAAAGCACTAAAGAATTCATAAACAATAGAACGTCTTAAAGCATTCTCAAAATTCATAAAAAATAGAACGTCTTAAAGCATTCTAGAATTCATAAACAATAGAACGTCTTAAAGCATTCTAGAATTCCTAAACAATAGAACGTCTTAAAGCATTTTACAATTCTTAAACAATAGAACGTCTTAAAGCACTCAAGAATTAATAAACAATAGAACGTCTTAAAGCATTCTAGAATTCATAAACAATAGAACGTCTTAAAGCACTCTAGAATTCATAAAAATAGAACGTCTTAAAGCACTCAAGAATTCATAAACAATAGAACGTCTTAAAGCATTTTAGAATTCATAAACAATAGAACGTCTTAAAGAACTCAAGAATTAATAAACAATAGAACGTCTTAAAGCATTCTAGAATTCATAAACAATAGAACGTCTTAAAGCACTCTAGAATTCATAAACAATAGAACGTCTTAAAGCACTCAAGAATTCATAAACAAACGAACGTCTTAAAGCACTCAAGTCTTCATAAACAATAGAACGCCTTAAAGCATTTTAGAATTCATAAACAATAGAACGTCTTAAAGCACTCTAGAATTAGTAAACAATAGAACGTCTTAAAGCACTCTAGAATTCATAAACAATAGAACGTCTTAAAGCACTCAAGTCTTCATAAACAATAGAACGCCTTAAAGCATTTTAGAATTCATAAACAATAGAACGTCTTAAAGCACTCTAGAATTAGTAAACAATAGAACGTCTTAAAGCACTCTAGAATTCATAAACAATAGAACGTCTTAAAGCACTCAAGAATTCATAAACAATAGAAAGTCTTAAAGCACTCAAGAATTCATAAACAATAAAACGTCTTAAAGCATTTTCGAATTCATAAACAATAAAACGTCTTAAAGCACTCAAGAATTAATAAACAATAGAACGTCTTACAGCACTCTAGAATTCAAAAACAATAAAACGTCTTAAAGCATTTTTGAATTCATAAACAATAGAACGTCTTAAAGCACTCAAGAATTAATAAACAATAGAACGTCTTAAAGTACTCTTGAATTAATAAACAATAGAACGTCTTAAAACACTCAAGAATTCATACACAATAGAACGTCATAAAGCACTCTAGAAGTCATAACCAATAGAACGTCTTAAAGCACTCAAGAATTATTAAACATTAAAAAGTCTTAAAGCATTTTAGAATTCATAAACAATAAAACGTCTTAAAGCACTCAAGAATTAATAAACAATAGAACGTCTTAAAGCACTCTAGAATTCAAAAACAATAAACCGTCTTAAAGCATTTTAGAATTCATAAAAATAGAACGTCTTAAAGCACTCAAGAATTAATAAACAATAGTACGTCTTAAAGCACTCTAGAATTCATAAACAATAAAACGTCTTAAAGCACCCATGAATTAATAAACAATAAAACGCCTTAAAGACCTGAAGAATTATTAAACAATAGAACGTCTTAAAGCACTCTAGAATTCATAAAAATAGAACGTCTTAAAGCATTTTAGAATTAATAAATAATAGAACGTCTTAAAGCACTCTAGAATTCAAAAACAATAAAACGTCTTAAAGCACTCATTAATTAATAAACAATAAAACGTCTAAAAGCACTCAAGAATTCATAAAAATAGAACGCCTTAACGCACTCAAGAATTAATAAACAATAGAACGTCTTAAAGCACTCTAGAATTCATAAACAATAAAACGTCTTAAAGCACTCATGAATTAATAAAAAATAAAACGTCTAAAAGCACTCAAGAATTAATAAACAATAGAAATTCTTAAAGCATTCTAGCATTTATAAACAATAGAACGTCTTAAAGCACTCAAGAGTTCATAAACAATAGCACGTCTTAAAGCATTTTAGAATTCATAAACAATAGAACGTCTTTAAGCATTTTAGAATTCATAAAAATAGAACGTCTTAAAGCACTCAAGAGTTCATAAACAATAGAACGTCTTGAAGCACTCAAGAGTTCATAAACAATAGCACGTCTTAAAGCATTTTAGAATTCATAAACAATAGAACGGCTTTAAGCATTTTAGAATTCATAAAAATAGAACGTCTTAAAGCACTCTAGAATTAATAAACAATAGAACGTCTTAAAGCACTCAAGAATTAATAAACAATAGAACGTCTTAAAGCACTCTAGAATTCATAAACAATAGAACGTCTTATAGCACTCAAGAATTCATAAACAATAGAACGTCTTAAAGCACTCAAGAATTCAAAAACCATAAAACGTCTTAAAGCACTCATGAATTAATAAACAACAGAACGTCTTAAAGCACTCAAGAATTCATAAACAATAGAACGTCTGAAAGCACTCTAGAATTAATAAACAATAGAACGTCTTAAAGCACTCAAGAATTCATAAACAATAGAACGTCTTAAAGCACTCAAGAATTCATAAACAATAGAACGTCTTAAAGCACTCAAGAATTCATAAACAATAGAACGTCTTAAAGCACTCAAGAATTAATAAACAATAGAACGTCTAAAAGCATCAAAGAATTAATAAACAATAGAACGTCTTAAAGCACTCAAGAGTTCATAAACAATAGCACGTCTTAAAGCATTTTAGAATTCATAAACAATAGAACGTCTTTAAGCATTTTAGAATTCATAAAAATAGAACGTCTTAAAGCACTCTAGAATTCATAAACAATAGAACGTCTTGAAGCACTCAAGAGTTCATAAACAATAGCACGTCTTAAAGCATTTTAGAATTCATAAACAATAGAACGTCTTTAAGCATTTTAGAATTTATAAAAATAGAACGTCTTAAAACACTCTAGAATTAATAAACAATAGAACGTCTTAAAGCACTCAAGAATTAATAAACAATAGAACGTCTTAAAGCACTCAAGAATTCATAAACAATAGAACGTCTTAAAGCACTCTAGAATTCATAAACAATAGAACGTCTTAAAGCACTCAAGAATTCATAAACAATAGAACGTCTTAAAGCACTCAAGAATTAATAAACAATAGAACGTCTTAAAGCACTCAAGAATTCATAAACAATAGAACGTCTGAAAGCACTCTAGAATTAATAAACAATAGAACGTCTTAAAGCACTCAAGAATAAATAAACAATAGAACGTCTTAAAGCACTCAAGAATTCATAAACAATAGAACGTCTTAAAGCACTCAAGAATTCATAAACAATAGAACGTCTTAAAGCACTCAAGAATTAATAAACAATAGAACGTCTTAAAGCATCCAAGAATTAATAAACAATAGAACGTCTTAAAGCACTCAAGAGTTCATAAACAATAGCACGTCTTAAAGCATTTTAGAATTCATAAACAATAGAACGTCTTAAAGCACTCAAGAATTCATAATTAATAGAACGTCTTAAAGCACTCTAGAATTCAAAAACAATAAAACGTCTTAAAGCATTTTAGAATTCATAAAAATAGAACGTCTTAAAGCACTCAAGAATTAATAAACAATAGAACGTCTTAAAGCACTCAAGAATTCATAAACAATAGAACGTCTTAAAGCACTCAAGAATTCATAATTAATAGAACGTTTTAAAGCACTCTAGAATTCAAAAACAATAAAACGTTTTAAAGCATTTTAGAATTAATAAACAATAGAACGTCTTAAAGCATTTTAGAATTAATAAATAATAGAACGTCTTAAAGCACTCTAGAATTAATAAACAATAGAACGTCTTAAAGCACTCAAGAATTTATAAACAATAGAACGTCTTAAAGCACTCTAGAATTCATAAACAATAGAACGTCTTAAAGCACTCTAGAATTAATAAACAATAGAACGTCTTAAAGCACTCTAGAATTCATAAACAATAGAACGTCTTAAAGCACTCTAGAATTTATAAACAATAGAACGTCTTAAAGCATTTTAGAATTCATAAACAATAAAATGTCTTAAAGCACTCTAGAATTCATAAACAATAAAACGTCTTAAAGCACTCAAGAATTCATAAACAATAGAACGTCTTAAAGCACTCTAGAATTAATAAACAATAGAACGTCTTAAAGCACTCAAGAATTAATAAACAATAGAACGTCTTAAAGCACTAAAGAATTAATAAGCAATAGAACGTCTTAAAGCACTCTAGAATAAATAACCAATAGAACGTCTTCAAGCATTCTAGAATTCATAAACAATAGAACGTCTTAAAGCACTCAAGAATTAATAAACAATAGAACGTCTTAAAGCACTCTAGAATTCATAAACAATAGAACGTCTTAAAGCATTTTAGAATTCATAAACAATAGAACGTCTTAAAGCACTCAAGAATTCATAAACAATAGAACGTCTTAAAGCACTCAAGAATTCATAAACAATAGAACGTCTTAAAGCATTTTAGAATTCATAAACAATAGAACGTCTTAAAGCACTCAAGAATTCATACACAAAAGAACGTCTTAAAGCACTCTAGAATTAATAAACAATAGAACGTCTTAAAGCATTTTAGAATTCATAAACACCAGAACGTCTTAAAGCACTCTAGAATTAATAAAAAATAGAACGTCTTAAAGCACTCTAGAATTAATAAACAATAGAACGTCTTAAAGCACTCAAGAATTCATAAACAATAGAACGTCTTAAAGCACTCTAGAATAAATAAACAATAGAACGTCTTAAAGCACTCAAGAATTCATAAACAATAGAACGTCTTAAAGCACTCAAGAATTAATAAGCAATAGAACGTCTTAAAGCACTCTAGAAGTCATAAACAATAAAACGTCTTAAAGCACTCAAGGATTAACAAACAATAGAACGTCTTAAAGCACTCAAGAATTCATAAACAATAGAACGTCTTAAAGCACTCAAGAATTCATAAACAATAAAACGTCTTAAAGCACTCTAGAATTAATAAACAATAGAACGTCTTAAAGCACTCTAGAATTCATAAACAATAAAACGTCTTAAAGCACTCTAGAATTAATAAACAATAGAACGTCTTAAAGCACTCTAGAATTCATAAACAATAGAACCTCTTAAAGCACTCAAGAATTCATAAACAATAAAACGTCTTAAAGCATTTTAGAATTCATAAACAATAGAACGTCTTAAAGCATTTTAGAATTAATAAACAATAAAACGTCCTAAAGCATTTTAGAATTCATAAACAATAGAACGTCTTAAAGCACTCTAGAATTCATAAACAATAGAACGTCCTAAAGCACTATAGAATTTATAAACAATAGAACGTCTTAAAGCACTCAAGAATTCATAAACAATAGAACGTCTTAAAGCATTTACGAATTCATACACAATAGAACGTCTTAAAGCATTTTAGAATTCATAAACAATAGAACGTCTTAAAGCACTCAAGAATTAATACACAATAGAACGTCTTAAAGCACTCTAGAATTCATAAACAATAGAACGTCTTAAAGCACTATAGAATTTATAAACAATAGAACGTCTTAAAGCACTCTAGAATTAATAAACAATAGAACGTCTTAAAGCATTTTAGAATTCATAAACAATAGAACGTCTTAAAGCATTCTCGAATTTATAAACAATAGAACGTCTTAAAGCATTTTAGAATTCATAAACAATAGAACGTCTTAAAGCACTCTAGAATTCATAAACAATAGAACGTCTTAAAGCACTCAAGAATTCATAAACAATAGAACGTCTTAAAGCACTCAAGAATTCATAAACAATAGAACGTCTTAAAGCACTCTAGAATTAATAAACAATAGAACGTCTTAAAGCATTCTAGAATTCATAAACAATAGGACGTCTTAAAGCATTTTAGAATTCATAAACAATAGAACGTCTTAAAGCATTCTAGAATTCATAAACAATAGAACGTCTTAAAGCACTCTAGAATTCATAAACAATAGAACGTCTTTAAGCACTCAAGAATTCATAAACAATAGAACGTCTTAAAGCATTTTAGAATTCATAAACAATAGAACGTCTTAAAGAACTCAAGAATTAATAAACAATAGAACGTCTTAAAGCATTCAAGAATTCATAAACAATAGAACGTCTTAAAGCACTCTAGAATTCATAAACAATAGAACGTCTTAAAGCACTCAAGAATTCATAAACAATAGAACGTCTTAAAGCACTCAAGATTTCATAAAGAATAGAACGTCTTGAAGCATTTTAGAATTCATAAACAATAGAACGTCTTAAAGCACTCTAGAATTAGTAAACAATAGAACGTCTTAAAGCACTCTAGAATTCATAAACAATAAAACGTCTTAAAGCACTCAAGAATTCATAAACAATAGAACGTCTTAAAGCACTCAAGAATTCATAAACAATAAAACGTCTTAAAGCATTTTCGAATTCATAAACAATAAAACGTCTTAAAGCACTCAAGAATTAATAAACAATAGAACGTCTAAAAGCACTCTAGAATTCAAAAACAATAAAACGTCTTAAAGCATTTTTGAATTAATAAACAATAGAACGTCTTATAGCACTCAAGAATTAATAAAAAATAGAACGTCTTAAAGTACTCTTGAATTAATAAACAATAGAACGTCTTAAAACACTCAAGAATTCATAAACAATAAAACGTCTTAAAGCACTCTAGAAGTCATAAACAATAGAACGTCTTAAAGCACTCAAGAATTCATAAACAATAAAACGTCTTAAAGCATTTTAGAATTCATAAACAATAAAACATCTTAAAGCACTCAAGAATTAATAAACAATAGAACGTCTTAAAGCACTCTAGAATTCAAAAACAATAAAACGTCTTAAAGCACTCTAGAATTCATAAACAATAAAACGTCTTAAAGCACTCATTAATTAATAAACAATAAAACGTCTTAAAGACCTCAAGAATTAATAAACAATAGAACGTCTAAAAGCACTCTAGAATTCATAAACAATAAAACGTCTTAAAGCAGTCATGAATTAATAAAGAATAAAACGTCTAAAAGCACTCAAGAATTAATAAACAATAGAACGTCTTAGAGCACTCTAGAATTTATAAACAATAGAACGTCTTAAAGAACTCAAGAGTTCATAAACAATAGCACGTCTTAAAGCATTTTAGAATTCATAAACAATAGAACGTCTTTAAGCATTTTAGAATTCATAAAAATAGAACGTCTTAAAGCACTCAAGAATTAATAAACAATAGAACGTCTTGAAGCACTCAAGAGTTAATAAACAATAGCACGTCTTAAAGCATTTTAGAATTAATAAACAATAGAACGTCTTTAAGCATTTTAGAATTCATAAAAATAGAACGTCTTAAAGCACTCTAGAATTAATAATCAATAGAACGTCTTAAAGCACTCAAGAATTAATAAACAATAGAACCTCTTAAAGCACTCAAGAATTCATAAACAATAGAACGTCTTAAAGTACTCTAGAATTAATAAACAATTAAACGTCTTAAAGCACTCAAGAATTCATAAACAATAAAACGTCTTAAAGCACTCAGGAATTAATAAACATAGAACGTCTTAAAGCACTCTAGAATTCATAAACAATAGAACGTCTTAAAGCACTCTAGAATTCATAAACAATAGAACGTCTTAAAGCACTCAAGAATTCATAAACAATAAAACGTCTTAAAACACTCAAGAATTAATAAACAATAGAACGTCTTAAAGCACTCAAGAATTCATAAACAATAGAACGTCTGAAAGCACTCTAGAATTAATAAACAATAGAACGTCTTAAAGCACTCAAGAATTAATAAACAATAGAACGTCTTTAAGACCTCAAGAATTCATAAACAATAGAACGTCTTAAAGCACTCAAGAATTCATAAAAATAGAACGTCTTAAAGCACTCTAGAATTAATAAAAAATAGAACGTCTTAAAGCACTCAAGAATTAATAAACAATAGAACGTCTTAAAGCACTCAATAATTCATAAACAATAGAACGTCTTAAAAAACTCTAGAATTCATAAACAATTAAACGTCTTAAAGCACTCAAGAATTCATAAACAATAGAACGTCTTTAAGCACTCAAGAATTGATAAACAATAGAACGTCTTAAAGCACTCTAGAATTCATAAACAATAGAACGTCTTAAAGCACTCAAGAATTCATAAACAATAGAACGTCTTAAAGCACTCAAGAATTCATAAACAATAAAACGTCTTAAAGCATTTTAGAATTCATAAACAATAAAACGTCTTAAAGCACTCAAGAATTAATAAACAATAGAACGTCTTAAAGCACTCTAGAATTCCAAAACAATATAACGTCTTAAAGCATTTTTGAATTCATAAACAATAGAACGTCTTAAAGCACTCAAGAATTAATAAACAATAGAACGTCTTAAAGCACTCTAGAATTCATAAACAATAAAACGTCTTAAAGCACTCAAGAATTCATAAACAAAAGAACGTCTTAAAGCATTTTAGAATTAATAAATAATAGAACGTCTTATAGCACTCTAGAATTCATAAACAATAAAACGTCTTAAAGCACTCATGAATTAATAAACAATAAAACGTCTAAAAGCACTCAAGAATTCATAAACAATAGAACGTCTTAAAGCACTCAAGAATTAATAAACAATAGAACGTCTAAAAACAATCTAGAATACATAAACAATAAAACGTCTAAAAGCACTCATGAACTAATAAACAATAAAACGTCTAAAAGCACTCAAGAATTAATAAACAATAGAACGTCTTAAAGCACTCTAGAATTTTTAAACAATAGAACGTCTTAAAGCACTCAAGAGTTCATAAACAATAGAACGTCTTAAAGCATTTTAGAATTCATAAACAGTAGAACGTCTTAAAGCATTTTAGAATTCATAAAAATAGAACGTCTTAAAGCACTCTAGAATTAATAAACAATAGAACGTCTTAAAGCACTCAAGAATTTATAAACAAAAGAACGTCTTAAAGCACTCTAGGATTAATAAACAATAAAAAGTCTTAAAGCACTCTAGAATTAATAAACAATAGAACGTCTTAAAGCACTCTAGAATTCATAAACAATAGAACGTCTTAAAGCACTCTAGAATTTATAAACAATAGAACGTCTTAAAGCATTTTAGAATTCATAAACAATAAAATGTCTTAAAGCACTCCTAAATTCATAAACAATAAAACGTCTTAAAGCACTATAGAATTCATAAACAATAGAACGTCTTAAAGCACTCTAGAATTAATAAACAATAGAACGTCTTAAAGCACTCAAGAATTCATAAACAATAGAACGTCTTAAAGCACTCAAGAATTAATAAGCAATAGAACGTCTTAAAGCACTCTAGAATAAATAAACAATAGAACGTCTTTAAGCATTCTAGAATTCATAAACAATAGAACGTCTTAAAGCACTCAAGAATTCATAAACAATAGAACGTCTTAAAGCACTCTAGAATTTATAAACAATAGAACGTCTTAAAGCATTTTAGAATTCATAAACAATAGAACGTCTTAAAGCACTCAAGAATTCATAAACAATAGAACGTCTTAAAGCACTCAAGAATTCATAAACAATAGAACGTCTTAAAGCATTTTAGAATTCATAAACAATAGAACGTCTTAAAGCACTCAAGAATTCATAAACAATAGAACGTCTTAAAGCACTCAAGAATTCATAAAAAATTGAACGTCTTAAAGCATTTTAGAATTCATAAACACCAGAACGTCTTAAAGCACTCTAGAATTAATAAACAATAGAACGTCTTAAAGCACTCTAGAATTAATAAACAATAGAACGTCTTAAAGCACTCAAGAATTCATAAACAATAGAACGTCTTAAAGCACTCTTGAATAAATAAACAATAGAACGTCTTAAAGCACTCAAGAATTCATAAACAATAGAACGTCTCAAAGCACTCAAGAATTAATAAACAATAGAACGTCTTAAAGCACTCTAGAATTCAAAAACAATAAAACGTCTTAAAGCATTTTTGAATTCATAAACAATAGAACGTCTTAAAGCACTCAAGAATTAATAAAAAATAGAACGTCTTAAAGTACTCTTGAATTAATAAACAATAGAACGTCTTAAAACACTCAAGAATTCATAAACAATAAAACGTCTTAAAGCACTCTAGAAGTCATACCAATAGAACGTCTTAAAGCACTCAAGAATTCATAAACAATAAAACGTCTTAAAGCATTTTAGAATTCATAAACAATAAAACATCTTAAAGCACTCAAGAATTAATAAACAATAGAGCGTCTTAAAGCACTCTAGAATTCAAAAACAATAAAACGTCTTAAAGCACTCTAGAATTCATAAACAATAAAACGTCTTAAAGCACTCATGAATTAATAAACAATAAAACGTCTTAAAGACCTCAAGAATTAATAAACAATAGAACGTCTTAAAGCACTCAAGAATTCATAAACAATAGAACGTCTTAAAGCATTTTAGAATTAAGAAATAATAGAACGTCTAAAAGCACTCTAGAATTCATAAACAATAAAACGTCTTAAAGCACTCATTAATAAATAAACAATAAATCATCTAAAAGCACTCAAGAATTCATAAAAATAGAACGCCTTAACGCACTCAAGAATTAATAAATGTAGAAGGTCTTAAAGCACTCTAGAATTCATAAACAATAAAACGTCTTAAAGCACTCTAGAATTAATAAACAATAGAACGTCTTAAAGCACTCTAGAATTCATAAACAATAAAACGTCTTAAAGCACTCTAGAATTAATAAACAATAGAACGTCTTAAAGCACTCTAGAATTCATAAACAATAGAACCTCTTAAAGCACTCTAGAATTCATAAACAATAAAACGTCTTAAAGCATTTTAGAATTCATAAACAATAGAACGTCTTAAAGCATTTTAGAATTAATAAACAATAGAACGTCTTAAAGCATTTTAGAATTCATAAACAATAGAACGTCTTAAAGCACTCTAGAATTCATAAACAATAGAACGTCTTAAAGCACTATAGAATTTATAAACAATAGAACGTCTTAAAGCACTCAAGAATTCATAAACAATAGAACGTCTTAAAGCATTTAAGAATTAATACACAATAGAACGTCTTAAAGCATTTTAGAATTCATAAACAATAGAACGTCTTAAAGCACTCAAGAATTAATACACAATAGAACGTCTTAAAGCACTCTAGAATTCATAAACAATAGAACGTCTTAAAGCACTATAGAATTTATAAACAATACAACGTCTTAAAGCACTCTAGAATTAATAAACAATAGAACGTCTTAAAGCATTTTAGAATTCATAAACAATAGAACGTCTTAAAGCATTCTCGAATTTATAAACAATAGAACGTCTTAAAGCATTTTAGAATTCATAAACAATAGAACGTCTTAAAGCACTCTAGAATTCATAAACAATAGAACGTCTTAAAGCACTCAAGAATTCATAAACAATAGAACGTCTTAAAGCACTCAAGAATTCATAAACAATAGAACGTCTTAAAGCACTCTAGAATTAATAAACAATAGAACGTCTTAAAGCATTCTAGAATTCATAAACAATAGAACGTCTTAAAGCATTTTAGAATTCATAAACAATAGAACGTCTTAAAGAACTCAACAATAATTAAACAATAGAACGTCTTAAAGCATTCTAGAATTCATAAACAATAGAACGTCTTAAAGCACTCTAGAATTCATAAACAATAGAACGTCTTTAAGCACTCAAGAATTCATAAACAATAGAACGTCTTAAAGCATTTTAGAATTCATAAACAATAGAACGTCTTAAAGAACTCAAGAATTAATAAACAATAGAACGTCTTAAAGCATTCAAGAATTCATAAACAATAGAACGTCTTAAAGCACTCTAGAATTCATAAACAATAGAACGTCTTAAAGCACTCAAGAATTCATAAACAATAGAACGTCTTAAAGCACTCAAGATTTCATAAAGAATAGAACGTCTTAAAGCATTTTAGAATTCATAAACAATAGAACGTCTTAAAGCACTCTAGAATTAGTAAACAATAGAACGTCTTAAAGCACTCTAGAATTCATAAACAATAAAACGTCTAAAAGCACTCAAGAATTCATAAACAATAGAACGTCTTAAAGCACTCAAGAATTCATAAACAATAAAACGTCTTAAAGCATTTTCGAATTCATAAACAATAAAACGTCTTAAAGCACTCAAGAATTAATAAACAATAGAACGTCTTAAAGCACTCTAGAATTCAAAAACAATAAAACGTCTTAAAGCATTTTTGAATTCATAAACAATAGAACGTCTTAAAGCACTCAAGAATTAATAAAAAAATAGAACGTCTTAAAGTACTCTTGAATTAATAAACAATAGAACGTCTTAAAACACTCAAGAATTCATAAACAATAAAACGTCTTAAAGCACTCTAGAAGTCATAACCAATAGAACGTCTTAAAGCACTCAAGAATTCATAAACAATAAAACGTCTTAAAGCATTTTAGAATTCATAAACAATAAAACATCTTAAAGCACTCAAGAATTAATAAACAATAGAACGTCTTAAAACACTCTAGAATTCAAAAACAATAAAACGTCTTAAAGCACTCTAGAATTCATAAACAATAAAACGTCTTAAAGCACTCATGAATTAATAAACAATAAAACGTCTTAATGACCTCAAGAATTAATAAACAATAGAACGTCTAAAAGCACTCTAGAATTCATAAACAATAAAACGTCTTAAAGCACTCACTAATAAATAAACAATAAAACATCTAAAAGCACTCAAGAATTCATAAAAATAGAACGCCTTAACGCACTCAAGAATTAATAAATGTAGAAGGTCTTAAAGCACTCTAGAATTCATAAACAATAAAACGTCTTAAAGCAGTCATGAATTAATAAAAAATAAAACGTCTAAAAGCACTCAAGAATTAATAAACAATAGAACGTCTTAGAGAACTCTAGAATTTATAAACAATAGAACGTCTTAAAGAACTCAAGAGTTCATAAACAATAACACGTCTTAAAGCATTTTAGAATTCATAAACAATAGAACGTCTTTAAGCATTTTAGAATTCATAAAAATAGAACGTCTTAAAGCACTCAAGAATTAATACACAATAGAACGTCTTGAAGCACTCAAGAGTTTATAAACAATAGCACGTCTAAAAGCATTTTAGAATTCATAAACAATAGAACGTCTTAAAGCACTCAAGAATTCATAAACAATAGAACGTCTTAAAGCACTCAAGATTTCATAAAGAATAGAACGTCTTAAAGCATTTTAGAATTCATAAACAATAGAACAGCTTAAAGCACTCTAGAATTAGTAAACAATAGAACGTCTTAAAGCACTCTAGAATTCATAAACAATAAAACGTCTTAAAGCACTCAAGAATTCATAAACAATAGAACGTTTTAAAGCACTCAAGAATTCATAAACAATAAAACGTCTTAAAGCATTTTCGAATTCATAAACAATAAAACGTCTTAAAGCACTCAAGAATTAATAAACAATAGAACGTCTTAAAGCACTCTAGAATTCAAAAACAATAAAACGTCTTAAAGCATTTTTGAATTCATAAACAATAGAACGTCTTAAAGCACTCAAGAATAAATAAAAAATAGAACGTCTTAAAGTACTCTTGAATTAATAAACAATAGAACGTCTTAAAACACTCAAGAATTCATAAACAATAGAACGTCATAAAGCACTCTAGAAGTCATAACCAATAGAACGTCTTAAAGCACTCAAGAATTCATAAAAATAGAACGCCTTAACGCACTCAAGAATTAATAAATGTAGAAGGTCTTAAAGCACTCTAGAATTCATAAACAATAAAACGTCTTAAAGCAGTCATGAATTAATAAAGAATAAAACGTCTAAAAGCACTCAAGAATTAATAAACAATAGAACGTCTTAGAGCACTCTAGAATTTATAAACAATAGAACGTCTTAAAGAACTCAAGAGTTGATAAACAATAGCACGTCTTAAAGCATTTTAGAATTCATAAACAATAGAACGTCTTTAAGCATTTTAGAATTCATAAAAATAGAACGTCCTAAAGCACTCAAGAATTAATAAACAATAGAACGTCTTGAAGCACTCAAGAGTTAATAAACAATAGCACGTCTTAAAGCATTTTAGAATTAATAAACAATAGAACGTCTTTAAGCATTTTAGAATTCATAAAAATAGAACGTCTTAAACACTCTAGAATTAATAATCAATAGAACGTCTTAAAGCACTCAAGAATTAATAAACAATAGAACCTCTTAAAGCACTCAAGAATTCATAAACAATAGAACGTCTTAAAGTACTCTAGAATTCATAAACAATTAAACGTCTTAAAGCACTCAAGAATTCATAAACAATAGAACGTCTTAAAGCACTCAGGAATTAATAAACATAGAACGTCTTAAAGCACTCTAGAATTCATAAACAATAGAACGTCTTAAAGCACTCTAGAATTCATAAACAATAGAACGTCTTAAAGCACTCAAGAATTCATAAACAATAAAACGTCTTAAAACACTCAAGAATTAATAAACAATAGAACGTCTTAAAGCACTCAAGAATTCATAAACAATAGAACGTCTGAAAGCACTCTAGAATTAATAAACAATAGAACGTCTTAAAGCACTCAAGAATTAATAAACAATAGAACGTCTTAAAGCACTCAAGAATTCATAAACAATAGAACGTCTTAAAGCACTCAAGAATTCATAAAAATAGAACGTCTTAAAGCACTCTAGAATTAATAAAAAATAGAACGTCTTAAAGCACTCAAGAATTAATAAACAATAGAACGTCTTAAAGCACTCAATAATTCATAAACAATAGAACGTCTTAAAAAACTCTAGAATTCATAAACAATTAAACGTCTTAAAGCACTCAAGAATTCATAAACAATAGAACGTCTTTAAGCACTCAAGAATTGATAAACAATAGAACGTCTTAAAGCACTCTAGAATTCATAAACAATAGAACGTCTTAAAGCACTCAAGAATTCATAAACAATAGAACGTCTTAAAGCACTCAAGAATTCATAAACAATAAAACGTCTTAAAGCATTTTAGAATTCATAAACAATAAAACGTCTTAAAGCACTCAAGAATTAATAAACAATAGAACGTCTTAAAGCACTCTAGAATTCCAAAACAATATAACGTCTTAAAGCATTTTTGAATTCATAAACAATAGAACGTCTTAAAGCACTCAAGAATTCATAAACAATAGAACGTCTTAAAGTACTCTTGAATTAATAAACAATAGAACGTCTTAAAGCACTCAAGAATTCATAAACAATAGAACGTAATAAAGCACTCAAGAAGTCATAAACACTAGAACGTCTTAAAGCACTCAAGAATTCATAAACAATAAAACGTCTTAAAGCATTTTAGAATTCATAAACAATAGAACGTCTTAAAGCACTCAAGAATTCATAATTAATAGAACGTCTTTAAGCACTCTAGAATTCAAACACAATAAAACGTCTTAAAGCATTTTAGAATTCATAAAAATAGAACGTCTTAAAGCACTCAAGAATTAATAAACAATAGAACGTCTTAAAGCACTCTAGAATTCATAAACAATAAAACGTCTTAAAGCACTCAAGAATTCATAAACAAAAGAACGTCTTAAAGCATTTTAGAATTAATAAATAATAGAACGTCTTATAGCACTCTAGAATTCATAAACAATAAAACGTCTTAAAG
Source organism: Euprymna scolopes (assembly GCF_053919585.1). Lineage (NCBI taxonomy): Eukaryota > Metazoa > Mollusca > Cephalopoda > Sepiida > Sepiolidae > Euprymna > Euprymna scolopes. The sequence goes on along the minus strand of NC_136511.1, from coordinate 98,398,165 downwards.
CACTCATGAATTAATAAACAATAAAACGTCTAAAAGCACTCAAGAATTCATAAACAATAGAACGTCTTAAAGCACTCAAGAATTAATAAACAATAGAACGTCTTAAAGCAATCTAGAATACATAAACAATAAAACGTCTAAAAGCACTCATGAATTAATAAACAATAAAACGTCTAAAAGCACTCAAGAATTCATAAACAATAGAACGTCTTAAAGCACTCTAGAATTTATAAACAATAGAACGTCTTAAAGCACTCAAGAGTTCATAAACAATAGAACGTCTTAAAGCATTTTAGAATTCATAAACAGTAGAACGTCTTAAAGCATTTTAGAATTCATAAAAATAGAACGTCTTAAAGCACTCTAGAATTAATAAACAATAGAACGTCTTAAAGCACTCAAGAATTTATAAACAAAAGAACGTCTTAAAGCACTCTAGGATTAATAAACAATAAAACGTCTTAAAGCACTCTAGAATTAAAAAACAATAGAACGTCTTAAAGCACTCTAGAATTCATAAACAATAGAACGTCTTAAAGCACTCTAGAATTTATAAACAATAGAACGTCTTAAAGCATTTTAGAATTCATAAACAATAAAATGTCTTAAAGCACTCCTAAATTCATAAACAATAAAACGTCTTAAAGCACTATAGAATTCATAAACAATAGAACGTCTTAAAGCACTCTAGAATTAATAAACAATAGAACGTCTTAAAGCACTCAAGAATTCATAAACAATAGAACGTCTTAAAGCACTCAAGAATTAATAAGCAATAGAACGTCTTAAAGCACTCTAGAATAAATAAACAATAGAACGTCTTAAAGCATTCTAGAATTCATAAACAATAGAACGTCTTAAAGCACTCAAGAATTCATAAACAATAGAACGTCTTAAAGCACTCTAGAATTTATGAACAATAGAACGTCTTAAAGCATTTTAGAATTCATAAACAATAGAACGTCTTAAAGCACTCAAGAATTCATAAACAATAGAACGTCTTAAAGCACTCAAGAATTCATAAACAATAGAACGTCTTAAAGCATTTTAGAATTCATAAACAATAGAACGTCTTAAAGCACTCAAGAATTCCTAAACAATAGAACGTCTTAAAGCACTCAAGAATTCATAAAAAATAGAACGTCTTAAAGCATTTTAGAATTCATAAACACCAGAACGTCTTAAAGCACTCTAGAATTAATAAACAATAGAACGTCTTAAAGCACTCTAGAATTAATAAACAATAGAACGTCTTAAAGCACTCAAGAATTCATAAACAATAGAACGTCTTAAAGAACTCTAGAATAAATAAACAATAGAACGTCTTAAAGCACTCAAGAATTCATAAACAATAGAACGTCTCAAAGCACTCAAGAATTAATAAGCAATAGAACGTCTTAAAGCACTCTAGAAGTCATAAACAATAAAACGTCTTAAAGCACTCAAGGATTAATAAACAATAGAACGTCTTAAAGCACTCAAGAATTAATAAACAATAGAACGTCTTAAAGCACTCAAGAATTCATAAACAATAAAACGTCTTTAAGCACTCTAGAATTCATAAACAATAGAACGTCTTGAAGCACTCAAGAATTAATAAACAATAGAACGTCTTAAAGCACTCTAGAATTCATAAACAAAAGAACGTCTTAAAGCACTCAAGAATTCATAAACAATAAAACGTCTTAAAGCACTCTAGAATTCATAAACAATAGAACGTCTTAAAGCACTCAAGAATTAATAAACAATAGAACGTCTTAAAGCACTCTAGAATGTATAAACAATAGAACGTCTTAAAGAACTCTAGAATTAATAAACAATAAAACGTCTTAAAGCACTCTAGAATTCATAAACAATAAAACGTCTTAAAGCACTCAAGAATCATTAAAAAATAGAACGTCTTAAAGCACTCTAGAATTCATAAACAATAGAACGTCTTAAAGCACTCTAGAATTCATAACCAAAAGAACGTCTTAAAGCACTCTAGAATTTATAAACAATAGAACGTCTTAAAGCACTCAAGAAATCGTAAACAATAGAACGTCGCAAAGCACTCAAGAATTAATAAGCAATAGAACGTCTTAAAGCACTCTAGAAGTCATAAACAATAAAACGTCTTAAAGCACTCAAGGATTAATAAACAATAGAACGTCTTAAAGCACTCAAGAATTAGTAAACAATAGAACGTCTTAAAGCACTCAAGAATTCATAAACAATAAAACGTCTTTAAGCACTCTAGAATTCATAAACAATAGAACGTCTTGAAGCACTCAAGAATTAATAAACAATAGAACGTCTTGAAGCACTCTAGAATTCATAAACAAAAAAACGTCTTAAAGCACTCAAGAATTCATAAACAATAAAACGTCTTAAAGCACTCTAGAATTCATAAACAATAGAACGTCTTAAAGCACTCAAGAATAATTAAACAATAGAACGTCTTAAAGCACTCTAGAATTAATAAACAATAGAACGTCTTAAAGCACTCTAGAATTAATAAACAATAAAACGTCTTAAAGCACTCTAGAATTCATAAACAATAAAACGTCTTAAAGCACTCAAGAATCATTAAAAAATAGAACGTCTTAAAGCACTCTAGAACTTATAAACAATAGAACGTCTTAAAGCACTCTAGAATTCATAACCAATAGAACGTCTTAAAGCACTCAAGAATTAATAAACAATAGAACGTCTTAAAGCACTCTAGAATTCATAAACAATAAAACGTCTTAAAGCACTCTAGAATTCATAAACAATAAAACGTCTTAAAGCACTCTAGAATTCATAAACAATAGAACGTCTTAAAGCACTCTAGAATTAATAAACAAAAGAACGTCTTAAAGCACTCTAGAATTCATAAACAATACAACGTATTAAAGAACTCACAAATTAATAAACAATAGAACATCTTAGAGCACTCTAGAATACATAAACAATAGAACGTCTTAAAGCACTCAAGAATTCATAAACAATAAAACGTCTTACAGCACTCAAGAATTCATAAACAATAGAACGTCTTAAAGCACTCTAGAATTCATAAACAATAAAACGTCTTAAAGCTCTCTAGAATTCATAAACAATAGAACGTCTTAAAGCACTCTAGAAGTCATAAACAATAGAACGTCTTAAAGCACTCTAGAATTAATAAACAATAGAACGTCTTAAAGCACTCTAGAATTCATAACCAAAAGAACGTCTTAAAGCACTCAAGAATTAATAAACAGTAGAACGTCTTTAAGCATTTTAGAATTAATAAACAATAGAACGTCTTAAAGCACTCTAGAATTCATAAACAATAAAACGTCTTAAAGCACTCTAGAATTAATAAACAATAGAACGTCTTAAAGCACTCAAGAATTCATAAACAATAGAACGTCTTAAAGCACTCAAGAATTCATAAACAATAAAACGTCTTTAAGCACTCTAGAATTCATAAACAATAGAACGTCTTGAAGCACTCAAGAATTAATAAACGATAGAACGTCTTGAAGCACTCTAGAATTCATAAACAAAAGAACGTCTTAAAGCACTCAAGAATTCATAAACAATAAAACGTCTTAAAGCACTCTAGAATTCATAAACAATAGAACGTCTTAAAGCACTCTAGAACTCATAAACAATAGAACGTCTTAAAGCATTTTAGAATTCATAAACAATAGAACGTCTTAAAGCATTTTAGAATTCATAAACAATAGAACGTCTTAAAGCATTTTAGAATTCATAAACAATAGAACGTCTTAAAGCACTCTAGAATTCATAAACAATAGAACGTCTTAAAGCACTATAGAATTCATAAACAATAGAACGTCTTAAAGCATTTTAGAATTCATACACAATAGAACGTCTTAAAGCACTCTAGAATTCATGATCAATAGAACGTCTTAAAGCACTATAGAATTTATAAACAATAGAACGTCTTAAAGCACATAAGGATGAATAAACAATAGAACGTCTTAAAGCATTTTAGAATTCATACACAATAGAACGTCTTAAAGCATTTTAGAATTCATAAACAATAGAACGTCTTAAAGCATTTTAGAATTCATAAACAATAGAACGTCTTAAAGCTTTCTAGAATTCATAAACAATAGAACGTCTTAAAGCACTATAGAATTTATACACAATAGAACGTCTTAAAGCACTCAAGAATTAATAAACAATAGAACGTCTTAGAGCATTTTAGAATTCATAAACAATAGAACGTCTTAAAGCATTTTAGAATTCATAAACAATAGAACGTCTTAAAGCACTCTAGAATTCATAAACAATAGAACGTCTTAAAGCACTATAGAATTTATAAACAATAGAACGTCTTAAAGCACTCAAGAATTCATAAACAATAGAACGTCTTAAAGCATTTTAGAATTCATACACAATAGAACGTCTTAAAGCATTTTAGAATTCATAAACAATAGAACGTCTTAAAGCATTTTAGAATTCATAAACAATAGAACGTCTTAAAGCACTCTAGAATTCATGAACAATAGAACGTCTTAAAGCACTATAGAATTTATAAACAATAGAACGTCTTAAAGCACTCAAGGATGAATAAACAATAGAACGTCTTAAAGCATTTTAGAATTCATAAACAATAGAACGTCTTAAAGCATTTTAGAATTCATAAACAATAGAACGTCTTAAAGCACTCTAGAATTCATGAACAATAGAACGTCTTAAAGCACTATAGAATTTATAAACAATAGAACGTCTTAAAGCACTTAAGGATGAATAAACAATAGAACGTCTTAAAGCATTTTAGAATTCATAAACAATAGAACGTTTTAAAGCATGCTCGAATTTATGAACAATAGAACGTCTTAAAGCATTTTAGAATTCATAAACAATAGAACGTCTTAAAGCACTCTAGAATTCATAAACAATAGAACGTCTTAAACACTCAAGAATTCATAAACAATAGAACGTCTTAAAGCACTCAAGAATTCATAAACAATAGAACGTCTTAAAGCACTCTAGAATTAATAAACAATAGAACGTCTTAAAGCATTTTAGAATTAATAAACAATAGAACGTCTTAAAGCACTCTAGAAGTCATAAACAATAGAACGTCTTAAAGCACTCTAGAATTCATAAACAATAGAACGTCTTAAAGCACTCTAGAATTCATAAACAATAGAACGTCTTAAAGCACTCAAGAATTAATAAACAGTAGAACGTCTTTAAGCACTCTAGAATTAATAAACAATAGAAAGTCTTAAAGCACTCTAGAAGTCATAAACAATAGAACGTCTTAAAGCATTTTAGAATTCATAAACAATAGAACGTCTTAAAGCATTTTAGAATTCATAAACAATAGAACGTCTTAAAGCATTTTAGAATTCATAAACAATAGAACGTCTTAAAGCTGTCTAGAACTCATAAACAATAGAACGTCTTAAAGCACTATAGAATTTATACACAATAGAACGTCTTAAAGCACTCAAGAATTAATAAACAATAGAACGTCTTAAAGCATTTTAGAATTCATAAACAATAGAACGTCTTAAAGCATTTTAGAATCCATAAACAATAGAACGTCTTGAAGCACTCTAGAATTCATAAACAATAGAACGTCTTAAAGCACTATAGAATTTATAAACAATAGAACGTCTTAAAGCACTCAAGAATTCATAAACAATAGAACGTCTTAAAGCATTTTAGAATTCATACACAATAGAACGTCTTAAAGCATTTTAGAATTCATAAACAATAGAACGTCTTAAAGCATTTTAGAATTCATAAACAATAGAACGTCTTAAAGCACTCTAGAATTCATGAACAATAGAACGTCTTAAAGCACTATAGAATTTATAAACAATAGAACGTCTTAAAGCACTCAAGGAAGAATAAACAATAGAACGTCTTAAAGCATTTTAGAATTCATAAACAATAGAACGCCTTAAAGCATTTTAGAATTCATAAACAATAGAACGTCTTAAAGCACTCTAGAATTCATAAACAATAGAACGTCTTAAAGCACTCAAGAATTCATAAACAATAGAACGTCTTCAAGCACTCAAGAATTCATAAACAATAGAACGTCTTAAAGCACTCTAGAATTAATAAACAATAGAACGTCTTAAAGCATTTTAGAATTCATAAACAATAGAACGTCTTAAAGCACTCTAGAAGTCATAAACAATAGAACGTCTTAAAGCACTCTAGAATTATTAAACAATAGAACGTCTTAAAGCACTCTAGAGTTCATAAACAATAGAACGTCTTAAAGCACTCAAGAATTAATAAACAGTAGAACGTCTTTAAGCACTCTAGAATTAATAAACAATAGAACGTCTTAAAGCACTCTAGAAGTCATAAACAATAGAACGTCTTAAAGCACTCTAGAATTCATAAACAATAGAACGTCTTAAAGCACTCTAGAATTAATAAACAATAGAACGTCTTCAAGCACTATAGAATTTATAAACAATAGAACGTCTTAAAGCACTCAAGAATTCATAAACAATAGAACGTCTTAAAGCATTTTAGAATTCATAAACAATAGACCGTCTTAAAGTATTCTCGAATTTATAAAATATAGAACGTCTTAAAGCACTCAAGAATTCATAAACATCAGAACGTCTTAAAGCACTCAAGAATTCATAAACAATAGAACGTCTTAAAGCACTCTAAAATTCATAAAGAATAGAATGTCTTAAAGCATTTTAGAATTCATAAACAAAAGAATGTCTTAAAGCACTCTAGAATTTATAAACAATAGAATGTCTTAAAGCATTTTAGAATTCATAAACAATAGAACGTCTTAAAGCACTCTAGAATTTATAAACAATAGAACGTCTTAAAGCACTCAAGAATTCATAAACAATAGAACGTCTTAAAGCACTCCAGAATTTATACACAATAGAACATCTTAAAGCATATTAGAATTCATAAACAATAGAACGTCTTAAAGCACTCAAGAATTCATAAACAATAGAACGTCTTAAAGCACTCAAGAATTCATAAACAACAGAACGTCTTAAAGCACTCAAGAATTTATAAACAATATAACGTCTTAAAGCACTCAAGAATTTATAAACAATAGAACGTCTTAAAGCACTCAAGAATACATAAACAATAGAACGTCTTAAAGCATTGTAGAATTCATAAACAATAGAACGTCTTAAAGCACTAAAGAATTTATAAACAATAGAACGTCTTAAAGCACTCAAGAATTTATAAACAATAGAACGTCTTAAAGCACTCAAGAATTCATAAACAATAGAACGTCTTAAAGCATTTTAGAATTCATAAACAATAAAAGGTCTTAAAGCACTCAAGAATTTATAAACAATAGAACGTCTTAAAGCACTCAAGAATTCATAAACAATAGAACGTCTTAAAGCACTCAAGAATTCATAAACAATAGAACGTCTTAAAGCACTCTAGAATTTATAAACAATAGAACGTCTTAAAGCACTCAAGAATTCATAAACAATAGAACGTCTTAAAGCATTCTCTAATTTATAAACAATAGAACGTCTTAAAGCACTCAAGAATTCATAAACAATAGAACGTCTTAAAGCATTCTCGAATTTATAAACAATAAAACGTCTTAAAGCACTCAAGAATTCATAAACAATAGAACGTCTTAAAGCATTCTAGAAATTATAAACAATAGAACGTCTTAAAGCACTGAAGAATTCATAAACAATAGAACGTCTTAAAGCACTCAAGAATTAATAAACAATAGAACGTCTTAAAGCACTCAAGAATTCATAAACAATAGAACGTCTTAAAGCACGCAAGAATTTATAAACAATAGAACGTCTTAAAGCACTCTAGAATTTATAAACAATAGAACGTCTTAAAGCACTCTAGAGTTCATAAAGAATAGGACGTCTTAAAGCACTCAAGAATTCATAAACAATAGAACGTCTTAAAGCACTATAGAATTTATAAACAATAGAACGTCTTAAAGCACTCAAGAATTAATAAACCATAGAATGTCTCAAAGCATTTAAGAATTAATAAACAATAGAACGTCTTAAAGCATTCTCGAATTTATAAACAATAGAACGTCTTAAAGCACTCAAGAATTCATAAAAAATAGAACGTCTTAAAACACTCAAGAATTAATAAACAATAGAACGTCTTAAAGCACTCTAGAGGTCATAAACAATAGAATGTCTTAAAGCATTTTAGAATTCATAAACAATAGAATGTCTTAAAGCACTCTAAAATTTATAAACAATAGAATGTCTTAAAACATTTTAGAATTAATAAACAATAGAACGTCTTAAAGCACTCTAGAACTTATAAACAATAGAACGTCTTAAAGCACTCAAGAATTCATAAACAATAGAACGTCTTAAAGCACTCTAGAATTTATAAACAATAGAACGTCTTAAAGCATTTTAGAATTCATAAACAATAGAACGTCTTAAAGCACTCAAGAATTTATAAACAATAGAACGTCTTAAAGCACTCAAGAATTCATAAACAACAGAACGTCTTAAAGCACTCAAGAATTTATAAACAATAGAACGTCTTAAAGCACTCAAGAATTTATAAACAATAGAACGTCTTAAAGCACTCAACAATTCATAAACAATAGAACGTCTTAAAGCATTGTAGAATTCATAAACAATAGAACGTCTTAAAGCACTCAAGAATGTATAAACAATAGAACGTCTTAAAGCACTCAAGAATTTATAAACAATAGAACGTCTTAAAGCATTTTAGAATTTATAAACAATAGAACGTCTTAAAGCACTCAAGAATTTATAAACAATAGAACGTCTTAAAGCACTCAAGAATTTATAAACAATAGAACGTCTTAAAGCACTCAAGAATTCATAAACAATAGAATTTAAAGCATTTTAGAATTCATAAACAATAGAAGGTCTAAAAGCACTCAAAAATTTATAAACAATAGAACGTCGCAAAGCACTCAAGAATTCATAAACAATAGAACGTCTGAAAGCACTCAAGAATTCATAAACAATAAAACGTCTTAAAGCACTCTAGAATTTATAAACAATAGAACGTCTTAAAGCACTCAAGAATTCATAAACAATAGAACGTCTTAAAGCATTCTCGAATTTATAAAGAATAGAACGTCTTCAAGCACTCAAGAATTCATAAACAATAGAACGTCTTAAAGCATTCTCGAATTTATAAACAATAGAACGTCTTAAAGCATTCAAGAATTCATAAACAATAGAACGTCTTGAAGCATTCTAGAATTTAAAAACAATAGAACGTCTTAAAGCACTCAAGAATTAATAAACAATAGAACGTCTTAAAGCACTCAAGAAGGTATAAACAATAGAACGTCTTAAAGCACTCTAGAATTTATAAACAATAGAACGTCTTAAAGCACTCTAGAATTAATAAACAATAGAACGTCTTAAAGCACTCAAGAATTCATAAACAATAGAACGTCTTAAAGCACTCTAGAATTTATAAACAATAGAACGTCTTAAAGCACTCAAGAATTTATAAACAATATAACGTCCTAAAGCACTCTAGAATTCATAAACAATAGAACGTCTTAAAGCACTCTAGAAGTCATAAACAATAGAACGTCTTAAAGCACTCAAGAATTAATAAACAATAGAACGTCTTAAAGCATTTAAGAATTCATAAACAATAGAACGTCTTAAAGCATTCTCGAATTTATAAACAATAGAACGTCTTAAAGCACTCAAGAATTCATAAACAATAGTACGTCTTAAAGCACTCAAGAATTAATAAACAATAGAACGTCTTAAAGCACTCTAGAGGTCATAAACAATAGAATGTCTTAAAGCGTTTTAGAATTCATAAACAATAGAATGTCTTAAAGCACTCAAGAATTCATAAACAATAGAACGTCTTAAAGCACTCAAGAATTCATAAACAACAGAACGTCTTAAAGCACTCAAGAATTTATAAACAATATAACGTCTTAAAGCACTCAAGAATTTATAAACAATAGAACGTCTTAAAGCACTCAAGAATACATAAACAATAGAACGTCTTAAAGCATTGTAGAATTCATAAACAATAGAACGTCTTAAAGCACTAAAGAATTTATAAACAATAGAACGTCTTAAAGCACTCAAGAATTTATAAACAATAGAACGTCTTAAAGCACTCAAGAATTCATAAACAATAGAACGTCTTAAAGCATTTTAGAATTCATAAACAATAAAAGGTCTTAAAGCACTCAAGAATTTATAAACAATAGAACGTCTTAAAGCACTCAAGAATTCATAAACAATAGAACGTCTTAAAGCACTCAAGAATTCATAAACAATAGAACGTCTTAAAGCACTCTAGAATTTATAAACAATAGAACGTCTTAAAGCACTCAAGAATTCATAAACAATAGAACGTCTTAAAGCATTCTCTAATTTATAAACAATAGAACGTCTTAAAGCACTCAAGAATTCATAAACAATAGAACGTCTTAAAGCATTCTCGAATTTATAAACAATAAAACGTCTTAAAGCACTCAAGAATTCATAAACAATAGAACGTCTTAAAGCATTCTAGAAATTATAAACAATAGAACGTCTTAAAGCACTGAAGAATTCATAAACAATAGAACGTCTTAAAGCACTCAAGAATTAATAAACAATAGAACGTCTTAAAGCACTCAAGAATTCATAAACAATAGAACGTCTTAAAGCACGCAAGAATTTATAAACAATAGAACGTCTTAAAGCACTCTAGAATTTATAAACAATAGAACGTCTTAAAGCACTCTAGAGTTCATAAAGAATAGGACGTCTTAAAGCACTCAAGAATTCATAAACAATAGAACGTCTTAAAGCACTATAGAATTTATAAACAATAGAACGTCTTAAAGCACTCAAGAATTAATAAACCATAGAATGTCTTAAAGCATTTAAGAATTAATAAACAATAGAACGTCTTAAAGCATTCTCGAATTTATAAACAATAGAACGTCTTAAAGCACTCAAGAATTAATAAACAATAGAACGTCTTAAAGCATTTAAGAATTCATAAACAATAGAACGTCTTAAAGCATTCTCGAATTTATAAACAATAGAACGTCTTAAAGCACTCAAGAATTCATAAACAATAGTACGTCTTAAAGCACTCAAGAATTAATAAACAATAGAACGTCTTAAAGCACTCTAGAGGTCATAAACAATAGAATGTCTTAAAGCGTTTTAGAATTCATAAACAATAGAATGTCTTAAAGCCCTCTAGAATTTATAAACAATAGAATGTCTTAAAGCATTTTAGAATTAATAAACAATAGAACGTCTTAAAGCACTCTAGAACTTATAAACAATAGAACGTCTTAAAGCACTCAAGAATTCATAAACAATAGAACGTCTTAAAGCAATCAAGATTTTATTAACAATAGAACGTCTTAAAGCACTCAAGAATTCATAAACAATAGAACGTCTTAAAGCATTTTAGAATTCATAAACAATAGAAGGTCTAAAAGCACTCAAAAATTTATAAACAATAGAACGTCTTAAAGCACTCAAGAATTCATAAACAATAGAACGTGTTAAAGCATTCTCGTATTTATAAACAATAGAACGTCTTAAAGCACTCAAGAATTCATAAACAATAGAACGTCTTAAAGCACTCAAGAATTAATAAACAATAGAACGTCTTAAAGCACTCTAGAGGTCATAAACAATAGAATGTCTTAAAGCATTTTAGAATTCATAAACAATAGAATGTCTTAAAGCACTCTAGAATTTATAAACAATAGAATGTCTTAAAGCATTTTAGAATTAATAAACAATAGAACGTCTTAAAGCACTCTAGAACTTATAAACAATAGAACGTCTTAAAGCACTAAAGAATTCATAAACAATAGAACGTCTTAAAGCACTCAAGAATTTATAAACAATAGAACGTCTTAAAGCACTCAAGAATTCATAAACAATAGAACGTCTTAAAGCATTTTAGAATTCATAAACAATAGAAGGTCACAAAGCACTCAAAAATTTATAAACAATAGAACGTCTTAAAGCACTCAAGAATTCATAAACAATAGAACGTCTTAAAGCACTCAAGAATTCATAAACAATACAACGTCTTAAAGCACTCTAGAATTTATAAACAATAGAACGTCTTAAAGCACTCAAGAATTCATAAACAATAGAACGTCTTAAAGCATTCTCGAATGTATAAAGAATAGAACGTCTTAAAGCACTCAAGAATTCATAAACAATAGAACGTCTTAAAGCATTCTCGAATTTATAAACAATAGAACGTCTTAAAGCACTCAAGAATTCATAAACAATAGAACGTCTTGAAGCATTCTAGAATTTAAAAACAATAGAACGTCTTAAAGAACTCAAGAATTCATAAACAATAGAACGTCTTAAAGCACTGAAGAATTAATAAACAATAGAACGTCTTAAAGCACTCAAGAATTTATAAACAATAGAACGTCTTAAAGCACTCTAGAATTTATAAACAATAGAACGTCTTAAAGCACTATAGAATTCATAAACAATAGAACGTCTTAAAGCACTCAAGAATTCATAAACAATAGAACGTCTTAAAGCACTCTAGAATTCATAAACAATAGAACGTCTTAAAGCACTCAAGAATTTATAAACAATAGAACGTCCTAAAGCACTCTAGAATTCATAAACAATAGAACGTCTTAAAGCACTGTAGAAGTCATAAACAATAGAACGTCTTGAAGCACTCTAGAATTAATAAACAATAGAAGGTCTTAAAGCACTCTAGAATTCATAAACAATAAAACGTCTTAAAGCACTCAAGAATTAATAAACAGTAGAACGTCTTTAAGCACTCTAGAATTAATAAACAATAGAACGTCTTAAAGCACTCTAGAATTCATAAACAATAAAACGTCTTAAAGCACTCTAGAATTAATAAACAATAGAACGTCTTAAAGCACTCTAGAATTCAAAAACAATAGAACGTCTTAAAGACCCTATAGAATTCATAAACAATAGAACGTCTTATGGCACTATAGAATGCATAAACAATAAAACGTCTTAAAGCACTATAGAATTCATAAACAATAGAACGTCTTAAAGCACTATAGAATTTATAAACAATAGAACGTCTTAAAGCACTCAAGAATTAATAAACAATAGAACGTCTGAAGCACTATAGAATTCATAAACAATAGAACGTCTTAAAGCACTCAAGAATTTATAAACAATAGAACGTCTTAAAGCACTCAAGAATTAATAAACAATAGAACGTCTTAAAGCACTCAAGAATTCATAAACAATAGAACGTCTTAAAGCATTCTCGAATTTATAAACAATAGAACGTCTTAAAGCACTCAAGAATTCATAAACAATAGAACGTCCTGAAGCACTCTAGAATTAATAAACAATAGAACGTCTTAAAGCATTTTAGAATTAATAAACAATAGAACGTCTTAAAGCACTCTAGAATTAATAAACAATAGAACGTCTTAAAGCACTGTAGAATTAATAAACAATAAAACGTCTTAAAGCATTTTAGAATTCATAAACAATAGAACGTCTTAAAGCATTTTAGAATTCATAAACAATAGAATGTCTTAAAGCATTCTCGAATGTATAAACAATAGACCGTCTTGAAGCACTCAAGAATTCATAAACAATAGAACGTCTTAAAACACCCAAGAATTAATAAACAATAGAACGTCTTAAAGCATTTTAGAATTCATAAACAATAGAACGTCTTAAAGCATTTTAGAATTCATAAACAATAGAACGTCTTAAAGCATTTTAGAATTCATAAACAATAGAACGTCTTAAAGCACTCTAGAATTCATAAACAATAGAACGTCTTAAAGCATTTTAGAATTCATAAACAATAGAACGTCTTAAAGCACTCTAGTGTTCATAAACAATAGAACGTCTTAAAGCATTTTCGAATTCATAAACAATAAAACGTCTTAAAGCATTTTAGAATTCATAAACAATAGAACGTCTTAAAGCATTTAAGAATGCATAAACAATAGAACGTCTTGAAACACTCAAGAATTAATAAACCATAGAACGTCTTAAAGCACTCTAGAATTCATAAACAATAGAACGTCTTAAAGCATTTTAGAATTCATAAACAATAGAACGTCTTAATGCATTTTAGAATTCATAAACAATAGAACGTCTAAAAGCATTTTAGAATTCATAAACAATAGAACGTCTTAAAGCATTTTAGAATTCATAAACAATAGAACGTCTTAAAGCACTCTAGAATTCATAAACAATAGAACGTCTTAAAACACTCAAGAATTAATAAACCATAGAACGTCTTAAAGCATTTTAGAATTCATAAACAATAGAACGTCTTAAAGCACTCTAGAATTCATAAACAATTGAACGTCTTAAAGCACTCTAGAATTCATAAACAATAGAACGTCTTAAAGCACTCTAGAATTCATAAACAATAGAACGTCTTAATGCATTTTAGAATTCATAAACAATAGAACGTCTTAAAGCATTTTAGAATTCATAAACAACAGAACGTCTGTAAGCATTTTAGAATTCATAAACAATAGAACGTCTTAAAGCATTTTAGAATTCATAAACAATAGAACGTCTTAAAGCACTCTAGAATTCATAAACAATAGAACGTCTTAAAACACTCAAGAATTAATAAACAATAGAACGTCTTACAGCATTTTAGAATTCATAAACAATAGAACGTCTTAAAGCACTCTAGAATTCATAAACAATAGAACGTCTTAAAGCACTATAGAATTTATAACCAATAGAACGTCTTAAAGCACTCAAGAATTCATAAACAATAGAACGTCTTAAAGCATGTTAGAATTCATAAACAATAGAACGTCTTAAAGCATTCTCGAATTTATAAACAATAGAACGTCTTAAAGCACTCAAGAATTCATAAACAATAGAACGTCTTAAAGCACTCAAGAATTCATAAACAATAGAACGTCTTAAAGCATTTTAGAATTCATAAACAATAGAACGTCTTAAAGCACTCTAGAATTTATAAACAATAGAACGTCTTAAAGCACTCAAGAATTCATAAACAATAGAACGTCTTAAAGCACTCTAGAATTAATAAACAATAGAACGTCTTAAAGCACTCTAGAATTAATAAACAATAGAACGTCTTAAAGCACTCAAGAATTTATAAACAATAGAACGTCTTAAAGCACTCAAGAATTCATAAACAATAGAACGTCTTAAAGCACTCTAGAATTAATAAACAATAGAACGTCTTAAAGCACTCAAGAATTCATAAACAATAGAACGTCTTAAAGCACTCAAGAATTTATAAACAATAGAACGTCTTAAAGCACTCTAGAATTAATAAACAATAGAACGTCTTAAAGCACTCAAGAATTTATAAACAATAGAACGTCTTAAAGCACTCAAGAATTCATAAACAATAGAACGTCTTAAAGCACTCTAGAATTTATAAACAATAGAACGTCTTAAAGCACTCAAGAATTCATAAACAATATAACGTCTTAAAGCACTCTAGAATGTATAAACAATAGAACGTCTTAAAGCACTCAAGAATTTATAAACAATAGAACGTCCTAAAGCACTCTAGAATTTATAAACAATAGAACGTCTGAAAGCACTCAAGAAGTTATAAACAATAGAACGTCTTAAAGCACTCCAGAATTCATAAACAATAGAACGTCTTAAAGCACTGTAGAATTTATAAACAATAGAACGTCTTAAAGCACTCAAGAATTTATAAACAATAGAACGTCTTAAAGCACTCAAGAATTCATAAACAATAGAACGTCTTAACGCACTCTAGAATTCATAAACAATAGAACGTCTTAAAGCACTCTAGAATTAATAAACAATAGAACGTCTTAAAGCACTCTAGAATGTATACACAATAGAACGTCTTAAAGCACTCTAGAATTCATAAACAATAGAACGTCTTAAAGCACTCAAGAATTAATAAACAATAGAACGTCTTAAAGCACTCAAGAATTCATAAACAATAGAACGTCTTAAAGCACTCTAGAATTAATAAACAATAGAACGTCTTAAAGCACTCTAGAATTAATAAACAATAGAACGTCTTAAAGCACTGTAGAATTAATAAACAATAAAACGTCTTAAAGCATTTTAGAATTCATAAACAATAGAACGTCTTAAAGCATTTTAGAATTCATAAACAATAGAATGTCTTAAAGCATTCTCGAATGTATAAACAATAGACCGTCTTGAAGCACTCAAGAATTCATAAACAATAGAACGTCTTAAAACACCCAAGAATTAATAAACAATAGAACGTCTTAAAGCATTTTAGAATTCATAAACAATAGAACGTCTTAAAGCATTTTAGAATTCATAAACAATAGAACGTCTTAAAGCATTTTAGAATTCATAAACAATAGAACGTCTTAAAGCACTCTAGAATTCATAAACAATAGAACGTCTTAAAGCATTTTAGAATTCATAAACAATAGAACGTCTTAAAGCACTCTAGTGTTCATAAACAATAGAACGTCTTAAAGCATTTTCGAATTCATAAACAATAAAACGTCTTAAAGCATTTTAGAATTCATAAACAATAGAACGTCTTAAAGCATTTAAGAATGCATAAACAATAGAACGTCTTGAAACACTCAAGAATTAATAAACCATAGAACGTCTTAAAGCACTCTAGAATTCATAAACAATAGAACGTCTTAAAGCATTTTAGAATTCATAAACAATAGAACGTCTTAATGCATTTTAGAATTCATAAACAATAGAACGTCTAAAAGCATTTTAGAATTCATAAACAATAGAACGTCTTAAAGCATTTTAGAATTCATAAACAATAGAACGTCTTAAAGCACTCTAGAATTCATAAACAATAGAACGTCTTAAAACACTCAAGAATTAATAAACCATAGAACGTCTTAAAGCATTTTAGAATTCATAAACAATAGAACGTCTTAAAGCACTCTAGAATTCATAAACAATTGAACGTCTTAAAGCACTCTAGAATTCATAAACAATAGAACGTCTTAAAGCACTCTAGAATTCATAAACAATAGAACGTCTTAATGCATTTTAGAATTCATAAACAATAGAACGTCTTAAAGCATTTTAGAATTCATAAACAACAGAACGTCTGTAAGCATTTTAGAATTCATAAACAATAGAACGTCTTAAAGCATTTTAGAATTCATAAACAATAGAACGTCTTAAAGCACTCTAGAATTCATAAACAATAGAACGTCTTAAAACACTCAAGAATTAATAAACAATAGAACGTCTTACAGCATTTTAGAATTCATAAACAATAGAACGTCTTAAAGCACTCTAGAATTCATAAACAATAGAACGTCTTAAAGCACTATAGAATTTATAACCAATAGAACGTCTTAAAGCACTCAAGAATTCATAAACAATAGAACGTCTTAAAGCATGTTAGAATTCATAAACAATAGAACGTCTTAAAGCATTCTCGAATTTATAAACAATAGAACGTCTTAAAGCACTCAAGAATTCATAAACAATAGAACGTCTTAAAGCACTCAAGAATTCATAAACAATAGAACGTCTTAAAGCATTTTAGAATTCATAAACAATAGAACGTCTTAAAGCACTCTAGAATTTATAAACAATAGAACGTCTTAAAGCACTCAAGAATTCATAAACAATAGAACGTCTTAAAGCACTCTAGAATTAATAAACAATAGAACGTCTTAAAGCACTCTAGAATTAATAAACAATAGAACGTCTTAAAGCACTCAAGAATTTATAAACAATAGAACGTCTTAAAGCACTCAAGAATTCATAAACAATAGAACGTCTTAAAGCACTCTAGAATTAATAAACAATAGAACGTCTTAAAGCACTCAAGAATTCATAAACAATAGAACGTCTTAAAGCACTCAAGAATTTATAAACAATAGAACGTCTTAAAGCACTCTAGAATTAATAAACAATAGAACGTCTTAAAGCACTCAAGAATTTATAAACAATAGAACGTCTTAAAGCACTCAAGAATTCATAAACAATAGAACGTCTTAAAGCACTCTAGAATTTATAAACAATAGAACGTCTTAAAGCACTCAAGAATTCATAAACAATATAACGTCTTAAAGCACTCTAGAATGTATAAACAATAGAACGTCTTAAAGCACTCAAGAATTTATAAACAATAGAACGTCCTAAAGCACTCTAGAATTTATAAACAATAGAACGTCTGAAAGCACTCAAGAAGTTATAAACAATAGAACGTCTTAAAGCACTCCAGAATTCATAAACAATAGAACGTCTTAAAGCACTGTAGAATTTATAAACAATAGAACGTCTTAAAGCACTCAAGAATTTATAAACAATAGAACGTCTTAAAGCACTCAAGAATTCATAAACAATAGAACGTCTTAACGCACTCTAGAATTCATAAACAATAGAACGTCTTAAAGCACTCTAGAATTAATAAACAATAGAACGTCTTAAAGCACTCTAGAATGTATACACAATAGAACGTCTTAAAGCACTCTAGAATTCATAAACAATAGAACGTCTTAAAGCACTCAAGAATTAATAAACAATAGAACGTCTTAAAGCACTCAAGAATTCATAAACAATAGAACGTCTTAAAGCACTCTAGAATTCATAAACAATAGAACGTCTTAAAGCACTCTAGAATTAATAAACAAAAACAAAGCACATAATTTACATAAAACACGTTAGAATTGGACCTACTTTCTTTTAACATGTGGCAGTTTTTCCACGCGTTAAAACTTGCATTCAAATTTCGGTTACGTTAATTATATTTTAATTACGTATTATTTGGTCTTCTCCAACAACAGTTCTCTGTTTTGGGTATATCTTGACGAACTCTCTCTAATTGTAAATTTTTTTTTTTGGGAGTCTTTCTGTTTAAATAAAAAAAATTTCGACCTCAAGTATTATTAATTCGCAATTGTATTTTGATCATTGCCCGCACCAAGGATCGAACCTTCAACATCCAGAAAAACATAACTTGCATCTAAAATTAACCAAGTATTTTATCCAATATGCTACGAACCCTTGTCAACAATTCTAGTAGAAATTTTAGAAGCCTACACCTATTTTTGTTTTTAGATGTACATTCTTAATACTTGTCACTGTAGAATCATTTTGAACTTTTTGACGCACTGGCATTTATATTTAAAGCTAACTTTTTCTATTTAAAATATTAAACAAACTTCTTAATATACTCAGTCATAGATATGCAAGCGACGTCATTTGCATATTCATTTGAAAAACGAACACTCATTAATTGATTATTCATTTTTACGGTTTCTTATTGTATGATTGGTTTCTTTTAACTACTACGCTCAATTTAATTTATGCATATGTTCTACATTGTGTATAATTGGGTAGCATTCAGGATGAAAAGATTCTAGCGCACACATATTTAAGTAACCTTGTTTGCCTATGGAACGGTCTCTACCAAACTACTCTATCTACAGACTTGAAACTTTATATATGGGGTATTGGGATCTGTGGAACAAAATCGATTTTGTTGTAAGCCGGAGAAATAGTTTCTACTGGGTCTAAAATGAAAAAAAATTGGCATTTAGCAGACGTAGTTCAACATAATATACTAATATACATATATACGTTTAACTGTGTTAATTTGTCAAGTCTTAATATGCATATGTCTTCAGTTAGCAAATTACGCTAGAGAGCTAAATCTCTTGGTTTCGATTCCAGCTGATAGCACCCAAGTCATATATATATATATATATATATATATATATATATATATATATATATATATATATATATATATATATATATAAAACTTTTTGAAATCACAACTATGTATTGAATACAATATGATAATAAATCGAGAACTCACTCTATAATAATAAATAGGAAATTTGCGTAAATTCAAATATACTTAAGTAAGTAAGCATATTTTATAACCAAGCAGTAGTATATATATATATATATATATATATATATATATATATATATATGAGCAAATAGTTAATAAAATATGTTAAAAAACACTTTGAAATGAGTTAAAAACATAGTTAATCTGAAAAGGAAACACTAGATAAATGGATAGTCCTTAATCCGCGGAGTTTTATATATAGATAGTGGTAGTATATATATATATATATATATATATATATATATATATATATAATGGTAGTATATATATATATGTATGTATATATATATATATATATATATATATATATATATATATATATATATATATAAAACTCCACGGATTAAGGACTATCCATTTATCTAGTGTTTCCTTTTCAGATTAAATATGTTTTTAACTCATTTCAAAGTGTTTTTTAACATATTTTATTAACTATTTGCTCATATATATATATATATATATATATATATATATATATATATATATATATATATATATATATATATAATGTTAATAGGCCTCTCGGCATTATCCGGTCGTAAAAATACGCTTAAATATGATATTTTTATTACTACAGATATCATATTAATTATTATATATTGGACCCAATATATAGTAATGATTTCAAAAGTTAAAAAAAAAAATTCGTGCGCCACCGCCGAGAATTGAAACCAAAACATTTAGTTTATGATTTACTTTTTCCTTTCACCTATGACGACATGTTTGCTGCAAGGCTAAAAATTGAAACATGAACCAATAACTACTATGTTACGCATGCATAATCATAATGCTATCGTTCGACCTTCACTTGGCAAATTTCATTTTATTAATTTTCGCACTTTTGTACCGATTTTCCCGGTTAAAACACAAATATAAAGTTTTGCATGGGTTCGAATACCCTATGTATTCAGTTTCATGTTTGTAGATTAAAAACTCTAGGAGGAGTTTGGTAGGCATTTTTTTTTAAACACATACATAAATCTATCTATCTTTTAAACATTCATTTTACTTAATTCCCTATTAGTTGCTTCGGTTTTCTAATGGGATAATCATCTTTAATTAACTATTACGTGTAATTATATTCATGCAGATATTCTACATGATTTATACTTGCATAATATTTGAGTAAAAAGTTTATAGTAAACACAAAATTGTTTCCATATATATTTATGTATACGTATATATTTTTGTTTAACAAATTTTGCCTACCAAACTCCTCCTAGAGTTTTTGGTCTACAGACATGAAACTTCATATATAAGGTGTTTGAATCTATGCAAAACTTTATATTTGGGATTTAGCCCGAAAAAATCGGTGCAAACGTAAAAATTAAAAAAAAAAAAAATGAAATTTGCCAGATGAAGGTCGAACGCCGGCATTACGAATGCATAACGTAGTAGCTATTGGTTCATGTTTTAATTTTTAGCCTTGCAGTAGACATGTTTTCATAGCCCAGCCATTGACAGCAGAGGCAAAATAAATCGTGAGCTGAACGTTTTGGTTTCGATTCTCGGTGGTGGCGCATGAGTCATTTTTTTTAATACTTTTTAAATCATTACTATATATTGCATCCAATCTATTTATCTGTCTATCTATCTGTCTATTTATATATCTATGAAAGTGAAAATGTATGTCTTTTCTCTATTGTAGTTAATACATATTCACACTTTTTAATATATACATATGCACATAACTTTATGAACAGTGGATAGGGCCCGAGCAAAGCCGGTCGGAACTGCTAAAAGTGAAAGTGTCTGTCTGTCTGTGAGTCTGTCTGTGTTCATTTCCCTACACAATAACTCTGTCAATTATCAATCTACAGACTCGAAATTTGATATATAGGGTACTTAGATTTGGGGAAATAATTGTAATCCGTTTTCGGTCAGAAATTTGGCTATTAAGGGGTAAAAGTTCAACGATTTGATCTTTGAGAACTCTACCAAACTCCCCCGCTAATTTCGGTATAAACAATTAAAATTGTAGATATAGGTTCCTTGGACATGGATCTAACTTAATAACTTGATTTCAGCCTAAAACAATAAATCTAACATAATAGGGGTCAAAGTTTAAAAAAAATTTGACCCCTGCGGTCTCTACCAAATTACTCAGACAATTTCTGGTCTAAACATTTGAAATTTTACATATATGGTATTCAGAGATAAGGCAAGCTTTTTAATCGGTTTGGGTCGAAAATTTGAGCTACCAATATATAAATGTATGTATGTATGTTTGCATGTCTGCTTAAAACTTTCGACAGAGGCGACCGATTTTCACAAGATCAGTATCGTTTTGAAGCTCAACCCTTCAGACGACAAATACCGAAAAATTGGATAAAAACATTAATTTCTTCACCCTCAATTGGGCACTTTTCAACAGGGAGGGGTCGCTTTTTCGCCGATATTTTCGAAAATCATTCTTTGCCAGTGGTCGTAACAGCAAAGACGTCACGTTTTTTCCCGTTCGTTTCCTCCTTCGCGGTATGGGTTCGAGCCACTTTTTTTTTTTTTTTTTTTGCTTAACACACATCTCCAAACACCCCGGCAACGCCGGGCACCCATGCTATATATATATATATATATATATATATATATATATATATATATATATATATATATATATATATATTACTTTTAATTTGTTTATAAAAATCATATTGTGATGTCTGTGTTCGCATTTCACATTTATAACAAAAGAAATACGTTTAAACTAAATATCTAAACTAATAGTATTGTGATATCGGCGACAAATTGTCTAGACTCGAAGAGTCTAGTCTGAACATTATAAACTTAAAGATCAAATAAGAACGTTGTCCATCTGCATCTTTCGAACAGACAATTTACTCGAATGAACCCGTTTTTAGGAGATCTTCTTATCGATAAATGTCAGGTGTTATTAAATATTAGTAAAGTGTTGCTTCGTACTGAAAGCAGAAAAACCATGTGTATGTGTGTTCGAGTATGCGCGTGACTTTATGAGGTCTTGTGTCCGCGTGTGTGCGCATGCGTGTATGTGTGCGTGCGCATGTGTATGTTTAGAACTAAATGAATCCGCATATAAAAGCAATTAAATGAAAATACATCTTTAAAAACGTTACTATAGACGGCATAAATTATTTTAATCGAAAAAGTTTGCAAATTAACACCAAACGATGAATTTTCGTTTACCTAATCATTTGTGACGTATTATGTTTAAAAAAATATATATAAAAAAAGCACGTTATAAGTTCGTTAATGAATTGTTGCAAGTATTGAAGGATCCGATACTTCCATTCTGACGCCTTGTTACCTGTGACGCACAACCAATAATTACTGGTAATCATTACTATTACGGACAGAAAGTATTTTAAAGAGAATACCGTTAGGAAATTAGGGTTCTTATCCAGAATTTCCCCTACTTTTTCCACGTGGCGGGTGAGACAGTCACTCCTCGAATACTCATAAAATGTAGTTTCCTTATTTAGAAATAAATATAGTTGATTATTCTACGTGATTTTTGGAATATGATATTTTCGTTTCGTCACGGGTACGTATATCGCATAGATTTTTCTCCTTTCTATTTTTTTTTAACCTGATAGAATTCTGGACAGGAACTGAAATTAAAAAAAAGCAAACAATTTATTTTGCTTTACTTTATGACACATTTAATTAAAAAAAAAAAATAATAGAACTTACAAGTTTTGAAAGTTTCGTAAATATCAGTATAAGAAAATTAATTTCGTTACCGTTAAATGACTAAACAAACATGGAAACTTTCTTAAGATCCGATATTTATGAAACTTTAAAGGTTGATAAATGTTATTAAAAATTTTTTTTTGTTCCGAGAAAAGGAAGATAATAAAACAGAAGAATTCCGTGCTTTTCAATATAACATTTATTTGAATGAGAAGATGCTGTTTAATTATACACAATATATATATATATATATATATATATATATATATATATATATATATATATATATATATATATATATATATATATATATATATACTAGCAAGGAGACCCCGACATTTACTCGAGATTGAATGAAGGTTAACGAAAATTGAAATTATCCATTTTTCAATCAAATTGATTGATTGCCTGCTCTAGTTGGGAACCCACTGCAGTGTACCTCGAGGAAACTTCACATGCCTTCCCGCAGTGACTTAGTCCATAATCCATTTTTTGTCTATATTGCTTTATAGAGTACCTACTGTTGATGAATATATATATATATATATATGTATAAGGAATGAATGAAAAAATATACCAGCGGTGGTTGACGTTATGTTTAAAGAAAAAATAGAAAAAACCGAATGAAATTATTAAAAAATCAACGTTTCGTCCTTGTTTCAGAGGACATCTTCAGGATAATTGAAATAAAAATGTGAGAAAAGAAAAAGTCATACGCACACATATTCGTCCTTTCCCGACATGGGTTGGATTTAAAAACTGTCTTTTTTCGCACGATCTATGACTTTTTCTTTTCTCACATTTTTATTTCAATTATCCTGAAGATGTCCTCTGAAACAAGGACGAAACGTTGATTTTTTAATAATTTCATTCGGTTTTTTCTATTTTTTCTTTAAACATATATATATATATATATATATATATATATATATATATATATATATATATATATAATGTCTTCCATTTTTAAATGCAAAAGACAAGTATCGTGGTCCAATTGTGTTCTAAACAGAAACATTCATTTTGAATGCGACCCTATCTTATTAAAGAACCCACGGTCGATGAGGCGCCCTTCTGCTTGTGCGGTAATAAATCTTCTCAAATACACTTGTAATGGCAGGCTTTATAAGGTGTTCAAAATCGACTGTTCCTTCCTTAATTAGATTTTTCCATTATCGATTAACGATTTTCGATACTTACCAGAGCCATTCAAATACAAATCTTATCTAAGAACACTTCTAGACACATAAACTTTATTCCTGTGAAACACCATGAAAATTAGCCCAGCCGTTTCAGAGTCACTAGGGAACTGTCTTGTATATATATATATATATATATATATATATATATATATATATATATATATATACAAACTGCCTTATATATATATATATATATATATATATATATATATATATATATATATATATATATACACGTCTACGTGTGTCTGTGTGTGTGTGTGTGTGTGCCCTTATCTCGACTGGAAATATCATTTTGATCAATAAGTAAAAACAAACCAAAAGGACTTTTAATAAAAGACGGTCAGGTCTGAAGAAGGAAATAAAATGCTTTGGTGAAAACAACGACGCACCACAAGGATGGTGTTAGGGTGGGGGTGGAGACGGAGTTGTTGGGGAGGCCGGTGAGACAGACAGAAGGGCGTGGGTGGGTGTGGGTGTAGCCGGTATTGAGGATTAATGGAAATGGTGGATGTGGCGCGGTGCAGAGGGGGAAAAGGCCAGAAATTCTTTTGGCTAAAGGATACGATGTCAGGGAGAAGGGGAAAACAGAGAGAGAGAGAGAGAGAGAGAGAGAGAGAGAGAGAGAGAGAGAGAGAGAGAGAGAGAGAGAGAGAGAGAGAGAGAGAATAGGATTTGAGTAATCAAAAACCTCTAAATATGGATGTTGCCGATTTTCATGTCTGGGACTGAAGATGAAGACGAAGATGGGCGGAGATTGGCTGATATTCATCATATACTTGCTCATTCATTTGGCTCTTTTCCCCACCACAAACTGTCCCCTTTTCCTTCAACTTATCTCCTTCTTCTTCCCCCTCCCCCTTCTTCTTTTCATTTTTTTAAAAATGTTTTTCCTTCTTTACTTTAAACATTTGAACGCTTATTCATTTCATTTTCCACATAAAAAACAGTTTTTTTTTGCTGAAAATTTCGCCCGTCTGTCACTCTTAAGTTTTAAATAATGATTTGAGATGAGTTCACATATCTTTATAAAAACAACTGTCCGCACGCCAATGTCTCACTTTGAGGTTGAAATAGCATTTCCACATTAAACGCACAATTTGAATGGCATCATCTCAATCATCTTGTTGACATTTTTTTAAAACATCTAAACATGTCAGTTATTATAAACACAGACTATACAAGCTATTGCATACAGGTACTCGTTCACGTTTCTATATCTTCACGCTAATTAATCGGATAAATATTTGCAACGTTTTCTCATGCCCAACTGTTATCATACGAACTATGTCCAATGTCATGTGAGTGTTGTTAACTTTACGATGTTTCAACTTCCGGTTGCTTCTTCGCTTTTTAACTGACTTTTTTTTACGGTATCTTTTGTTTATTAAATTGTTAGATGAAAATACAGACTAGGTAAAGGAAGTCCTGTCTAAGGGATTTTCTAAATAAAACGTTATTATTTCGAAAAAAAAAAAAGTTTCTTCACTTGGGAAGAAACAGCAGTAAGTGAAGTGCCAAGTGGATACACTAATTGTAAAGATGACAGTGTGAGTCGATAGTTTTCTTTTTACATACTTATGATCTAGGCGTTCGTAAGGTTTTTCCCTGAATTTTTGCAGCTAAAAACTACAACGTGCAATTCGATTTAATTCCTTCTAGGCCGGGTCGTAATTATTTTCAACCAACCATCATCTTTAAAAAGAGAAAGAACTCTGTATCGACCAACACTTGAAACATCATTGAAACAAGAAAAGGAAATGGTATAGTTTTAAAACAAAAGAAAATATTTAGAGATGCGAGATACGCCCCTATAAATTAATAGTAAACAAAAACGTAGCAGGAAATAATAATAAAAAACCCCCGAAAAGGTTTATTTCAGTAGCCGAAAGTCGAGCAGTGTCCAAGTGAGCAAAGCAAAGTTGAAGATTCTTTGGGCTGTTGAATGTCGGCCAGCAGTTATCTTCGGTCGAAGATCGTTCATGCTGGAGCGTCTAGTAAACAAGGAAAGAAAAGAAAAAAAGGAGAGAGGCATTTCTTTGATGCTTGTCAGGTTATCTCTGCTTACCAACTGTTATCCTCAAAGGACCTAAAGAAGTTCCTTGGGATATAAATGAAATCAATACGCCATACAAGTTGATTGTTCAGTGTGTGTAACCAAATCAGTTAGCAAAGATATTAATTTACGAGAGAAAATAAATCTTATTCACGATTTCTATAAAAATACAACAACAACAACACCGGGTAATGCAATGTACGGAACAGCTAGTAGTTGTTATTTAGTAGTAATACCAACGTGGTTGATGGAACTACATATGTCGGATTCAAATGCCATTTGATCCGTTTGCTTTCAGTCTTGCACAAATACTGTCCCCCCCCTTCTCTCTGGTCCGTTTCAACGGTATATGCACACCCATACTCATATTGTCATACCAGTTCTCGTTTTATCACTATAATTGAGTTACGTTGGTCCTGGATAAGTGACTTTTTTTTCTTCAAAGGAGTCAACACTTATTAAGGCCCGTGGGCTACTCGAGGATAAGGGTTAATGAGTATACATAAGTAGTGGCAATTTTGTAAATTGGATTACTAAGTGGGGTGCTTCACCAAGAACTTGTTTACGTTGGACTTGAAGACAATCAAATTGCAGTCAGCCGGAACGCAGGCAAACGGAAGAGAGTTCCACAGGCGTGCAGTTCTAAGGAAGAAGCTTTGTTTATGGAATCTACGTTTTGGTTTAGGCATAGATAAAGAGTGTGGGAAATTATTGATAGTAGTTTTGGCTAGACGAGTGTTTTTCGTGAAAGTTTGACGAGGAGGGAACTATAGATTGATGCTCAGACGAGCACTTGTCATGGAAATAACGATAAAGCAGAGACAGGTTCACAACCTCCCTTTCGTGGGAAAGAGGTTGCAGGGAAGAGAAAAGGGCATCCCCCACTAAGCTACGAAGTCTATTTTGAACTCTGTCAAGGCAGGATAAGCTGCTTCTAGCAGCTCCTGCGCAGATGTGGCAACAGTACTCCATTATTGGACGTACCTGGCTTAGAAAGATCCTACCATTTTTCCAGCGCCTTTGGCAAGGGATTTGATATATGTGTTCCATTTCAGATCAGGAGTAAAGGTCAAGCCCAGAAGCTTGTCAAAACATGCAACCTCCCTAAGACGAGAGCCATTCATTTCAATTGATTCCAGATGAGGATCAGAGCGGTGATGATAGGAGCTTGGTTTTAGATGCATTAAAAGTAACCAGTCACTGCTTTCCCCATTGTACCACGTGCTCAAGATCAGAGGGAGAGAGAGAGAGAGAGAGAGAGAGAGAGAGAGAGAGAGAGAGAGAGAGAGAGAACTTTGTCATTTATGGCCTTTGATGTATTGCCATAGATGGTAGTGTCGTTAGCATAAATGTCAACGAATGATCTCAGTATGTTATTTGGAAGATCATTGATGTAGATCAGGAAGAGAGTTGGGCGCAGGATGGACCACTTAGGGACTCCAGCATAAATACTGTGAGCTTCTGATACCCATCAACTACTACTTTTATGAATCTATCCGACAGTAATGATTTAATAATTGAGAAGACATTTCCAGCTATACCATAGCTGGATATCTTACGAAGTAGACCTTTATGCTATACCCTATCAAAGGCTTTTGATATGTTAAGAGCAATTTCCCTAGAAAAGAAGCCCCCGTCAAGAGATTCATTAATTCTATGAGATATAACCGTTAGCACATCTGCTTTAGATCTAGCAGAACGGAAACCGTATTGTATGTCTCTAAGAAGATTATTTTTGCTGAGGTGGTTGACTACTTCTCTATTTAACACAGATTCCAGCAACTTACTCATGACACACAAGACTAATTGGTCTGTACTGAGAGGAAGATGACTGATGACCAGAATTCTTAAATACAGGGCATACTGATGAGGTTTTCCAGGGTGTTGGGAATCAATTTTCCTTAAGATAACGCTTAAACAGCTTTGTAAGTATGGGAGCTAGTTCTGGTTGAAGCTTTTTCAGCACTATAATTGGAATGCCGTCAGGGCCAGTTGCTTTACTGGGATCAAGATTTTTGATTAGCTGACAACATTACGCACAGATATTCATATGTCGCATAGTGTGTTTTCTGATACAAGCGGAAATAAGGGGAGTGTTGACGGCCTTGGTTGCATAGGGTAGAATTAGTCCTTAGCAAATAGTTTGGCTTTCTCTGATGCTGACGAGATTATCTCAGGTCCATTGATGATGGTTGGGATAGAGCACACGATTCTGCTCAGAACCCTGTTTGTTATTTGCCAAAACTGGTGGGAACCAAGCCGCTGCTCAGCCACTTTGGACTTAACAGACTGAGCATACAACTCTCTCGCGTTTTTGTATTACTCTTTTACAGTGGTTGCTGGCAGTCCTGAAAGCAGCTTTAGTCTCAGTACATCTAGTACATTGGAAACAATGGAAAAAGTAATTTCTGTGTGCAATGGAGAGAACCTCTGCTAAGTATAAAGCGGTCTATACCTACAATTAACCATTCCGTTAGGTGTGATACTATAGAGGACACATTATTTTTAAACATGGAACGCAGAGGTAGATCTGTAATAAATGTACGAAAACTATCCCAGTCAGCCATAGAGTATCGATATACGGTACGATGAATAGGTACGTCTGAAGACCTATTACATTTTGTTTTTATCTTAACTGATATAACCGAGTGGTCAGAAGATCCAAGTGGTGATAGAACGGAAGATGAACATAGTTCAGAGCAAGTTGTGAGGTAAAGGTTTGAGAATAACCGATGCTTATTTGTTCTTTTATTTGCCTCTGCTATGAGACACAAGGTTTCTTTGTTGGTTTTGTTGTATAGCATATCAGCCCTTTCAGGATTATTTAATGCTAAATGTATTCATTTTGGAAAAACATTTTAAGCTTCAAATTCTTAATATTTTCACATATTGATGAAGTTTAATTCATTTGTTTTGTTTTACGGTATATCAACGCTTTTCGGGTTATATCATATCGAATCCAGTAATTTTAGAAAAAAGTGTTTATACTTCAAATTCTTCATATCTTCAAATATTTATTTATGTTTGGTTCGATTGTTTTTTTTTAAGTAAACTGTTGTTTTTGTTTTTGACTTCGCAGAACATGATCAAGTTTTATAAAAAGAAAGGAAAAACATGTTTGGCGCATTTTTGGTCATGAAGTCAGTATCTTCAGACAGCCTGTTCTGGTAGCATCAGATGCCTTAACAGATATTACCACTCTGGGCCAAAGTGGACCTGGGAGCAATGGTAACTAAGGGGCAACTCCACATTCTTCACAGCCCCTAAATGCGGCCTCATAATTGGATGTATTTTAAATTCATACCCAGAACAATAATGCTTTGTAATGTGGAGAGAAATCCAGCATTTTAAAAAATGGATTGGCAGTTGGAAGAAAATTGCTTCAGTTTAGGTTGATTTCTTTTTCATTTAGCGAAGACAGAATAGATGAAATGTAAGATTCGAACAATATTAGAGAATATTAGAAGTAAAAAAGTCAATAAATCGATAAAGCGCCAATATTTTGTGTTTGAGGGCCGAGACGTGGTTTAGTTCAGTACTACAAAATCCACTATTTCAGACGTTACCTTCTTTCTTAGGAGTTAGTTTATTGTTAATCACCTGAGGCATGATACTGGGGAATGTTAATTTTTTTTTTGCAGACAAGCGTGCGCTTATCCCAGTCCGTTGGCTTCTCAAAAACATAACCTTGTATAACCTAGCAAGACGTTAAATTTCGCCATTCAAAATAAAAATTCACATAAACTAATTCAATCAACAAATCTTTTACAATAAATATAGTTTAATATTAAATAACACCATACGCCATAAAACGCACCCAATGAATGAATTGCCTATATAAAATGCCTATATATTTCGTCATCGAAAAATAAAGAGTTTATATGCCGTAAAAAAAATTGGCCAAAGCAGCTAAGAAATCTTTTCTAATGCATGTTTGACATTAAATAATAAAAAGGGTTTATATGGCATGATAACAGCAGCTTAAACACGTTATCATGCCATGCACTAGTTGCTGTTATGCTTAACACAAAGGAGACTTTTGTTACTGTATTAGCTTAGAATGCAAAGGCGATAGGATTAGAAATAAACTTAGAGAAAACAGAATGTATGTCTACAGCTAAATCACAGTTTAACCTATTCACAGTAAACCCATCCAACAGGTCACCCAATTCATTTATTTAGGACATAAACTGACTTTCTCCAGCGAACACGAGACGACATTGAAACACAGAATCGGGCTGGGTTAGGCGACTTTCCAAAAATACAGCACCATTTTAAAATAAAAAATGGTGCCGATATTAAAGTTAAAGTTTATTTAATTTATGTTCTCACAGTAGTTTTATATGACCTTGATTGTATCACATTAAACAACTAGCTAATCGCATTGAGGTGTTTCAGAACCACGTAATGCGTTTCATTACGGGACATCATCTGATCGAGAAAAAACAAAATATCCACCTTCTGTCAAACTACTTCCCTACCCCTTCTATTTGATAAAATCAAAAGTAAAACCTTTAAACCTTTTGACCATGGCAGACGATCAACCACTGTCAAAGTTATGTTTTAAGAGTATGTTAGAAGCTAAAAGAGGTAGAGGAAAGCCAAAAAGAAGGTGGAAAGAAAATATTTTGACAACAGTTTGGCATCCATTAACCAACTTGCCCTGGATCGGAAAGAATGGCGAAAAATAAGTCATGTGCGTTCGGAAAATGCGACTCATGAAATGGCATGATAAATAAATAAATCAAACTTAAAAAAATGTTGGTCTCTTCTAGCTTTTATGATATTTTTTAATGATTTTTTAAATGATTTTTTAATGATTTTTT
Organism: Euprymna scolopes; assembly: GCF_053919585.1. Taxonomy (NCBI): domain Eukaryota; kingdom Metazoa; phylum Mollusca; class Cephalopoda; order Sepiida; family Sepiolidae; genus Euprymna; species Euprymna scolopes. Next base: position 98,366,627 of record NC_136511.1, on the reverse strand, counting down.
AAATGATTTTTTAAATGATTTTTTAATGATTTTTTAAATGATTTTTTAATGATTTTTTTTAATGATTTTTTTAATGATTTTTTTAATGATTTTTTAAATGATTTTTTTAATGATTTTTTTTTAATGATTTTTTAAATGATTTTAAATGATTTTTTTAATGATTCTTTTTAATGATTTTTTAAATGATTTTTTTCTAATATTCAGTATTCATTCTAACTTGTCGAACAGAGATTTTGTTCATCCGTCAATCGTAATTGATTTTAGCAATAATAAATATATTACGGAATTTATCTTATTCCTCAATACCAGAGATCAATTATTTTTAGAAATGGAAAATACTGCATTAATAGTAAATGATATAAATTCTCAACAAATCAGATGAATGGAAACTCTTACTACAGCACTGAACAAGCGTAATATGTAGTAACTATTAATTGAACGCAATGACAGTATTCAGGGGCGATTCGCCTCTCCGGAAGAATCTTGTGCGAGTTAAACCCCTACAGAAACAATCATGACTAAGAACAGTGAAAAACTATAAAAAAGGTGTGATATGTCGTCCACTAAAAGTAAAGTTAGAAGAACATCAAAAAGCCATAAATCGTGGAGAGATTAAAAAGTTGGATATGATTGACAACATGTGGATGGGATGGAAAAAGGAAATCAGACTGCAGACTCAGATCAACAAACTTAAAAATAAAAGCCAAAACGATGAACAGAATGAAAGAGAACAAAAAAAGCACAGCTTGCAATATAATTCACAAAAAGAGGCTAAATAAGAAACATGAAGAACTAAAGCAAAAAAAAGAAGATTGAGGCGATACAAATACAAATCGGAACATTACAAGCAAAACAGGACATTTGAAAACGATAAAAGTCAATTTTATTAAACTGCAAATGGGGAAGAAGAAAATAGAACAACCGGACACAATGTTATTAACAGAGACGCAGAACTGTTGATGTGATATACACTCTATTGATGACTTGTAAACGTGCTTGGCAAGAGCTTGGAATGATATCCCACAAGTAACCCTTCAAACGCCACACGAGCTTGGATTTCTAGGTTAAGACGCTGCAGTGAAGTGCACAGATGACATTTTGAGTATCTATGAGTATAATATAACATTTGTCTTTGAAACACTTTGTAAAAATTATTCTTTGTAAAAATAAATCGTTGTTTGATAAATTTCCCGCTTTTTCTCGCGACCATTCTGTATTTGTCGATGACAAGAGGAAAAAATCATTCAGGTGGTCGTCACGTAATCTTGTTCTCAAATGACTTTTAGTATATTTTATTTTGGAAAAAAGTTGTTTACAAGCATATGTACTTCCAAATAATAACATCATCAGTTTCACATTAGCCATGGCAATATATATTTCTTGCAAATAATAACATCATCAGTTTCACATTAGCCATGGCAATATATATTTCTTGCAAATAATAACATCATCAGTTTCACATTAGCCATGGCAATATATATTTCTTCCAAATAATAACATCATCAGTTTCACATTAGCCATGGCAATATATATTTCTTCCAAATAATAACATCATCAGTTTCACATTAGCCATGGCAATATATATTTCTTGCAAATAATAACATCATCAGTTTCACATTAGCCATGGCAATATATATTTCTTGCAAATAATAACATCATCAGTTTCACATTAGCCATGGCAATATATATTTCTTGCAAATAATAACATCATCAGTTTCACATTAGCCATGGCAATATATATTTCTTGCAAATAATAACATCATCAGTTTCACATTAGCCATGGCAATATATATTTCTTGCAAATAATAACATCATCAGTTTCACATTAGCCATGGCAATATATATTTCTTGCAAATAATAACATCATCAGTTTCACATTAGCCATGGCAATATATATTTCTTGCAAATAATAACATCATCAGTTTAACATTAGCCATGGCAATATATATTTCTTCCACATAATAACATCATCAGTTTCACATAAGCCATGGCAATATATATTTCTTCCAAATAATAACATCATCAGTTTCACATTAGCCATGGCAATATATATTTCTTGCAAATAATAACATCATCAGTTTCACATTAGCCATGGAAATATATATTTCTTCCAAACAATAACATCATCAGTTTCACATTAGCAATGGCAATATAAATTTCTTCCAAATAATAACATCATCAGTTTCACATAAGCCATGGCAATATATATTTCTTGCAAATAATAACATCATCAGTTTCACATTAGCCATGGCAATATATATTTCTTGCAAATAATAACATCATCAGTTTCACATTAGCCATGGCAATATATATTTCTTGCAAATAATAACATCACAAGTTTCACATAAGCCATGGCAATATATATTTCTTGCAAATAATAACATCATCAGTTTCACATTAGCCATGGCAATATATATTTCTTGCAAATAATAACATCATCAGTTTCACATTAGCCATGGCAATATATATTTCTTGCAAATAATAACATCATCAGTTTCACATTAGCAATGGCAATATATATTTCTTGCAAATAATAACATCATCAGTTTCACATTAGCCATGGCAATATATATTTCTTGCAAATAATAACATCATCAGTTTCACATTAGCCATGGCAATATATATTTCTTGCAAATAATAACATCATCAGTTTCACATTAGCCATGGCAATATATATTTCTTGCAAATAATAACATCATCAGTTTCACATTAGCCATGGCAATATATATTTCTTGCAAATAATAACATCATCAGTTTCACATTAGCCATGGCAATATATATTTCTTGCAAATAATAACATCATCAGTTTCACATAAGCCATGGCAATATATATTTCTTGCAAATAATAACATCATCAGTTTCACATTAGCCATGGCAATATATATTTCTTGCAAATAATAACATCATCAGTTTCACATTAGCCATGGCAATATATATTTCTTGCAAATAATAACATCATCAGTTTCACATTAGCCATGGCAATATATATTTCTTGCAAATAATAACATCATCAGTTTCACATTAGCCATGGCAATATATATTTCTTGCAAATAATAACATCATCAGTTTCACATTAGCAATGGCAATATATATTTCTTGCAAATAATAACATCATCAGTTTCACATTAGCCATGGCAATATATATTTCTTGCAAATAATAACATCATCAGTTTCACATTAGCCATGGCAATATATATTTCTTGCAAATAATAACATCATCAGTTTCACATTAGCCATGGCAATATATATTTCTTGCAAATAATAACATCATCAGTTTCACATTAGCCATGGCAATATATATTTCTTCCAAATAATAACATCATCAGTTTCACATTAGCCATGGCAATATATATTTCTTGCAAATAATAACATCATCAGTTTCACATTAGCCATGGCAATATATATTTCTTGCAAATAATAACATCATCAGTTTCACATTAGCCATGGCAATATATATTTCTTGCAAATAATAACATCATCAGTTTCACATTAGCCATGGCAATATATATTTCTTGCAAATAATAACATCATCAGTTTCACATTAGCCATGGCAATATATTTCTTGCAAATAATAACATCATCAGTTTCACATTAGCCATGGCAATATATATTTCTTGCAAATAATAACATCATCAGTTTCACATTAGCCATGGCAATATATATTTCTTGCAAATAATAACATCATCAGTTTCACATTAGCCATGGCAATATATATTTCTTGCAAATAATAACATCATCAGTTTCACATTAGCCATGGCAATATATATTTCTTGCAAAAAATAACATCATCAGTTTAACATTAGCCATGGCAATATATATTTCTTGCAAATAATAACATCATCAGTTTCACATTAGCCATGGCAATATATATTTCTTCCAAATAATAACATCATCAGTTTCACATTAGCCATGGCAATATATATTTCTTGCAAATAATAACATCATCAGTTTCACATTAGCCATGGCAACATATATTTCTTCCAAACCATAACATCATCGGTTTCACATTAGCCATGGAAATATATATTTCTTGCAAATAATAACATCATCGGTTTCACATTAGCCATGGCAATATATATTTCTTGCAAATAATAACATCATCAGTTTCACATTAGCCATGGCAATATATATTTCTTGCAAATAATAACATCATCAGTTTCACATTAGCCATGGCAATATATATTTCTTGCAAATAATAACATCATCAGTTTCACATTAGCCATGGCAATATATATTTCTTGCAAATAATAACATCATCAGTTTCACATCAGCCATGGCAATATATATTTCTTGCAAATAATAACATCATCAGTTTCACATTAGCCATGGCAATATATATTTCTTGCAAATAATAACATCATCAGTTTCACATTAGCCATGGCAATATATATTTCTTGCAAATAATAACATCATAAGTTTCACATAAGCCATGGCAATATATATTTCTTGCAAATAATAACATCATCAGTTTCACATTAGCCATGGCAATATATATTTCTTGCAAATAATAACATCATCAGTTTCACATTAGCCATGGCAATATATATTTCTTGCAAATAATAACATCATCAGTTTCACATTAGCCATGGCAATATATATTTCTTGCAAATAATAACATCATCAGTTTCATATTAGCCATGGCAATATATATTTCTTCCAAATAATAACATCATCAGTTTCACATTAGCCATGGCAATATATATTTCTTGCAAATAATAACATCATCAGTTTCACATTAGCCATGGCAATATATATTTCTTGCAAATAATAACATCATCAGTTTCACATTAGCCATGGCAATATATATTTCTTGCAAATAATAACATCATCAGTTTCACATTAGCCATGGCAATATATATTTCTTGCAAATACTAACATCATCAGTTTCACATTAGCCATGGCAATATATATTTCTTGCAAATAATAACATCATCAGTTTCACATTAGCCATGGCAATATATATTTCTTGCAAATAATAACATCATCAGTTTCACATTAGCCATGGCAATATATATTTCTTGCAAATAATAACATCATCAGTTTCACATTAGCCATGGCAATATATATTTCTTGCAAATAATAACATCATCAGTTTCACATTAGCCATGGCAATATATATTTCTTGCAAATAATAACATCATCAGTTTCACATTAGCCATGGCAATATATTTCTTCCAAATAATAACATCATCAGTTTCACATTAGCCATGGCAATATATATTTCTTGCAAATAATAACATCATCAGTTTCACATTAGCCATGGCATTATATATTTCTTGCAAATAATAACATCATCAGTTTCACATTAGCCATGGCAATATATATTTCTTGCAAATAATAACATCATCAGTTTCACATTAGCCATGGCAATATATATTTCTTGCAAATAATAACATCATCAGTTTCACATTAGCCATGGCAATATATATTTCTTGCAAATAATAACATCATCAGTTTCACATTAGCCATGGCAATATATATTTCTTGCAAATAATAACATCATCAGTTTCACATTAGCCATGGCAATATATATTTCTTGCAAATATTAACATCATCAGTTTCACATTAGCCATGGCAATATATATTTCTTGCAAATAATAACATCATCAGTTTCACATTAGCCATGGCAATATATATTTCTTGCAAATAATAACATCATCAGTTTCACATTAGCCATGGCAATATATATTTCTTGCAAATAATAACATCATCAGTTTCACATTAGCCATGGCAATATATATTTCTTGCAAATAATAACATCATCAGTTTCACATTAGCCATGGCAATATATATTTCTTACAAATAATAACATCATCAGTTTCACATTAGCCATGGCAATATATATTTCTTGCAAATAATATAATCATCAGTTTCACATTAGCCATGGCAATATATATTTCTTGCAAATAATAACATCATCAGTTTCACATTAGCCATGGCAATATATATTTCTTGCAAATAATAACATCATCAGTTTCACATTAGCCATGGCAATATATATTTCCTGCAAATAATAACATCATCAGTTTCACATTAGCCATGGCAATATATATTTCTTGCAAATAATAACATCATCAGTTTCACATTAGCCATGGCAATATATATTTCTTGCAAATAATAACATCATCAGTTTCACATTAGCCATGGCAATATATATTTCTTGCAAATAATAACATCATCAGTTTCACATTAGCCATGGCAATATATATTTCTTGCAAATAATAACATCATCAGTTTCACATTAGCCATGGCAATATATATTTCTTGCAAATAATAACATCATCAGTTTCACATTAGCCATGGCAATATATATTTCTTGCAAATAATAACATCATCAGTTTCACATTAGCCATGGCAATATATATTTCTTGCAAATAATAACATCATCAGTTTCACATTAGCCATGGCAATATATATTTCTTGCAAATAATAACATCATCAGTTTCACATTAGCCATGGCAATATATATTTCTTGCAAATAATAACATCATCAGTTTCACATTAGCCATGGCAATATATATTTCTTGCAAATAATAACATCATCAGTTTCACATTAGCCATGGCAATATATATTTCTTGCAAATAATAACATCATCAGTTTCACATTAGCCATGGCAATATATATTTCTTGCAAATAATAACATCATCAGTTTCACATTAGCCATGGCAATATATATTTCTTGCAAATAATAACATCATCAGTTTCACATTAGCCATGGCAATATATATTTCTTGCAAATAATAACATCATCAGTTTCACATTAGCCATGGCAATATATATTTCTTCCAAATAATAACATCATCAGTTTCACATTAGCCATGGCAATATATATTTCTTGCAAATAATAACATCATCAGTTTCACATTAGCCATGGCAACATATATTTCTTCCAAACCATAACATCATCGGTTTCACATTAGCCATGGAAATATATATTTCTTGCAAATAATAACATCATCGGTTTCACATTAGCCATGGCAATATATATTTCTTGCAAATAATAACATCATCAGTTTCACATTAGCCATGCCAATATATATTTCTTGTAAATAATAACATCATCAGTTTCACATTAGCCATGGCAATATATATTTCTTGCAAATAATAACATCATCAGTTTCACATTAGCCATGGCAATATATATTTCTTGCAAATAATAACATCATCAGTTTCACATTAGCCATGGCAATATATATTTCTTGCAAATAATAACATCATCAGTTTCACATTAGCCATGGCAATATATATTTCTTGCAAATAATAACATCATCAGTTTCACATTAGCCATGGCAATATATATTTCTTGCAAATAATAACATCATCAGTTTCACATTAGCCATGGCAATATATATTTCTTGCAAATAATAACATCATCAGTTTCACATTAGCCATGGCAATATATATTTCTTGCAAATAATAACATCATCAGTTTCACATTAGCCATGGCAATATATATTTCTTGCAAATAATAACATCATCAGTTTCACATTAGCCATGGCAATATATATTTCTTCCAAATAATAACATCATCAGTTTCACATTAGCCATGGCAATATATATTTCTTGCAAATAATAACATCATCAGTTTCACATTAGCCATGGCAATATATATTTCTTGCAAATAATAACATCATCAGTTTCACATTAGCCATGGCAATATATATTTCTTGCAAATAATAACATCATCAGTTTCACATTAGCCATGGCAATATATATTTCTTGCAAATAATAACATCATCAGTTTCACATTAGCCATGGCAATATATATTTCTTGCACATAATAACATCATCAGTTTCACATTAGCCATGGCAATATATATTTCTTGCAAATAATAACATCATCAGTTTCACATTAGCCATAGCAATATATATTTCTTCCAAATAATAACATCATCAGTTTCACATTAGCAATGGCAATATATATTTCTTTCAAATAATAATATCATCAGTTTCAAATTAGCCATGGCAATATATATTTCTTGCAAATAATAACATCATCAGTTTCACATTAGCCATGGCAATATATATTTCTTGCAAATAATAACATCATCAGTTTCACATTAGCCATGGCAATATATATTTCTTGCAAATAATAACATCATCAGTTTCACATTAGCCATGGCAATATATATTTCTTGCAAATAATAACATCATCAGTTTCACATTAGCATTGGCAATATATATTTCTTCAAAATAATAACATCATCAGTTTCACATTAGCCATGGCAATATATATTTCTTGCAAACAATAACATCATCAGTTTCACATTAGCCATGGCAATATATATTTCTTGCAAATAATAACATCATCAGTTTAACATTAGCCATGGCAATATATATTTCTTGCAAATAATAACATCATCAGTTTCACATTAGCCATGGCAATATATATTTCTTGCAAATAATAACATCATCAGTTTCACATTAGCCATGGCAATATATATTTCTTGCAAATAATAACATCATCAGTTTCACATTAGCCATGGCAATATATATTTCTTGCAAATAATAACATCATCAGTTTCACATTAGCCCTGGCAATATATATTTCTTGCAAATAATAACATCATCAGTTTCACATTAGCCATGGCAATATATATTTCTTGCAAATAATAACATCATCAGTTTCACATTAGCCATGGCAATATATATTTCTTGCAAATAATAACATCATCAGTTTCACATTAGCCATGGCAATATATATTTCTTGCAAATAATAACATCATCAGTTTAACATTAGCCATGGCAATATATATTTCTTGCAAATAATAACATCATCAGTGTCACATTAGCCATGGCAATATATATTTCTTGCAAATAATAACATCATCAGTTTCACATTAGCCATGGCAATATATATTTCTTGCAAATAATAACATCATCAGTTTCACATTTGCCATGGCAATATATATTTCTTGCAAATAATAACATCATCAGTTTCACATTAGCCATGGCAATATATATTTCTTGCAAATAATAACATCATCAGTTTCACATTAGCCATGGCAATATATATTTCTTGCAAATAATAACATCATAAGTTTCACATTAGCCATGGCAATATATATTTCTTGCAAATAATAACATCATCAGTTTCACATTAGCCATGGCAATATATATTTCTTGCAAATAATAACATCATAAGTTTCACATTAGCCATGGCAATATATATTTCTTGCAAATAATAACATCATCAGTTTCACATTAGCCATGGCAATATATATTTCTTCCAAATAATAACATCATCAGTTTCACATTAGCCATGGCAATATATATTTCTTGCAAATAATAACATCATCAGTTTCACATTAGCCATGGCAATATATATTTCTTGCAAATAATAACATCATCAGTTTCACATTAGCCATGGCAATATATATTTCTTGCAAATAATAACATCATCAGTTTCACATTAGCCATGGCAATATATATTTCTTGCAAATAATAACATCATCAGTTTCACATTAGCCATGGCAATATATATTTCTTGCAAATAATAACATCATCAGTTTCACATTAGCCATGGCAATATATATTTCTTGCAAATAATAACATCATCAGTTTCACATTAGCCATGGCAATATATATTTCTTGCAAATAATAACATCATAAGTTTCACATTAGCCATGGCAATATATATTTCTTGCAAATAATAACATCATCAGTTTCACATTAGCCATGGCAATATATATTTCTTGCAAATAATAACATCATCAGTTTCACATTAGCCATGGCAATATATATTTCTTGCAAATAATAACATCATACGTTTCACATTAGCCATGGCAATATATATTTCTTGCAAATAATAACATCATAAGTTTCACATTAGCCATGGCAATATATATTTCTTGCAAATAATAACATCATCAGTTTCACATTAGCCATGGCAATATATATTTCTTGCAAATAATAACATCATCAGTTTCACATTAGCCATGGCAATATATATTTCTTCCTAATAATAACATCATCAGTTTCACATTAGCCATGGCAATATATATTTCTTGCAAATAATAACATCATCAGTTTCACATTAGCCATGGCAATATATATTTCTTGCAAATAATAACATCATCAGTTTCACATTAGCCATGGCAATATATATTTCTTGCAAATAATAACATATAAATTTCACATTAGCCATGGCAATATATATTTCTTGCAAATAATAACATCATAAGTTTCACATTAGCCATGGCAATATATATTTCTTGCAAATAATAACATCATCAGTTTCACATTAGCCATGGCAATATATATTTCTTGCAAATAATAACATCATAAGTTTCACATTAGCCATGGCAATATATATTTCTTGCAAATAATAACATCATCAGTTTCACATTAGCCATGGCAATATATATTTCTTGCAAATAATAACATCATCAGTTTCACATTAGCCATGGCAATATATATTTCTTGCAAATAATAACATCATAAGTTTCACATTAGCCATGGCAATATATATTTCTTGCAAATAATAACATCATAAGTTTCACATTAGCCATGGCAATATATATTTCTTGCAAATAATAACATCATAAGTTTCACATTAGCCATGGCAATATATATTTCTTGCAAATAATAACATCATCAGTTTCACATTAGCCATGGCAATATATATTTCTTCCAAATAATAACATCATCAGTTTCACATTAGCCATGGCAATATATATTTCTTGCAAATAATAACATCATCAGTTTAACATTAGCCATGGCAATATATATTTCTTGCAAATAATAACATCATCAGTGTCACATTAGCCATGGCAATATATATTTCTTGCAAATAATAACATCATCAGTTTCACATTAGCCATGGCAATATATATTTCTTGCAAATAATAACATCATCAGTTTCACATTTGCCATGGCAATATATATTTCTTGCAAATAATAACATCATCAGTTTCACATTAGCCATGGCAATATATATTTCTTGCAAATAATAACATCATCAGTTTCACATTAGCCATGGCAATATATATTTCTTGCAAATAATAACATCATAAGTTTCACATTAGCCATGGCAATATATATTTCTTGCAAATAATAACATCATCAGTTTCACATTAGCCATGGCAATATATATTTCTTGCAAATAATAACATCATAAGTTTCACATTAGCCATGGCAATATATATTTCTTGCAAATAATAACATCATCAGTTTCACATTAGCCATGGCAATATATATTTCTTCCAAATAATAACATCATCAGTTTCACATTAGCCATGGCAATATATATTTCTTGCAAATAATAACATCATCAGTTTCACATTAGCCATGGCAATATATATTTCTTGCAAATAATAACATCATCAGTTTCACATTAGCCATGGCAATATATATTTCTTGCAAATAATAACATCATCAGTTTCACATTAGCCATGGCAATATATATTTCTTGCAAATAATAACATCATCAGTTTCACATTAGCCATGGCAATATATATTTCTTGCAAATAATAACATCATCAGTTTCACATTAGCCATGGCAATATATATTTCTTGCAAATAATAACATCATCAGTTTCACATTAGCCATGGCAATATATATTTCTTGCAAATAATAACATCATAAGTTTCACATTAGCCATGGCAATATATATTTCTTGCAAATAATAACATCATCAGTTTCACATTAGCCATGGCAATATATATTTCTTGCAAATAATAACATCATCAGTTTCACATTAGCCATGGCAATATATATTTCTTGCAAATAATAACATCATACGTTTCACATTAGCCATGGCAATATATATTTCTTGCAAATAATAACATCATAAGTTTCACATTAGCCATGGCAATATATATTTCTTGCAAATAATAACATCATCAGTTTCACATTAGCCATGGCAATATATATTTCTTGCAAATAATAACATCATCAGTTTCACATTAGCCATGGCAATATATATTTCTTCCTAATAATAACATCATCAGTTTCACATTAGCCATGGCAATATATATTTCTTGCAAATAATAACATCATCAGTTTCACATTAGCCATGGCAATATATATTTCTTGCAAATAATAACATCATCAGTTTCACATTAGCCATGGCAATATATATTTCTTGCAAATAATAACATATAAATTTCACATTAGCCATGGCAATATATATTTCTTGCAAATAATAACATCATAAGTTTCACATTAGCCATGGCAATATATATTTCTTGCAAATAATAACATCATCAGTTTCACATTAGCCATGGCAATATATATTTCTTGCAAATAATAACATCATAAGTTTCACATTAGCCATGGCAATATATATTTCTTGCAAATAATAACATCATCAGTTTCACATTAGCCATGGCAATATATATTTCTTGCAAATAATAACATCATCAGTTTCACATTAGCCATGGCAATATATATTTCTTGCAAATAATAACATCATAAGTTTCACATTAGCCATGGCAATATATATTTCTTGCAAATAATAACATCATAAGTTTCACATTAGCCATGGCAATATATATTTCTTGCAAATAATAACATCATAAGTTTCACATTAGCCATGGCAATATATATTTCTTGCAAATAATAACATCATCAGTTTCACATTAGCCATGGCAATATATATTTCTTCCAAATAATAACATCATCAGTTTCACATTAGCCATGGCAATATATATTTCTTGCAAATAATAACATCATCAGTTTCACATTAGCCATGGCAATATATATTTCTTGCAAATAATAACATCATCAGTTTCACATTAGCCATGGCAATATATATTTCTTGCAAATAATAACATCATCAGTTTCACATTAGCCATGGCAATATATATTTCTTGCAAATAATAACATCATCAGTTTCACATTAGCCATGGCAATATATATTTCTTGCAAATAATAACATCATCAGTTTCACATTAGCCATGGCAATATATATTTCTTGCAAATAATAACATCATCAGTTTCACATTAGCCATGGCAATATATATTTCTTGCAAATAATAACATCATCAGTTTCACATTAGCCATGGCAATATATATTTCTTGTAAATAATAACATCATCAGTTTCACATTAGCCATGGCAATATATATTTCTTGCAAATAATAACATCATCAGTTTCACATTAGCCATGGCAATATATATTTCTTGCAAATAATAACATCATCAGTTTCACATTAGCCATGGCAATATATATTTCTTGTAAATAATAACATCATCAGTTTCACATTAGCCATGGCAATATATATTTCTTGCAAATAATAACATCATCAGTTTCACATTAGCCATGGCGATATATATTTCTTTCAAATAATAACATCATCAGTTTCACATTAGCCATGGTAATATATATTTCTTGCAAATAATAACATCATCAGTTTCACATTAGCCATGGCAATATATATTTCTTGCAAATAATAACATCATCAGTTTCACATTAGCCATGGCAATATATATTTCTTCCAAATAATAACATCATCAGTTTCACATTAGCCATGGCAATATATATTTCTTGCAAATAATAACATCATCAATTTAACATTAGCCATGGCAATATATATTTTTTGCAAATAATAACATCATCAGTTTCACATTAGCCATGGCAATATATATTTCTTGCAAATAATAACATCATCAGTTTCACATTAGCCATGGCAATATATATTTCTTGCAAATAATAACATCATCAGTTTCACATTAGCCATGGCAACATATATTTCTTGCAAATAATAACATCATCAGTTTCACATTAGCCATGGCAATATATATTTCTTGCAAATAATAACATCATCAGTTTCACATTAGCCATGGCAATATATATTTCTTGCAAATAATAACATCATCAGTTTCACATTAGCCATGGCAATATATATTTCTTGCAAATAATAACATCATCAGTTTCACATTAGCCATGGCAATATATATTTCTTGCAAATAATAACATCATCAGTTTCACATTAGCCATGGCAATATATATTTCTTGCAAATAATAACATCATCAGTTTCACATTAGCCATGGCAATATATATTTCTTGCAAATAATAACATCATCAGTTTCACATTAGCCATGGCAATATATATTTCTTGCAAATAATAACATCATCAGTTTCACATTAGCCATGGCAATATATATGTCTTGCAAATAATAACATCATCAGTTTCACATTAGCCATGGCGATATATATTTCTTGCAAATAATAACATCATCAGTTTCACATTAGCCATGGCAATATATATTTCTTGAAAATAATAACATCATAAGTTCTACATTAGCCATGGCAATATATATTTCTTGCAAATAATAACATCAGCAGTTTCACATTAGCCATGGCAATATATATTTCTTGCAAATAATAACATCATCAGTTTCACATTAGCCATGGCAATATATATTTCTTGCAAATAATAACATCATCAGTTTCACATTAGCCATGGCGATATATATTTCTTTCAAATAATTATATCATCAGTTTCACATTAGCCATGGCAATATATATTTCTTCCAAATAATAACATTATCAGTTTCACATTAGCCATGGCAATATATATTTCTTGCAAATAATAACATCATCAGTTTCACATTAGCCATGGCAATATATATTTCTTGCAAATAATAACATCATCAGTTTCACATTAGCCATGGCAATATATATTTCTTGCAAATAATAACATCATCAGTTTCACATTAGCCATGGCAATATATATTTCTTGCAAATAATAACATCATCAGTTTCACATTAGCCATGGCAATATATATTTCTTGCAAATAATAACATCATCAGTTTCACATTAGCCATGGCAATATATATGTCTTGCAAATAATAACATCATCAGTTTCACATTAGCCATGGCGATATATATTTCTTGCAAATAATAACATCATCAGTTTCACATTAGCCATGGCAATATATATTTCTTGCAAATAATAACATCATCAGTTTCACATTAGCCATGGCAATATATATTTCTTGCAAATAATAACATCATCAGTTTCACATTAGCCATGGCAATATATATTTCTTGCAAATAATAACATCATCAGTTTCACATTAGCCATGGCAATATATATTTCTTGCAAATAATAACATCATCAGTTTCACATTAGCCATGGCAATATATATTTCTTGCAAATAATAACATCATCAGTTTCACATTAGCCATGGCAATATATATTTCTTGCAAATAATAACATCATCAGTTTCACATTAGCCATGGCAATATATATTTCTTGCAAATAATAACATCATCAGTTTCACATTAGCCATGGCAATATATATTTCTTGCAAATAATAACATCATCAGTTTCACATTAGCCATGGCAATATATATTTCTTGCAAATAATAACATCATAAGTTTCACATTAGCCATGGCAATATATATTTGTTGCAAATAATAACATCATCAGTTTCACATTAGCCATGGCAATATATATTTCTTGCAAATAATAACATCATCAGTTTCACATTAGCCATGGCGATATATATTTCTTTCAAATAATAATATCATCAGTTTCACATTAGCCATGGCAATATATATTTCTTCCAAATAATAACATCATCAGTTTCACATTAGCCATGGCAATATATATTTCTTGCAAATAATAACATCATCAGTTTCACATTAGCCATGGCAATATATATTTCTTGCAAATAATAACATCATCAGTTTCACATTAGCCATGGCAATATATATTTCTTGCAAATAATAACATCATCAGTTTCACATTAGCCATGGCAATATATATTTCTTGCAAATAATAACATCATCAGTTTCACATTAGCCATGGCAATATATATTTCTTGCAAATAATAACATCATCAGTTTCACATTAGCCATGGCAATATATATGTCTTGCAAATAATAACATCATCAGTTTCACATTAGCCATGGCGATATATATTTCTTGCAAATAATAACATCATCAGTTTCACATTAGCCATGGCAATATATATTTCTTGCAAATAATAACATCATAAGTTTCACATTAGCCATGGCAATATATATTTCTTGCAAATAATAACATCATAAGTTTCACATTAGCCATGGCAATATATATTTCTTGCAAATAATAACATCATAAGTTTCACATTAGCCATGGCAATATATATTTCTTGCAAATAATAACATCATCAGTTTCACATTAGCCATGGCAATATATATTTCTTCCAAATAATAACATCATCAGTTTCACATTAGCCATGGCAATATATATTTCTTGCAAATAATAACATCATCAGTTTCACATTAGCCATGGCAATATATATTTCTTGCAAATAATAACATCATCAGTTTCACATTAGCCATGGCAATATATATTTCTTGCAAATAATAACATCATCAGTTTAACATTAGCCATGGCAATATATATTTCTTGCAAATAATAACATCATAAGTTTCACATTAGCCATGGCAATATATATTTCTTGCAAATAATAACATCATCAGTTTCACATTAGCCATGGCAATATATATTTCTTGCAAATAATAACATCATCAGTTTCACATTAGCCATGGCAATATATATTTCTTGCAAATAATAACATCATCAGTTTCACATTAGCCATGGCAATATATATTTCTTGTAAATAATAACATCATCAGTTTCACATTAGCCATGGCAATATATATTTCTTGCAAATAATAACATCATCAGTTTCACATTAGCCATGGCAATATATATTTGTTGCAAATAATAACATCATCAGTTTCACATTAGCCATGGCAATATATATTTCTTGTAAATAATAACATCATCAGTTTCACATTAGCCATGGCAATATATATTTCTTGCAAATAATAACATCATAAGTTTCACATTAGCCATGGCAATATATATTTCTTGCAAATAATAACATCATCAGTTTCACATTAGCCATGGCAATATATATTTCTTCCAAATAATAACATCATCAGTTTCACATTAGCCATGGCAATATATATTTCTTGCAAATAATAACATCATCAGTTTCACATTAGCCATGGCAATATATATTTCTTGCAAATAATAACATCATCAGTTTCACATTAGCCATGGCAATATATATTTCTTGCAAATAATAACATTATCAGTTTCACATTAGCCATGGCAATATATATTTCTTGCAAATAATAACATCATAAGTTTCACATTAGCCATGGCAATATATATTTCTTGCAAATAATAACATCATCAGTTTCACATTAGCCATGGCAATATATATTTCTTGCAAATAATAACATCATCAGTTTCACATTAGCCATGGCAATATATATTTCTTGCAAATAATAACATCATCAGTTTCACATTAGCCATGGCAATATATATTTCTTGTAAATAATAACATCATCAGTTTCACATTAGCCATGGCAATATATATTTCTTGCAAATAATAACATCATCAGTTTCACATTAGCCATGGCAATATATATTTCTTGCAAATAATAACATCATCAGTTTCACATTAGCCATGGCAATATATATTTCTTGTAAATAATAACATCATCAGTTTCACATTAGCCATGGCAATATATATTTCTTGCAAATAATAACATCATCAGTTTCACATTAGCCATGGCGATATATATTTCTTTCAAATAATAACATCATCAGTTTCACATTAGCCATGGCAATATATATTTCTTGCAAATAATAACATCATCAGTTTCACATTAGCCATGGCAATATATATTTCTTGCAAATAATAACATCATCAGTTTCACATTAGCCATGGCAATATATATTTCTTCCAAATAATAACATCATCAGTTTCACATTAGCCATGGCAATATATATTTCTTGCAAATAATAACATCATCAATTTAACATTAGCCATGGCAATATATATTTTTTGCAAATAATAACATCATCAGTTTCACATTAGCCATGGCAATATATATTTCTTGCAAATAATAACATCATCAGTTTCACATTAGCCATGGCAATATATATTTCTTGCAAATAATAACATCATCAGTTTCACATTAGCCATGGCAATATATATTTCTTGCAAATAATAACATCATCAGTTTCACATTAGCCATGGCAATATATATTTCTTGCAAATAATAACATCATCAGTTTCACATTAGCCATGGCAATATATATTTCTTGCAAATAATAACATCATCAGTTTCACATTAGCCATGGCAATATATATTTCTTGCAAATAATAACATCATCAGTTTCACATTAGCCATGGCAATATATATTTCTTGCAAATAATAACATCATCAGTTTCACATTAGCCATGGCAATATATATTTCTTGCAAATAATAACATCATCAGTTTCACATTAGCCATGGCAATATATATTTCTTGCAAATAATAACATCATCAGTTTCACATTAGCCATGGCAATATATATTTCTTGCAAATAATAACATCATCAGTTTCACATTAGCCATGGCAATATATATGTCTTGCAAATAATAACATCATCAGTTTCACATTAGCCATGGCGATATATATTTCTTGCAAATAATAACATCATCAGTTTCACATTAGCCATGGCGATATATATTTCTTTCAAATAATAATATCATCAGTTTCACATTAGCCATGGCAATATATATTTCTTCCAAATAATAACATCATCAGTTTCACATTAGCCATGGCAATATATATTTCTTGCAAATAATAACATCATCAGTTTCACATTAGCCATGGCAATATATATTTCTTGCAAATAATAACATCATCAGTTTCACATTAGCCATGGCAATATATATTTCTTGCAAATAATAACATCATCAGTTTCACATTAGCCATGGCAATATATATGTCTTGCAAATAATAACATCATCAGTTTCACATTAGCCATGGCGATATATATTTCTTGCAAATAATAACATCATCAGTTTCACATTAGCCATGGCAATATATATTTCTTGCAAATAATAACATCATCAGTTTCACATTAGCCATGGCAATATATATTTCTTGCAAATAATAACATCAGCAGTTTCACATTAGCCATGGCAATATATATTTCTTGCAAATAATAACATCATCAGTTTCACATTAGCCATGGCAATATATATTTCTTGCAAATAATAACATCATCAGTTTCACATTAGCTATGGCAATATATATTTCTTGCAAATAATAACATCATCAGTTTCACATTAGCCATGGCAATATATATTTCTTGCAAATAATAACATCATCAGTTTCACATTAGCCATGGCAATATATATTTCTTGCAAATAATAACATCATCAGTTTCACATTAGCCATGGCAATATATATTTCTTGCAAATAATAACATCATCAGTTTCACATTAGCCATGGCAATATATATTTCTTGCAAATAATAACATCATAAGTTTCACATTAGCCATGGCAATATATATTTGTTGCAAATAATAACATCATCAGTTTCACATTAGCCATGGCAATATATATTTCTTGCAAATAATAACATCATCAGTTTCACATTAGCCATGGCGATATATATTTCTTTCAAATAATAATATCATCAGTTTCACATTAGCCATGGCAATATATATATTTCTTTCAAATAATAACATCATCAGTTTCACATTAGCCATGGCAATATATATTTCTTGCAAATAATAACATCATCAGTTTCACATTAGCCATGGCAATATATATTTCTTGCAAATAATAACATCATCAGTTTCACATTAGCCATGGCAATATATATTTCTTGCAAATAATAACATCATCAGTTTCACATTAGCCATGGCAATATATATTTCTTGCAAATAATAACATCATCAGTTTCACATTAGCCATGGAAATATATATGTCTTGCAAATAATAACATCATCAGTTTCACATTAGCCATGGCGATATATATTTCTTGCAAATAATAACATCATCAGTTTCACATTAGCCATGGCAATATATATTTCTTGCAAATAATAACATCATCAGTTTCACATTAGCCATGGCAATATATATTTCTTGCAAATAATAACATCAGCAGTTTCACATTAGCCATGGCAATATATATTTCTTGCAAATAATAACATCATCAGTTTCACATTAGCCATGGCAATATATATTTCTTGCAAATAATAACATCATCAGTTTCACATTAGCCATGGCAATATATATTTCTTCCAAATAATAACATCATCAGTTTCACATTAGCCATGGCAATATATATTTCTTGCAAATAATAACATCATCAGTTTCACATTAGCCATGGCAATATATATTTCTTGCAAATAATAACATCATCAGTTTCACATTAGCCATGGCAATATATATTTCTTGCAAATAATAACATCATCAGTTTCACATTAGCCATGGCAATATATATTTCTTGCAAATAATAACATCATCAGTTTCACATTAGCCATGGCAATATATATTTCTTGCAAATAATAACATCATCAGTTTCACATTAGCCATGGCAATATATATTTCTTGCAAATAATAACATCATCAGTTTCACATTAGCCATGGCAATATATATTTCTTGCAAATAATAACATCATCAGTTTCACATTAGCCATGGCAATATATATTTCTTGCAAATAATAACATCATCAGTTTCACATTAGCCATGGCAATATATATTTCTTGCAAATAATAACATCATCAGTTTCACATTAGCCATGGCAATATATATTTCTTGCAAATAATAACATCATCAGTTTCACATTAGCCATGGCAATATATATTTCTTGCAAATAATAACATCATCAGTTTCACATTAGCCATGGCAATATATATTTCTTGCAAATAATAACATCATAAGTTTCACATTAGCCATGGCAATATATATTTGTTGCAAATAATAACATCATCAGTTTCACATTAGCAATGGCAATATATATTTCTTGCAAATAATAACATCATCAGTTTCACATTAGCCATGGCAATATATATTTCTTGCAAATAATAACATAATCAGTTTCACATTAGCCATGGCAATATATATTTTTTGCAAATAATAACATCATCAGTTTCACATTAGCCATGGCAATATATATTTTTTGCAAATAATAACATCATCAGTTTCACATTAGCCATGGCAATATATATTTCTTGCAAATAATAACATCATCAGTTTCACATTAGCCATGGCAATATATATTTCTTGCAAATAATAACATCATCAGTTTCACATTAGCCATGGCAATATATATTTCTTGCAAATAATAACATCATAAGTTTCACATTAGCCATGGCAATATATATTTCTTGCAAATAATAACATCATCAGTTTCACATTAGCCATGGCAATATATATTTCTTGCAAATAATAACATCATCAGTTTCACATTAGCCATGGCAATATATATTTCTTGCAAATAATAACATCATCAGTTTCACATTAGCCATGGCAATATATATTTCTGGTAAATAGTAACATCATCAGTTTCACATTAGCCATTGCAATATATATTTCTTGTAAATAATAACATCATCAGTTTCACATTAGCCATGGCAATATATATTTCTGGCAAATAATACCATCATCAGTTTCACATTAGCCATGGCAATATATATTTCTTGCAAATAATAACATCATAAGTTTCACATTAGCCATGGCAATATATATGTCTTGCAGATAATAACATCATCAGTTTCACATTAGCCATGGCAATATATATTTCTTGCAAATAATAACATCATCAGTTTCACATTAGCCATGGCAATATATATTTCTTGCAAATAATAACATCATCAGTTTCACATTAGCCATGGCAATATATATTTCTTGAATTCAGCAGTGGATTCAATATGAAATTTCGGTTTCAAACATTCGTCCATTATCTCCAACTGATATTCTTTTGCCATTTGCTCCACATTTGGTTTGTAAGAAGTACCAAATAACTCAAACAGAATTCTATATTTCACCAATAAAAAATGGAGGAAAACTCGCTTCTATGATCCCTAATAAAGCTCACAAAGATGTCTGATATTATATCTCTCTTGTGATTTTAGAGATTTGGGAAATGGAGATTTGAAACTGTAGTTCCCACAGTCGAAGAGGTCTCCTAAAACCAGTAATTTGATCAAACATCTAAAACACAAACTTTTTGTTTCCTTGAAGCCCAAGATTCAGAGTGTCCATGTGGGTCGTGATATCCACTAAAAAAGCTAACTTTACAAGCCACTGTGGATTTTGAAAGTAAGAATTATCTTGTTCTTTGCTCTCTAAACACATAGAAATCTCTTCTCACAATGCACATACTCGTTCTAGAATTTTACCGTAGGTAAGTCATCGAACATTTGAAAAATATGTAAGGTCACCATACTCGGCCTCGATTTGTTTCAGGAATTCTTGGAACTGTCGGTGATTTAGTCCTCTTGATAATATAAAATCCACTGTTTTCACAACCACTGGCATGATTTCCTTGAAATTCAGTGATTTTGCACATAAAGCTTTTTGATTAATAATGTAATATATATATTATTTAATTGCAATTCATTGAGATGAGTATTATTTATTAATTTTTATTTTATTGCGGACTATTATCCTCGTCTTTTCTTAGTTGTTTTACGACGTTTCGGCCAATTATTCCTCTGGCCTTCATCAGGTGGTAACCGCGATGGGATAGGAACTCTGAATCTCCTGACTGCATCCACTGCAATTACTGCCTTGAGTAAATGCAGTCAGGGGATTCAGAGTTCCTATCCCGTCGCGGTTACCACCTGATGAAGGTCAGAGGAATAATTGGCCGAAACGTCGTGAAACAACTAAGAAAAGATGAGGAAAAAATAAAAATTAATGCAATAAAATTTGATTATTATTTTATCAACAAATCCCTTTTCTCTTCAACCATGGTTAGTGCTCCATCTGTGATTATTCCAGAAAGCTTTGATAAAACTAGATTCATTTCGGTAATATATTTTATTATGCGTTGCAAAATATCTGCTCCAGTGTTAGTGTCTTTCATAGGAATCAATTTAAAAAATTCTTCCACAATATCAACTGTTGGTTTTACATCTCTCACAAACACTGCAAGTTGACAAGCACCCTTCATATCTGTGGTTTCATCGATAGCAATGGAATAATACTCCAGATTGTTTAAAATGCCCTCCAAGTCACTTCTAATATTTGCTGCCAGCTCTTCAATACGCCTTGTTCAATACGCCTTGACAAGCTGATAGCAGAAAGTTATTCTCTTTTTTTTCTGAACAAATAACATCTGCTACCTTTAACAATAATTCTTTGAAGAACTCTTCATCAGTAAAAGGTTTCATCCTTTCTGCAATGTATTTTGACACCTCGTAGCTAGCACAAGTGTTTCGGTCACTTTCTTCAACGTTCCTAGTAAAAAGAGTGATTGCTTTGTTAAATTATTCTTGTTTCGTGTTTTTCCTTAAAAACTGTTGTAATGATCACGATGAGTTTCATAATGCCGTTTAATATTTGAAACTTTCTTCACAGCAATGGTTTCTTGACAAATTAGCAAACACATTTTCGAATTGCTCAATGAAAAAGTAGTTATTTATCCAGGCATCGTTAAATGTTCGGCATTCCAAATCCACTTTTCTTCTCTTAGCTTTCATAGGCTTGTTTTTGTTCAGACAAAAAGAACAAAAAGTATGGTAATCTTCAGGTGAAGAGAAGGATTTGTTATATTCAGGCCCTCAACCGCCACTTTGGGTTGGTTTGCTTATATTTAGATCGTGTCCAGGGTAAGATGGCAGGCAGGACAAAATTCACTCGCGGGTCGGGGCTTGCCGATCTTTGCTCTAAAGCACGTATTGCTAATTTGCATATAGCTGAAACAGAGGTTTCAGGTTCATACCTTTCCCAGTAATATTAGTGCAGAAATGCTTTTATAAGCTACGGTGGCATCCATTGGTCTACAAAATTTGAATATAAGCTATTTTATTTTATCGTTTTCATAACGACGCATATGTATCAAACATGTTTTACATTGATAAATACAATGATAAATACAATGATAAAGAAACAATAAAAAAGACGACTGAATTTGTATACATATATGTAATATTAACAAAGTAATAATTAATACAGATACTAACATAATAAACGGATTTAACAAATAAAAAAGTAATAACTAAATAAAACAAATATGTAATTATAACAAATAAATGATAGACTCAACTACACCCCTTCCTTATCCGTCTTCCCTTTCAGCAACTTGAAAAACTAAAAAACAAGAAAAAAAAAAAGAAAACGAACAAAACTCCGCCGCTTTTTTAAAATAAAAAGTACCCTTGATGACGATCAATACACAGTTCATCAGCAGACCAAAAGAATTATTCGTCAAGTCGAGAAAATCATCAGAAAAGTTTAAAATAAAAGGGGAAACTGTCGTATTTAATCGGAGAAACTTAGATATACACGTGTTATGTTTCCTGAAGATAAATCCAATAAAAGTCTTTAATCTCGTGGTATTTATATGTGGCTATTTTATCACTTCTTGTTTACGAGACTTCAAATGATCATTATGTGTGTGTGTGTGTGTGTGTGTGTGTGTGTGTGTGTGTGTGTGTGTGTGTGTGTGTGTGTGTGTGTGTAACAGGTATCTTCATTTGTTGTATTTCCTCTTCTCTTTCAATGTTGACTGACGCCGCTTTGATCATCTCATCTGTTTTGCTATACCAATAAAAACTTCTTTGGGTGACATGCGAAACAAAGGGATTATTTTACTCTTCCAATGTTTTTTTTTACATTATTATCGGCGGTGTGTCTCTCACCGGCTTCCACAAACAAATGATTTGAAAATCTTTGTATATCTTTCGGTTCAAAAAACGTGACGTCATCACTCCACTTTCGTCACAAATCTTTCTGTTGTTGCCGTTTTTCTCAACTTTACGTCACTTATTTTTTATTCATTCCCTAGAAATAAATCTGTTTTGAAGATTTAGGTCATTATAATATGTATTTTATGTGACGCTCGTACAAATTCACACTAGCCCATTTACTCTGTACATAGGGCCACTATTATCTAACACATGAATTTGTATCTCGCAACGAATCCTTGTCAAAGACAAATGTATGCTCGACATGAAACATGATACATGGATGAGAGGATGAAGGGAGAAATCATAGACATGATTTCAATTGAAAACAAGACAAAAGAGCTCAATGATTTATGTATCTAATCTTTCAACACTCACGCACATCTACACACGCACAACAAGAGCAAAGGTAACGCACACACATAAAATGACACGCTGCGAAATATGCAAATATTCACACATTTTAACTACGAACATTTACTAACATAACATCAAAATAACATTTATTGGGTTTGTATTACTGTACACATAGATTCGAAAAAGTTGTCAAAAAACAAATATATAGCAAATAAATGTTATCAAAGGCAAGATAAGTTACTTTTCTACCAAACTGGATATATTTTTTGTGTTTTTATTCAATGTAACATATTTATTAAGCTCGAAAAACATGCAGTGTTTACCGATGTATTAGACAATTCAAAATGGCGGCCGACTCTCTCTTAAACACGGTAAGTTCGAGAAAATGTGTTATAAATAATAAACTAAACAAAATACTATTAAAAAATTACCGAATACATGTCAACCTATGTCACGGTAATATATATTGAGCGAATTTCTAACAGTATTTTGTCTAGTTAATTATTTATAACACCTTTTCCCGAACTTACCGTGTTTAAGAGAGAGTCGGCCGCCATTTTGAATTTTCCAATACATCGGTAAACACTGCATGTTTTTCGAGCTGAATAAACACGTTACATTGAATAAAAACACGAAAATTATATTCAGTTTGGTAGAAAAGTAACTTATCTTGCCTTTGATAACATTTATTTTGTTATATATTTGTTTTTGACAACTTTTTCGAATCTATGTGTACAGTAATACAAGCCCCATTTATTTTTTTTATTTATTCTATAAAAATGTTTTCTTACACACTTTTGTATTTCTACGTTTTTCCATTCATAAAACTGCTAAAACTGCGCCTTAAGTAGCCGTTGCTATCTTGTTATCTATTATTTCAATGTTTCCTTGTATTTCATTTTATTATGCATGACTGTATATATATATATATATATATATATATATATATATATATATATATATATATATGTATATATATATATATGTGTGTGTGTGTGTGTGTGTGCGCGTGTGTGTGTGTGTGTGTTCATTTTCTTCCTTCATTAAAACAATAACGTTTTTATTCCAATTCATATCAAATGTGTGAGATGTTCTTGAGTCTATTCAAAAAGACTCTAAAATGGTCTCTACCAAGGCCAGGGACCACGCCACACTTTTTTGGTATTTATGATAGCCTTCTCAGCTAAACCATGTGTTGACCTTTAGCATAGCACGCCATGGGTCCTAATCACTTGGAAGATTACAATGCCCCCTACTTATAAACGTTTTAAACGTCTTGAAGATTATGACACCACCTACATATAAAATCTGCTCTGCATGTTTTTAAGTTAAATAACATTGAAAACGAATAAATGACTCATTTATTTAAGTGTAATTTCTCCTACATTATAAAGTCATGTTTCTGTCTCTCTTTGTTTGTCTCTACATATTGTTTTTGTCTATTTTATTCACTTATAATATCAGCAGCATTTTCTTTGTATGACTGTCATATTTTGAAAATTTTCAAGGGAGATAATTGCATGACAATGTCCTGCGTCAAATAGAGCTGATAATGTGGAGAACAGATATTACACTTTAATTTACTTAAAAGCCCAAGGAGCCATAAAAATGTTTTTGTGATAAGGCATATTTAAACGAAAGAAAAAAAATCAAATAAAATTGAGTTAGCATATACTTTTTTTAATAAATAATTTTTATTTTAATTTATTAATATCAATAATATTGTAGAGTGTGTTAACGCTTGGCATTTCTAAAATAGAAATATTTTTTACGTTTAATTTAGATATAATATTTTGATTGCAGAAATTCTAAGCCAAAGTACCGTAGATTTGCAACAATAGATGCCATCTACAAATTCAATGCATCTACCATGACAGCCATTATCTTATGTAGCTTACAACCACCATTTCTGCTACATTCACTGGTGGTAATAAAATGCTTCATAATCTGATGAGCAACACCATCACAATCGCCACATCTACAGAGGAAGAAGTTCTTATTTTTCTCTTTCAATATTTAGTGCTCCCACTAGTACCAGTTTAGACCGGGTCAAATTCTATATTTTCCTGCCATATTTTTTTTTTTTTTTTTTTTTTTATTACATTTTCACCCCAAACAAGGCAAATTGCCACTTTGGTGTAGGGGGCTACTATCAGGGGCAACAACTACTGGGGTACTATGTAGGGATTTGGGCAGCAAGGTGTCGGTTCACGTTACACTTGAACTTCTGCACGTCAGTACTGTTGGGGAAGCAGGGACCTGGAATGGAATTCCAGAGTCTTGCGGTTCTGGGGAAGAAACTATTGGAGTAAAAAGATCTTTTACATCTAGGGACCTCTACAGTGTGGGGGTGGGATCTAGTAGCCTGTCGGGTTTGTCGAGGGTGCTCGCGTCGTGGGGGCACAAGTGATTGCAGTTCATCAGAGCATTCACCACTAAAATACTTGTAGAACAGGCAGAGGGATGCAACATTTCGTCGATGGGACAGAGGCTGAAGCTTAGATGCCAGTTCAGGGCCTATCAGATTTGCGACTCTCTTTTGAACCTTGTCAAGGAGCGAGAGACTAGTAGCAGATGCACCAGCCCAGATGTGGCAGCAATACTCCATACATGGGCGAATGGTGGCCTTATAGAGGTACAGGATACTTTCGGGTGTTAGTAGTTTTCTAGCACGGTAGAGAGAGCCCACCTTTCTTGCAGCGGCCCTGGCAATGCCTTCAATGTAATTGTTCCAACTCATGTTTCCTGTGAACGTTAGGCCAAGGAGTTTGAAAGATGGACTCTCAGATAAAGAGTCGTTGGCCATTGCTATTGGTGGTAGAGAGGGTTTCTTGTAATTATTGAATGAAACTAGTTTAGTCTTGGCAGCATTGAACGCGACCAACCACTTTTGTCCCCATTCCACTACAGATTGGAGGTCTTCCTCTAGTGTTTCTGCCATTTCTTTAGAAATGTGTTCATTCGTCTTCCTGTCGTGTCTGCCATAGAGTGTAGTGTCATCAGCATATATACCCATCTCAGAGGCAATGTTGTCGGGGAGGTCATTTATGAATATCAGGAACAATAGAGGTCCAAGGATAGAACCCTGGGGCACTCCCGCATTTATATCATATTGTTTAGATGTGCGACCGTCGAGGACTACCTGGATTTTTCTCTTATCTAAGAAGGATTTAATTATGTTAAGTATTCTACCAGTGATACCGTATGATCTGATTTTACTGAGGAGACCCTCATGCCATACCCTGTCAAAAGCCTTAGATATATCTAGAGCTACCGCTCTGCCTTCCCCCGCTTTGTCCAGTGATTGGTATATACGTTCAGAGATCACGGTGAGGATGTCTGCTGTGGAACGGGCTTGTCTAAATCCATATTGTTTGTCAGTCAGTAGTTTAGCATCTGTAAGATGATGGATTAGAGCGTGGTTAATTATGGTCTCAAATATTTTGGCAAAAAGTGGAAGGAGGCTAATGGGGCGATAATTTGATGGGTCTGTCCTTTCACCAGAATTCTTGAATACTGGTACAACAGAAGCAGTTTTCCAACAGCCCGGAAAGCAAGCTTCATTAAGACATATTGCATGTTGCACCACCATTAACTGGTTATTACATACATA
Organism: Euprymna scolopes; assembly: GCF_053919585.1. Lineage (NCBI taxonomy): Eukaryota > Metazoa > Mollusca > Cephalopoda > Sepiida > Sepiolidae > Euprymna > Euprymna scolopes. The sequence continues at coordinate 98,337,996 of NC_136511.1, read as the reverse complement.
CATACATACATACATACATACATACATACATGATGATTGCAACGTCTTGTCAGACGAGTGCCACTCCCTCAGACATTTAAAATCCATGAGCCCAAATGCCTGAGGGAGTATCTATACAAAGATGATGTTACAGAGTCTTAGCTTTGTACGACAGCTAAGTCTCTCTCTCGGTTCAAAATGTTGAGATCCAGCAAAAAGCAAGAGCAAGATAGCCAGCAACAAATTAAACTGCAGACCAGCTTAATGCGGGTACTGGTCTCCCGCTTTATGGTTTTTTAAATCAGAGATTTGTTTCTCCTAGAAAGGTTGCCTTCACCACGGCTTATGGGAGCCCTCTCCACCCCAATACACATATACATACACACGGTGCTAGTTGGCCGTTGACCCAGAAAAAGAGTTCATTCGCCCTTACATACATACATACATACATACATACGCATAACATAATTTTTCTATTTCTCGATCCAAAAATAATAAATTCCCCTTTCTCAAAACCCAACCATTTTGATTGGCTGATACCTGACTATTCACATATTCCGGATCCACTTCTACAATAAATAAACGAACGCTCCAGAAATTATACAATATGGCATCGTTCTATACAGAAGAAAATCGTGCTTAAAACTAACTAAATTAAACATCAACCGATTGTCGTCGCTCTCTGCATATTACAATCGTGCTGAAAAAATAAACACACACACACACACACACACACACACACACACACACACACACACACACACACACACACACACACAATTAAACATATTAACCGATTGGTGTCGCTAAAAACAACAAAATTAAACATATTAACTGATTTTCGTCACACTACAGATTACAATCATGCTGAAAAAACAAAAAACAAAATTAAACATATTAACCGATTGGCGTCGCTAAAAACAACCAACAAAATTAATCATATATCATTGAATTATTGGAACTCTTTGAGATGAGTAATTTATTTTAGTTATTCATTTGCGGACTGTTATCCTCATCTTCTAATTGTTGTTTCATGACGTTTCGGCCAACTATTCCAATTAAAAGATTCAGCGTTCCTATCCCGTTGCGGTTAACCATCTGACGAAAACCAGATGAATAGTTGGCCGAAATGTCGTGAAACAAGAACTCTAAAGATGAATACAATAGTCCGCAAATAAATAAATAAATAAATTAATTAAATTAAACATATTAACTTATTTTCGTCGCTCTTTACAGATTACAATAGTGCTAAAAAAACAAACAAAATTAAACATATTAGCCGATTAGCGTCGCTCTATACAAAAGACAACTTTTTTTGTCGGTAAATTTTTACATTAGCTCCACCTCAACACTTGTTTTAACTGTATGACTTTTGAAGGGTTTCGACTATGCTGATTATGAAAATCTCATTTAAATTTGGGAGAGGCAAATACTCTTCGATGGTTAGAGGTGTATATTCTGAAAGACGCTCTTAACATGAGGCGGTTGGGATTGTCTATTTCGAAAGCCGTTTTAACATAGGGAGGGTGGGATGTCTATTCCAAAAGACGTTCTAAACATGTGGAGGTTGAGGGTGGCTATTCTGAAAGCCGTTCTTAACATGGGGAGGTTGGAAATTGCCCACCAAAAACAACTGTACTTTAATTTTTTATGAGGGTGGTCTGCGTTTAACGTGTCCTGCTTGTTTAATAATAATTAAGTCAATAATATTTTAATTTATTCATACCAATAATATTGTGATGTCTGCCTTCGCGACTATCATTAATGAAGAATACGTTTTACTTTTAATTTATTCATACAATAACATTTTAATTTACTCATAATAATGATAGTGTTAGGTCTGCGCTTTACATTCATAACAAAGAGATGCGTTTTACTTTTAATTCATACATACCTATAATATTTTAATAATAATAAACTGTCTAGAGTCTAGTCTATTCATGGTATAAGAGCAATTTTTTTTTATATCTCTCTCTCTTTTGTAAACGTAAAAAATAAAATGCGGAACTTATTTCATTTCGATATCGAAATATCTTAACTTCTTATAGAAATAAAAAATATTGTATTGATAATAATTAATAAATTCCAAACAAATAAACAGGTACTAAGACCGGAAATTGAAACCAAAACCTTGTAGCAAAATCTCATACCTTCACTGTGGAATCTGTAGCTGCCGGAAAACCTATTCTAATAGTTTCTTCCCTTGGACACAAGACTCTGGAATTCATTTCCTGTTTTCCGTTTCCCTGACTGTACTACCTTGCAGAAGTTTAAATGTAATGTGAACTGCCTTTCCGCAGTATCCTATTACACATGATTTAAAAGAGTAGACCCTCAAGTCCAAATTGCAATATACCTTGCTTGGGTGAAAAAAATACAAAACAAAAAAATCAAACATAAATGATCATAAAAAATTGGGAATTCTTTTAAGAGTCAAAAACAATATGTTCATATGTATTATTCGAATCATTGTTCTCATCTTGAATGTCATTTCACAACATTTCGGTCGATGTAATCTCGGACCTTTTTCGGGTGTATCTCATCGAACTCGAGAATATTTCGGTCGAACTCTAGAATCTGCAATTTCAAACAGAAGCCTTCATTTAATTTACAGGGGTGGCATGCTCTCGGTTCGTCAAACATGACTATCTAGAAATTCTAAGTAATTCGCAATTTTATTTTCAGTCGTCCACACTTAGGATTGAAACTCCAATCTCCAGAGGAAGGTCACTTTTACAAGTGAATTTTGCCAAGTACTCTAACCACTGCACCACGATTGATTGAAAAATGTCGAAGGTTACATTGATCGAAAAGTGAAAATAATACTCGAGTCAAGAACAATAGCCCGAAGAATCAAAAAAATAATACGAATAACCATCCCCGTTTCGAAAATTCATAAACGTAATGAGAGTATATATATATATATATATATATATATATATATATATATATATATATATATATATATATATATATATATATTATCATTTTTAAAAATTTCATTCAGAAAAATATAAGTTTTCAAAATAAAATTGATTATTTGAACAAAGAATGCAATTCAGAAATTGTATTCTTTGTTGAAATAAATTTTTGTTTGGAAAAATTATATCTTTCTGAATGAAATTTAAATATAAAAAATATAAATTTCATTTGCTCTATCAAGTATATTGAGCTATTGTCTTATATAAAAATATTACCTCTCAAAAATAAGACTTGATACTACAGGATTCAATAATCTGTGTGCGTATTCGCCTAAGAATTCTGATATATATATATATATGTATATATATATATAGTGCTATTGTGATTTAAATCTGAGCCAACTCTACTTTTATTCATAGGACCTGAAGTTATCCCAATTACATCACTATCTGCGTCTATGCTATTGCCGCCTTCTGACATCTTACTACGTGTCACGATACAACACCTCATCAATGGAACTTTAAACTCATCGTCTACATGCATGCATGTTGATGTCGACATTTCTGCATCTGGGGTTGTTGTTTCCTCAAATTTTTAATTTGGCACGGAATACATTTAACTATATAATCGTTTAATTCCTGAAGTAAACACAGCCAGAGATATTTTTCTTTCATTGCGTGTAAAGGCCTTTTCCACGCCCATGTGGCCATTGTCGTCATGGTATTGTATAAGTACACTTCTCCTAAGATGCGACAGTACGTATAATTTAATTAGTGGTTCGTCGTAGGGTTGATAGAAATAATATATTATTAATCCTGGTCAAGGCACCAAATAAATACCTATTGGATAACAAGCGTGTCTCTTACAATGCATGTATAAAAGCCAACTCTGCGTTTTTCCATGCGTGCGAGTATAGGGTTATTTTTCTCAATCGGTTTTATAAAAACACGCGTCCGAAATATGCTAGGTTTATAAAATAATAACATATTCTTTTAGCCTATAAAAGCAAACTTTATTTGACAACCAACGTGTGATAGCGGCGGAAAGAAAGACGAGAGGGGACAGTGGCGATTGATTCGGAGCGTGCCTCTCTGACCTCCGTAACTGTCTGTTTTCCAAAAACAATTGTTTTTATTACGATTGCATAAGTCTGCAGCTATTATTCCTCTGTTTAATATTGACACTCCGACTTGCATCACAGGTTAAAATCTGCGTTGCTTTCTCCCATTTGCTCTTTTTTTGGGAACCTGGCATCGTCTGTTTTGTTACTTCAATTCTCAATCTTTGTTTCTCCCAGCATATGTCTCGTTCCATTATTTTGCAGAATGACTCATATTCGTGATGTAGTAATTATGATTTTTGATTTACATTTTTGTGAAATGGAAACTTTAAGAGACTTTTGATGAAATGAAAGAAACGTATGGAAACGATGCCCCATCATATGTTATTGTGAAACATTAACATCATGAATTTGAACATCGCCGAAAATCTGGTCAGCCCTTTTCTACTATTGATGAGGCATCTGCAAATTAACTTGCCATCATTTTTAAAGATTGATCTATGATTATTCGTCAAATATGCCAAGAGGTCAAGATGAGTTCAGGGTTTGTAACAACTATCATCCATGTCCATTTGCACATGCATAAGGTGTCTAACAGGTGGAGAAAACTCCGAGTGCTCGAGGATGATATTCCAAGAAGTCAAAGTTTTTCACAGAATACCACCACGATATATCGCTTTCACTCAGATACCAAAGCCAAGTCATTGCAGTGGAAGCACTTGGACTTACCATTTCCAGAGAAGGAAAAGGGTACACCCTCTCTGCTGGCAAGACCATGTTCATAGTCTTGTGGATCCACTGACATATATATATATATATATATATATATATATATATATATATATATATATATATATATATATATACACTATTTTAGTTATGCTAGACACTAACATATTTTTTGATTTTACCGTTATTGGATATTTTATCCTTCACCAGACTATCCATTCACGTGAAGTCATCATTTTCTTCACCATATTCCCTTTCCTTCACTATTTGTTACCAAGTAAGATCTATGACTTAATTGTAGTTTCATCAAATACTTTTGCAAGCAAAATCCGATCCCGTATTTTGCTAAATCCTACCCTCTGATGAGAAGCAAAGCATTTCTTCGAAACTCCGCGAATTAAGGATTATCCTCTTATTTTGTGCTTCCTTTTTAGAATTAAATATGTTTTTAACTCATTTTCAAAGTGTTTTTTAACATGTTTTATTAAATACTTGTTATTATATATATATATATATATATATATATATATATATATATATATATATATATATATATATATATATATATATATATATATTAGTGTTGGGGCGATTAATCGGAATCGGAAAAATCGGAACTTTTGGGGATATCAGAATGGGGAAAATTTGACTGTTATTTCCGATTCCAAAACGATTCTTTTATTTTTTTCTGACAATAATCAAGAAACAAACGCAAATGTATTTATTTATTTATCAAAAGATTGTTTATTCATAACATAAAACAAAGGGGCATAAAACCAGGATTTCTGGGTCCAATTTAATTATTTTATTATTAAATTATAGCAAAGTAAATAATCAAGAGTCCATTTACTTCTATTCCATTACGGAACGTTTAAAAATGTTCACAGTTATTTTAGCACCTAGTTGATAAAAGTCAATACGGTATATCCTAGAGTTCACAGTTAAATTTAAAAAATTAAACTGTTTCTGACAAGTTTTATTTTTAATTTTTCTGACGCCGACCGGGTTTCTGTTACTGGAGTAGTTATCTTTGAAATAATCACATTTTATTACATTCTCTTCCCTCTCCTTTTTCTTTTTTTGCCATAAGTGATAAACACAGATAAAAATCTTATAATGTGTTTATAAAAACCTTCAATAAAATACATAAAGGATGAATGTCTAGAAATTCACAAAATTATAAAAGAGGAAATTATATATCATTCCCCCATGAATTTCTACTTTTTTAGGTGATTATGCGTGAAGACACTGAAAAAGAAAACAAATAATTATTGTAGAATTTAGAGTGAGTTGAGTTGCAAATATGAAGTTAGCGTATAATAATCCCCTATTTCCGGATTATTTAAACTTTTAGGGCAGTTAACCAATTTTTTTACCACTAACCTTGTCCGACCAGCAAAGTCATACAACCACTCGTTCTCGCTTTATTTTTCGCATTATCGTCCAGACTAGTTAATACTAGGAAAAGACCGTGTCCTATATGACTATTCACAATGACATATTTTATGCTAAATTTTGATCAGGAACATTAACATGACCAACGTTTTTAAACACACAAATTTAACTACATCCTTAAAACGCTGTCTGGTCCTAAAGGGTAACTTTATATGCAAAACGGACTTTTTGTAGTTTTATGTAATAATTTTTTCAAAACGTTTACACATAATCGGCTGAAAACTGAAGAATCAGATTTTTTATTTCTCTTCGTTTAATATCAAACATCGGCAGTGTAACACATAAGGTAGCACGATCACTTGCCAACATGTTAACCCCATTAATAAGAACCATTGGTACTGCACATGTCAACCCCATTAATAAGCACCATTGGTACTGCACATGTTAACCCCATTAATAAGCACCATAGGTACTGCACATGTAAACCCCATTAATAAGCACCATTGGAACTGTACATGATAACCCCATTAATAAGCACCATTGGTACTGCACATGTCTCCCCATTAATTAGGACCATTGGTACTGCACATGTAAACCCCATTAATAAGCCCCATTGGTACTGCACATGTTAACCTCATTAATAAGCACCATTGGTACTGCACATGTTAACCCCATTAATAAGCACCATTGGTATTGCACATGTTAACCCCATTAATAAGCACCATTGGTACTGCACATTTTGACCCCATTAATAAGCACCATTGGTACTGCACAGGTTAACCCCATTAATAAGCACCATTGGTACTGCACATGTTAACCCCATTAATAAGCGCCCCATTGGTACTGCACATGTTAACCCCATTAATAAGCACCATTGGTACTGCACATGTTAACCCCATTAATAAGCACCATTGGTACTGCACATGTTAACCCCATTAATAAGCACCATTGGTACTGCACATTTTGACCCCATTAATTGGCACTGCACATGTTAACCCCATTAATAAGCACCATTGGTACTGCACATGTTAACACCATTAATAAGCACCATTGGTACAGCGCATGTTAACCCTATTAACAAGCACCATTGGTACTGCACATGCTAACCCCATTAATAAGTGCCCCATTGGTACTGCACATGTTAACCCCATTAATAAGCACCATTGGTACTGCACATGTTAACCCTATTAACAAGCACCATTGGTACTGCACATGCTAACCCCATTAATAAGTGCCCCATTGGTACTGCACATGTTAACCCCATTAATAAGCACCATTGGTACTGCACATTTTGACCCCATTAATTGGCACTGCACATGTTAACCCCATTAATAAGCACCATTGGTACTGCACATGTTAACCCCATTAATAAGCACCATTGGTACAGCGCATGTTAACCCTATTAACAAGCACCATTGGTACTGCACATGCTAACCCCATTAATAAGTGCCCCATTGGCACTGCACATGTTAACCCCATTAATAAGCACCATTGGTACTGCACATGTTAACACCATTAATAAGCACCATTGGTACAGCGCATGTTAACCCTATTAACAAGCACCATTGGTACTGCACATGCTAACCCCATTAATAAGCACCATTGGTACTGCACATGTTAACCCCATTAATAAGCACCATTGGTACTGCACATGTTAACCCCATTAATTGGCACTGCACATGTTAACCCCATTAATAAGCACCATTGGTACTGCACATGCTAACACCATTAATAAGCACCATTGGTACTGCACATGTTAACCCTATTAATAAGCACCATTGGTACTGCACATGTTAACCCCATTAATAAGAACCATTGGCACTGCATATGTTAACCCCATTAATAAGCACTATTGGTATTGCACATGTTAACACCATTAATAAGCACCATTGGTACTGCACATGTTAACCCCATTAATAAGCACCATTGGTAGGGCACATGTAAACCCCATTAATAAGCACCATTGGTTCTGCACATGTTAACCCCATTAATAAGAACCTTTGGCACTGCATATGTTTACACCATTAATACGCACAATTGGTACTGCACATGTTAACCCCATTTATAAGCACCATTTGTACTGCACATATTAATCCCATTAATAAGCACCATTGGTACTGCACATGTTAATCCCATTAAAAAGCACCATTGGTACTGCACATGTAAACCCCATTAATAAGCACCATTGGCACTGCACATGTTAACCCCATTAATAAGCACCATTGGTACTGCACATGTTAACCCTATTAATATGCACCATTAGTACTGCACATGTTAACACCATTATTAAGCACCATTGGTACTGCACATGTTAACCCCATTAATAAGCACCATTGGGACTGCACATGTTAACCCCATGAATAAGAACCATTGGTACTGCACATGTTAAACCAATTAATAAGCAGCATTGTTACTGCACATGTCAACCCCATTAATAAGCACCATTGGCACTGCACATGTTAACCCCATTAATAAGCACCATTGGTACTGCACATGTTAACACCATTAATACGCTCCATTGGTACTGCACATGTTAACACCATTAATAAGCACCATTGGTACTGCACATGTTGACCCCATTAATAAGCACCATAGGTACTGCACATGTAAACCCCATTAATAAGCACCATAGGTACTGCACATGTAAACCCCATTAATAAGCACCATTGGTACTGTACATGATAACCCCATTAATAAGCACCATTGGTACTGCACATGTCTACCCCATTAATAAGCCCCATTGGTACTGCACATGTTAACCTCATTAATAAGCACCATTGGTACTGCACATGTTAACCCCATTAATAAGCACCATTCGTACTGCACATATTAACCCCATTAATAAGCACCATTGGTACTGCACATGTTAACCCCATTAATAAGCACCATTGGTACTGCACATGGTAACCCCAATGATAAGCACTATTGGTACTGTACATGTTAACACCATTAATAAGTAATCTTGGTACTGCACATTTTGACCCCATTAATAAGAACCATTGGTACTGCAAATGTTAACCCTATTAAAAAGCATGTTTACCCAATTAATAAGGACAATTGGTACAGCACATATCAACCCCATTAATAAGCACCATTGGTACCGCACTTATTAACCCCATTAATATGCACCATTGGTACTGCATATGTTTACTCCATTAATAAGCACCATTGTTACTGCACATTTTAGCCCCATTAATAAGGACCATTGGTACTGCACATGTTAACCCCATTAATAAGGACCATTGGTACTGCACATGTTTACCCCATTAATAAGCACCATTAGTACTGCACATGTTAATCCTTTAATAAGCACCATTAGTACTGCACATGTTAACCCCATTAATAAGCACCATTGATACTGCACATGTTAGCCCCATTAATAAGCACCATTTGTACTGCACATGTTAAACCCATTAATACGCACCATTGGTACTGCACATGCTAACACCATTAATAAGCACCATTGGTACTGCACATGTTACCCCCATTAATTAGCACCATTGGTACTGCACATGTTAACCCCATTAATAAGCCCCATTGGTACTGCACATGGTAACCCTATTAATAAGCACCATTGGTACTGCACATGCTAACCCCATTAATAAGCACCATTGGTACTGCATATGTTAACCCCATTAATAAGCACCATTGGTACTGCACATGTTACCCCCATTAATTAGCACCATTGGTACTGCACATGTTAACCCCATTAATAAGCCCCATTGGTACTGCACATGGTAACCCTATTAATAAGCACCATTGGTACTGCACATGGTAACCCTATTAATAAGCACCATTGGTACTGCACATGTTAACCCCATTAATTAGCACCATTTGTACTGCACATGTCAACCCCATCAATAAGCACCATTGGTACTGCACATGTTAACCCCATTTATAAGCACCATTGTTACTGCATATGTTAGCCCCATTAATAAGCACCATTGGTATTGCACATATTAACCCTTTTAATAAGCACCATTTTTACTGCACATATTAACCCCATTAATAAACACTATTGGTACTGCACATGTTTACCCCATTAATAAGCACCATTGGTACTGCACATGTTTACCCCATTAATAAGCACCATTGGTACTGCACATATTAACCCTATTAATAAGCACCATTGGTACTGCACATGTTAACCCCATTAATAAGCACCATTGGTACTGCACATGTTAACCCCATTGATAAGCACCATTGGTACTGCACATGTTAACCCCATTAATAAGCACCATTGGTACTGCACATGTTAACCCCATGAATAAGGACCATTGGTACTGCACATGTTAACCCCATTAATAAGCACCATTCGTATTGCACATGTTAACAACTCTAGCGACCTCCTAAATAATTATCGATACACGTAACAAAACCATGCACAGTTTAAACATAGCTTCCTTGTATACCAATATCCCAATTAAAAAATGCCCAACTTTACTCCATAAACATCTAAACAAAATTAACATTGATTTCTCTTTCTTCCATGGACAAATTGATACAAATAATTAAACTCATTCCTGATATAACCTACTTTCAATTCGATTCAGTTCTTTTTACAGACAGCAATTTTCCATGGGAAACTCCTTAGTGGGATACTATCCTGCTTATTTTTAGAATTTTCAAAACAGGTCCTTCAAATTTACATTACCTGTAAACACTACATACCTTAGATATATCCAAGACATCCTTATTTTTCTCCCTGTAAATGCGCAAATAGAACAACTAAGGAATAAACACATGAATCCGATCAAAACAGCTCTCTATCCTTCCTAGATGCACTTTTCATAAGATCAGTAAACGATCTAATGTTTAAAGTACACCGAAAAAACTACACATAAGAACGATTACTTACACTACTACTCGCACCACAATGATAGAATAAACCCTGGGATGGTCATTGGCTTTTTCTTACATGCCTTTAGAATATGTAGTCCCAATATCTGGATGATTAAATTCAGCATATCACAAACGGACTAAAAACAATACAACATTCGACTTATACTATTTCTAATGCGAATAAAAAAGTCACAAAAATATATGCTAACATAAACAAACAGAAACATGACGCAACAGACACACCCCTACTAAACAGATATCTCCTAATACTAACCCATACTAATGATACAACAATTTGCAACAACCTCAACACACGATACAAGCAACTTCTATAACGATAAACATTAAAAACCACTAGACACTCCTCCAAAACCCTCACATCTAACGCCGGTATATACTCTATCCCTTGTAATAACTTCCACCAGACATATATACGAGAAACATAACATAAGTTAGAAATAAGACTCACTGAACATAGAAGAGACACAAAGAACGTTTTCTCTCATTGTGCCGAACATGGTCACTCGTTCAACTTTGCACGTGTCATAAATCATCAAATTCGTTCCAGATAAAGCTAAGACTTCTGAAATCAGCACTCATTTCAAATACTAGCACTATCATGTAGAGAAAAGAGTTCTACAATTTAAGCCCCATTATAGGAAATATAATAATTAAAGTGCAAAACATGAATGTAGATCCTGGGTAGCTATTCTGTATATCCTTAACCGTTTCTCCTTATGTAATTTTAACAAAATTAATAAGGTATTGACTAATTAACAAATAAATATAAATAAAATACATAAAAAAGCATTTAACTGTACAGTAAATATGCATGTATATATGTATATAAGTGATATTTAAATGTATATATGTATATTTATTTATTTTTTTTATTACATTTTCACCCCAAACAAGGCACATTGCCACTTTGGTGTAGGGGGCTACTATCAAGGGCAGCAACTACTGGGGCACTATGTTGGGATTTGGGCAGCAAGATGTTGGTTCACATTACACTTGAACTTCTGCATGTCAGTACAGTTGGAGAAGCAGGGACCTGGAATGGAATTCCAGAGTCTAGCGGTTCTGGGGAAGAAACTACTGGAGTAGAAAGATCTTTTACATCTAGGGGTCTCTACTGCGTGGGGGTGGGATTTAGCTGCCTGTCGAGCTGCAGTTCGCCAGAGCATTCACCATTAAAATACTTGTAGAACAGGCAGAGGGATTGCAACATCACGTCCATGGGACAGAGGCTGAAGCTTATATGCCAGTTCAGGGCCTATCAGATTTGCGACTCTCTTTTGAACCTTGTCTAGGAGTGAGAGACTAGCAGCAGATTCACCAGCCCAAATGTGACAGCAATACTCCATACATGGGCGAATGGTGGCCTTATAGAGGTACAGGATACTTTCGGGTGTCAGTAGTTTTCTAGCACGGTAAAAAGAGCCTACCTTCTTCGCAGCGGCCCTGGCAATGTTTTCAATGCAATTGTTCCAACTCATGTTTCCTGTGAACGTTAGGCCAAGCAGTTTGAAAGATGTACTCTCAGATAGGGAGTCACTGGCCATTGCTTTTCGTGGCAGAGAAGGTTTCTTGTAATTATTGAAGGAAACCAGTTTGGTCTTGGCAGCATTGAATGTGACCATCCATTTTTGTCCCCATTCCACTACAGATTGGAGGTCATCCTCTAGTGTTTTTGCCATTTCTTTAGTTATGTGTCCATTTCTTTTCCTGTCATGCCTGTTATAGAGTGTGATGTCATCAGCATATATACCCATCTCAGAGGCAGTTTTGTCGAGGAGGTCATTAATAAATATTAGGAACAATAGAGGTCCAAGGATAGACCCCTGAGGCACTCCCACATTTATATCATATTGTTTAGATGTACGACAGTCGAGGACAACCTGGATTTTTCTCTTATCTAAGAAGGATTTAATTATGTTAAGTATTCTACCAGTGCTACCGTATGATCTAATTTTCCTTAGGAGACCCTCATGCCATACCCTGTCAAAAGCCTTAGATATATCTAGAGCTATTGCTCTGCCCTCCCCCGCGTTGTCCAGTGAATGGTATATATGTTCAGAGATTACAGTGAGGATGTCTGCTGTGGATTGGGCTTGTCTAAATCCATATTGTTTGTCAGTCAGAAGTTTAGCATCTGTAAGGTGACAGACGAGCATGGTTAATTATGGTCTCAAATATTTTGGCAAAAAGTGGGAGGAGGCTAATGGAGTGATAATTTGATGGGTCAGTTTTTTCGCCAGAATTCTTGAATACTGGTACTACAGAAGCAGTTTTCCAACAGCCCGGAAAGCATGATTCATTAAGGCATTTGTTGTAGATTTTGGAGAGAACTGGAGCTACTTCAACTGAGCATTTTTTAATAGCATAGCTGGGATGAGATCAGGGGTGATTTTTAGATCGTCTAGTGTGGCGTCTGTCCACAAAGGAAAGTCAGGCAGGGGATGGTTGGAAGGGTTCAGTGTGAAGTTTTAGGCAAACCGGCTGGCAAGCATATTAGCCTTGTCGGTTGTTGAGCAAACAACCTCGTGATTGTTGGTTAGTGGGGCAATTGTTGATTGCCCATTATTTATTACACTGTTGTAGATTTTCCAGACGTCACCAGTTCCTAATTTTTGTGCTTCGATGCGTTTTTTAGTGGTTTCAGTAAATTCTCTCTTAGCTGTCGCTATTTAACGTTACTTCTGGATTTTATATACTTCTGTCTGTTTGAACTGGGCTTATGTCGGTTAAATCTGCAGTATGCATGCTGCCTTTGAGCAATGGCAGTTGTGCAAGTAGAAGTAAACCATTGGGGAGAGTGGGGCTTGCTATTAAATTTCCGCAAAGGAACATGTGCTTCAATTGCTATTTTGAACTATTCAGTGGTCTCATTTGCGCCCTGTTGAGCAGGAAGAGAAAAAATATTTCCCCATGGGGCATCTCTGATAAAATCTTAATACTTATAAAAATATTGTAATATTAGGATAATATTTAATAAGGTGTGTGGTATTAGGAGATCATTCATTAAAATATGTTGATATTAGAGGAACATTTATTGAAAAAAGGTGATATTAGGAAAATATTTATTAAAATATGCAAGTCTTAGAAGAGCATTTATTAAAATATGTTGATATTAGGAGAAAATTTATTAAAATATGGTGATATTAGGAGAAGATTTATTAAATTATCGTGATATTAGGAGAAAATTTATTGAAATGTGGTGATATTAGGAGATCATTTATTAAAAAAGGTGATATTAGGAGAACATTTATTAAAATGACGTGATATTAGGAGAAAATTTATTAAAATATGGTGATATTAGGAGAACATTTATTAAAATATTGTGATATTAGGAGAACATTTATTAAAATATGGTGATATTAGGAGAACATTTATTAAAATATGGTGATATTAGGAGAACATTTATTAAAATATGGTGATATTAGGAGAACATTTATTAAAATATTGTGATATTAGGAGATCATTTATTAAAATATGGTGATATTAACAGAAATTTATTAATATATGATGATATTAGGAGAAAATTTATGAAAATATAGTGACATTAGGAGAACATTTATTAAATATTTTAATAAATGTTCCCCTTATATTATCATATTTACATAAATTTTCTCCTAATATCACCATATTTTAATAAATGTTCCCCGGATATACCCATATTTTAATAAATTTTCTCCTAATACCACCACATTTTTATAAATGTTCTCCTAATATCCCTATATTATAATAAATGTTCTCCTAATATCCCCATATTTTAATAAATGTTCTCCTAATATCACCACATTTTAATAAATGTTTTCTCTAATCTCTACAATTAATGACTTATTGAATCTTGTTTTTCTGGGTGCTGAAACATTGCTTCTGTGTTATTTAAGACTTCTTGTGGGAGAACTTACCCACTCCTGTATCACCCCATTAGCCTCCGTCTCTAAAACTTTTGAATCCTTAATCAATCTTACTCTACTCCACCACCTCAGCGCAATCCTTTCACCAATGCAAATTTCTACAGTGAAAACAAGGGGTTAAAGTCTTCTGGTTACCTTGTCTTTCGTGCTTGAGTGGAAGGCAGCGTCAAGTTTCCGTTTTGTTTTTTCGAGAGTACCTCTTAATTCTTTTCTGTATGTTCTTCGTGTGTGCAATATCAGCTTCTTCGATGTTCTTTGAGTCCTTGGTTATACTAATTATCATTTGGCAATCTTCCGCCAGCTTTTGTACAATTAAGCCTGGTTCACTTTCCAGTTTTGACAAAACTCTTTGATGGCTCTCAGAGTTCTTTATCGAATTTAAACCCTGGACGAATATGAGGCACTTGAAATCATCGGCACTCAATTCTGACACTTTGAAATCGTCACATTGTTTGTTAACAATCGAGGCGAAAGTCAAGTAGTCCATGTCTTTTTTCGTAAGGTTCAAGCATTTTCACCGTCTGTGGAACAATGACGTCTTCGAGCTAAATAGTTCAGTTAGCCGTCTAATGGTTTCCATAAACATCAGATCGCTAATCTTTTGTGGCAAGATATAGTCGACGAATTTGTCATGTTCTGTAGCCCCTAATTTGCTAAGTAGCAAACGGACTTTTTTCTTGGTCTGCTCAGTTTTCACAGTCGATATTGTACAGATCTTTATACCGTCTGAAATACGTTTTAAATATTCGATTTTCTTCATGACAGTAGGTGAAATTATTTATTGTACTTAGTACCGCACTCTGGGTAAACGCTGTATCGCTCTCTGTAGCTTGATTCCTATTCATTAAAACCTGGAGTAGTGCTTCAGTTCTCTCTTTCTGTTCTGTTTGCAATGCAAAAAGTCTGTTATCAGCTCTCTTTTGCATTTGGATCATTCTTTCTTCTGCCTGCTGTAGTCTGTCGTCAGCTCTTCTTTGCTGGTCCATTTGAAATTCAGTTAGACGTGTTACTGTCTCTTTCACATCTTCCATTGTGTCTCTTTTTATTTTATTTTCTCGAAGAGAAAAAAAAATACTATTCTTTTAAGGAGATTTTTAATTTAAACGGAAGTCACAGCAAGAGAAAATATACTATATACAATATACACCATACAATATACACCATAAAACATACAATATAAAATATACAATATAAAACATACAATATAAAATATACAATATAAAATATACAAAGAATATTTCTCTTCAGTGTGTGTGCGTGCCGTTGCAAAATAAATGGGGAGGAAGAAGAAAAAACATTTTTTTTTAAAATCATCAAATCATCAAAAATAAAAAGTGTCTTCCTTTGACTTGGTGAGAATAAGAAAAACATTTATATCAAGTAAGGTTAGTGGTACAGAAAAGATTAGTTATTCCGGAGGAAGTCGTCTCTGTACGACATCCGGGATAGCTCTCATTGAGCGGTCAAGACTTGCTGGTTGTATATGCCTAATGGACAAGTCCATCTTAGCGATTATAAGGGTGTGTATGTCCCCACAACACCTAGGTTCTGATTGCTTCGGCAAGTTGCAGTTTGTCCTCCTGACGCAGATACATTTTCCATCAAATAAAGAAATCTGGTACAGACAGTTATATGACATGACACAATCTAAGCGAGGATTTCCCGTCTAAAAGATTATGAGAAACCTTTGAAACAGGAGCCAGGTCGATGCTACGATTTACAGACACTTTCACGTTCTTGCTGGATGCGAGAGTTGTTGTATTAAAACTCCGTTTGTGAGAATAGGAGAACGCTGCTTGTCCGTCCATTTCTTGTACAATGTCTTTTTCGATTTCGAAGAGGTGCTGCACAGTGACGTCTTCATTGGCATTCATTGGTGTGATGATATTGCGTAACGATTCAATCAGTTGGACCCGTGTAATACTATCTAGTTTTTCCGCAATTTTTCCGAGATCTATCTCATCTCTCCTTAACCGAGACGCAGACAACTCCTTATGTTATTCACTTATTACGTAACGCCTTAGGGTAAGATCTTGCATGACGAGGCTGTAAAAGGATGGCACAGTGGATGACATGGCTCAAACTATTCTCTGGTGCTTGGACATTCCACTCCCTCGCACCAACCCGCATTGGCTTTTGAGTGAGCGCATTAGTGTCTGATTGATATAAAGATCAGATCCAAAACCAGCCCAGTATTGGCTGCTGCATCGAATTACGTGAATCCCAGAGTGGAACTTCTGATGTAATTCAAGGTTGTTGTCTTTCATGGTCCTAAATAGTAGCCCTTACATTCAAGTAGCAATGTATCTTGTTTGGAGTGAATAACAATAAAATATCTCTAGAGACTCTATTTGTCAATAAACCTACCGTTGCGCTTATATAAACATCTTCTTTAGCATAAGAGTTAATCATAGTGGCTCTGTTGTTAAATAATTCATTATTATCTAAGATAACACTAGCCTTCAATAGTATTATAGTGATCATTACTATTATTGTCCTGGATATGGCGCTTTATTGCAGTACATTTTTAACTCACATTCTCATGTATACAGTGGTCATACATTTATATATATATATATATATATATATATATATATATATATATATTTATATATATATATTATATATACATTGAGGGTTAAAAGAAACAAGGTTATTATTTGGGATGGGACAATAATAATTTTCACTGAGTTAGACTCTATTATTCTTGGTTCTAAGTTGGTAAAACGTAAAAAGAAATTCTTATTGTGCTCTTATTGAAACGTTTGCTATATTTACACAGTGCTCTAAAACTATCTTCAATAATTGACATAATAGAGATATTGTTTTCATTGAAAGGCGGATTGAACCATACTCAAGTACGACATCTACTTTTACAATTTTAAATTTATAAGTCTTTCGGGTATTTCCATTACCAAATTATTGAAGGTTATTCTGAGATTAGGTTTGCCACATAGCTGTTGAAGTGGGCCTCTTAGAGTGCTTGGATTTGCGTTAGAATGACTGAGGATTCTGATCATTCGACTGACAATATAGTTATCTTCCACACTGACGATACCAGTAGGATGAACCGTATATGTGGATAATAGTAAAAAACATTCATTATTAAATGAGTATTTATAAGCTAATTTCTGATGAACACGTTTAAGATAAATGAAATGAGCCGTTTAACGTGAATTTCCTGCTCACCTGACACGTTGAACATTGTTAAGACGGCTGACTATATTGTCTGCTTTAACTGACATTAATACGGTATATTTTCTGGTTGCGCATAGGTGTTGAACCTGGCCCTGTGTTTAGAGCGCTTGGACATAAGTTTTAGTTGAGTTTGACTTAATGTCCGTGGATTCGAACCATGTACCTGACTGCACAGTAATCTTGCACACTAGCAATTCCATTGGGACGAAAAGTATGTGGATAATATATATTCACTTTTAACTTACATCTCTCTTCCCTATTTCCCTTTCTCTCTCTCTCTCTCTCTCTCTCTCTCTCTCTCTCTCTCTCTCTCTCTCTCTCTCTATATATATATATATATATATATATATATATATATATATATATACTAGCAAGCTCCCCAGCGTTGCCCGGGGAATCTCAGTTTTGCCACATCATACGTGATATCATATATGATATGACGTCATGAATGACGTCATTGTGAATAAAGAAAACGACAGGAAAACAGATTTATTATATATATATATATATACATATATATATATATATATATATATATATATATATATATATATATATATATATAGTAAGTTATAAAATATGTATGGAGATTAAGCTACACAGAATATTCCGCGTTTCATCCACGCTAGGATTCATCAGGCTTATGAATCTTAGCGTGAACGAAATGCGGAATATTCTGTGTAGCTTAATCGCCATATATATTTTATAACTTACTACCTAGCTCTACCTACGTATTGAGCACTGTTGAAGTAAATACTTAAAATTTACGCATAATTTATACTTTCGTATAGTAATTTATGTGATTAACTGCAATAGTTATATATATATATATATATATATATATATATATATATATATATATATATATATTCCAAGAAAGTCATATTGTATATTTCTATGAATTAACTATATGCTATATGTGTTTAACGCATGTCGATATAATTGTGCGCACGCACGCACGCGTGTGTACGTATGTATTTGTGAATGTATGTATGTAAATGAATATGCTTATGTGCGTACGACAGCTTCTTTTTATGTGTCTCCGTATGCTTGCTTCTCCGTATTTTTGTCTATGCACAACTCTATCTCTTCGTGTACGTACGTGTCTGTGTTTTTGTGTACGTACGCATGTGTTTCTCTCTCTCTTTCTGCATACACACGCGCGTGCATTTGTGTGTGCACACGCGCTCGTGTGTATGCGTGAGTTCACATGATCAGTTTTTCATCGAATCGACACGTGACAATATGGCCGCCAACGCATCAAAAAAGTAACACGAGAAGCAGTGACAATATTTCTAATCCAAGCCTAGCAGATTGGCCATGTTTCTTTTTTCTTCCTATTGAATCGAACTCCCCATTAAATCAGCATCAACAAGGGAAAGTAATTTGTGTCGCCTACAACGTCATAAAAGACAACAATAAGAAATAAACAAAGCGCAATTTACAATATTAAGTTTAATAACAAAATAAATTCCAAATAAAGATTAAAATTTTCCTTGGCGTTCAGATAATTAATATTCATTTTTGCTCCAAGATAAAATGCATTGAAACAATCTTAAGTGTATCAATACTCTCATTTTGTCATTAGTTCATCCAAGCAAAGACTATCACTGATAGACAACTAATATATATATATATATATATATATATATATATATATATATTGTTTTACGGCAAATCAACTATTTTGAGTTATTTAATGTGGAAATACAATTCACCCATTGTAAACAATGAATTGTATGCAGGTAGTCGAATACAAGTGACTATCTTATCAGAGCTGAAGGGAGACATTTCGGGTTCATATCTGAGAGTATTAATACGTAAATGACTTCAATAGGCTTGATAAGATTAGAACTTGATTAGTAGTTTTATAATCTGTAACATTCATCACGCGTATATTTCACGGGAATTTTTATTTTACTTTGGAAGCAGAATGATCGTCTTTTTGTAGAAAATACAGATATGTTTCTCTTAGCGAAATTCCATTTACGAAAATTCAAAATAAAAATGTACATACATACATATATATATATATATATATATATATATATATATATATATATATATATATATATATATATATATGTGTGTGTGTGTGTGTGTGTGTGTGTGTGTGTGTGTGTGTGTGTGTGTGATCTCTGAAGATGCCGGCCGGATCATGAAAATAAATGTTCGTAAATAATTCAGGTATGTGTTGTGTTGTTTACATCTGTTAAAAAGATCTGTTTTTCTACAACTGTTTCGATACGTCCACGTCAATCGTTTCCTGTTAGAACTGTTGCATAAATGTTAAAATATACACACTAGACGATCGACTAAATTATACGACGTATATGCATACACGCGTTTACATGTACACGAATATACAAATAAAATATAAAACCCAAATATTCAACACGTACGTCGTTATAGAACACATTCATACACACAACGTAACATTAGTATTTACAAGTTAAATGTAAGTTTTACGATATCATTTCTATTAAATTGTTTTCTTAAAAAGAAATCTTGAAAAATCATAGCCTGGCAACTGTGTATCTCGACCCATGTCATACATAAGTACCAAACCCACATGGTTTAAGTAGAGATAATTGGTTTGGAAGAAATACCAAAACCATTTCACTCTAAAGAATTTATGTGACTGAAATAGGAATTAACGCGGCAATTCGGAAAATTATTAAATTTTTTTCATTTATCAAATATATACTACTTATATTATCTTATATACCTAAATTATCAGCATTACTCGATTTTCTAAAGTTTTCACATTTATTTCTTTTCCATTTGAACAAAATTTCTATAAATTTGATGAATTCCAATTAGATAAATTGTTTTAAAATAATTCAATGACTTTTTGGTAAATGTAAACTTTAAGCGTAGCGTTATTATTTAGAAACCTATTATTTAACATAGGAGGGGGTGTTTTGTAACGATTCCAAGATGAAATTGGAGTCATCGCTTCTAACAATGGCGCCATCCGTATAATGCATAAGTGCCAAAAACAATTTTCATTCAAATTCAAAGTGAAAATAATATCCTTCTAGACTGAAGCAATTTTTATTTTTGTTCCTATCCAGAGTGCTCCTTTGTGAAGAGATAGATTTTCCCACAGTAATAACTGACCTTGTGTCTAATTATGTCTTCATGAGGAGGCAAGTAAATAGAAACAATATTTAAAAAAAATACAAAAACTTAATAATCAAAGGAAAATAACCTAATTTTTTTTATTTGAGACAGAGAAACAAATAAACTAGAATTTTTCATTTTGATTTTTAAAAATCCACATTTTTTTAACCCCTTTTTACACCCTGAGGACGAAACCAAAATTTTCCAGGAGCAATTTCCAGATTAATATGCATGTGGTCTTGTTTTTGGGTTGTATTTTTTTTTTTTTTTACACAGTGATCACCACTTATCAAGGTCCGGAAGCCACTCAGGGATAAGGGTTATTGCAAGTACATTACGTTAGTGTGGAGATTTGATGAAGTGTTTACTTAAGGGGGCGGTTCATTAGAAATTTGTTAACATTGGACTTGAAGACATCCAAGTTGTAGTCCGGTGGGAAGCAGGCAGATGGAACAGAGTTCCACAGACGTGCAGTTCTAAGAAAGAAGCTTTGTTCATGGAATCCGCGTTTTGATTTAGGCACAGATATAGAGTAGGGGAAATTTTTCACAGTGGATTCAGCTAGACGGGTGTTTTTTGTGAAAGATTGGCGAGGGGGGACCAGAGATTGGAGTTCAGACGAGCACCTGCCATGGAAATAACGATAAAACGAGGATAGGCTCGCAACATCTCTTCTGTGGGAGAGAGGTTGCAGGGTAGAGAAAAGGGCATCCCCCACTAAGCCATGAAGTCTATTTTGTACTCTGTCAAGGCAGGATAGGCTGTTTTTAGCAGCTCCTGTCCAGATATGGCAACAGTATTCCATCCTTGGACGTACTTGGCTTTTATATAGATAAAGAATTGCATCAGTAGTGAGATATCTTCTGGAGCGGTAGAAGGATCCCACCATCTTTCCAGACTTGATGTACGTGTTCCATTTCAGATCAGGAGTAAAGGTCAAACCCAGAAGCTTGTCAAAACATGGGGCCTCACCCAGACGAGAGCCATCCATCACAATTGATGCCAGATGGGGATCAGAGCGTTGATGATGTAAGGATAGGAGTTTGGTTTTGGATGCATTAAAGGTAACCAGCCACATCTTCCCCCACTGAACCACGCGCTCGAGATCAGAGGAGAGAGAATCAGAGAGAACTTTGTCATTTACAGCCTTTGATGTGTTGCCGTAGATGGTCGTGTCATCAGCATAGATGTCAACGAATGATTTAAGTATGTGTTTAGGGAGGTCATTGATGTAGATCAGGAAGAGAGTTGGGCCCAGGATTGACCCCTGAGGGACTCCAGCATTTATATTGCAGGCCTCCGATTTTTGTCCATCTACCACTACTCTTATGAGCCTATCGGAGAGAAATGATTTAATGATTGAGAAAACATTTCCAGTTATACCGTAGCTGGAAATCTTGTGAAGTAGACCCTTATGCCATACCTTGTCGAAGGCCTTTGATATGTCAATTCAGCAAAATCTAACGTTCGGAAAATATTCTGTGATATTCTTGGCGATTTTGACCGCTTTTGACGCCCTGGAGACGCTAGCAGAAAATTTCCATTGTCAAATATTACGTTTCCAAATGTACATCTATGTGGTCTTGCTTTTGGGTAATTTTCAGCTTACTCTAATGGCCAGAAAAGATTCTATGTCCCGAAATGTGCTATTTTTGTCCATTTTTGGGCTAAAAATCACCATTTTAAAAAACAAAATTCTCCTAGGATAAAATATTATGTTTCCAGATGTATATCAATGCGGTCTTTCTTTTGGGCAAAAGCTAATGGTCGGAAAATATTCTATGTAACGAAAAGTGCTATTTTTGCCCAATTTTGACCCCTTTTGACCCCACTGAGGAAGCAACCAGAATTTCGTCAGGGTCATGATGATCCACCCTTTGCATTAAGGGTTTATTCCCGACTGGTAAATCTAGATAATTTTCTACAGAGATTTACCAGATAATACAACATCTTCCTATATACATATTTTATAAGTCGAGATAAACTTATTAAACACAGTCGTCTGGAAATCGATTAAAAAAATAGTATATCAAAGTTTCAATATATTTGCAGATATTTTAAGAATATTATATTATTTCTGCAACATTTTCGTGGTACAACCAATAAATCAAATTAAAATCTTTATACGTGCAGGAATTAGACGGACATCTTTTTATTCTCCTCATTATCGCTGTTTATCTTTGTCGCGTTAGAATATATACATCGAGATCATTGCCAAGAATACTGCAAAGAAGGCAGGCTCTCTCTACCGTGCTAGAAAGTTACTTACGCTTGGAAGTATCCTGAACAAAGTCACCATTCGCCCATATATGGAGTACTGTTGTCACATTTGCTAATAGTCTCTCGCTCCTAGAGAGGATCCGAAAGAGAGTCGCCAACCTGATAGACCCCGAACTGTCATCTAAGCTTCAACCTCTGTCCCATCGACGAAATGTTGCATCTCTGCCTGTTTTACAATGGTTGATGCTCTGACGAACTACAAGCGCTTGTGTTCCCTCGACGAAAATACCCCCGACAAAACCAACAAGCGGTAAAGTTCCACACCTACACAATAGAAATCTCTAGATGTAAGAAGGTCTTCTACTCCAAAAGCTTATTCCCCAGAACTGATAGATTTTGGAATTCTCTTCCGGGTTTCTGCTTCCCCAACTGTACTGACATGCAGAAGTTCAAGTGTAATGTGAACAGACATCTTGCTGCTAAACTCCCTACAACTTGAGTCCCTGATAGTAACCTCCTACATCAAAGTAGCAATGTGCCTTGATTGGGGTGAAATGTAAATAAATAAATAAATAAATAAAAGGCACTAATATATCTTAATAATTATTAGGTTGAGACAAAAGTTCCTGCGGAATTTAAAATTTTGATTTCAAATGATGTATTTTCAAATAAGTTTTCATTATAATAATTTTACTTCATTTATCATTTTAAAGAGCGTTTTTCGCTGTGTCTAATCGTTTGAATTATAATCGTTTTAAAACAATTATGTCTTCTTTTCGGAATGTTGAATACAAGATGGAAAAAAAGCAAATTCGCATAATTTTCTTATTTTAATTCCAGCTAGGTCGAAAAGCTGCTGAAACAGCTCGCAATATCAACAAAGCATTTGGCTCGGGGACCACTACTAAACACACAGCACAATGGTGGTTTAAGAAACTTTGTAGCGGCGACGAGAGTTTTGAAGATGATGAGCGTAATAGTCGGCCATCGGATGTTGACAACGATCAATTAAGTGCCTTAATCGAAGACAATCAACGCACAACTGTTTTTGAATTAGACGTAACGTATATGGAAATTTCAAACCACTGTAGCGAGATTGGATTGACAAAAAACTTGATAAATAGGTGTCTCACGAACTGAACAACAACAACAAAAAAAAAAAAAAAAAAAAAAACATTATGAAGTATCATCTTTCCTTCTTTTATGCAACAAGAACGACCTGTTTCTCGACTGGGTTGTGACTTGCGATGAAAAGTGTTTTTTTTTTGCTCAGCTTAATGGTTTGACGCCGATGAAATTCCACGGCATTTCTCGAAACCAGAGTTACACCAAAAAGAAGGGCTAGCTGACTGTTTGGCGGTTTCCATTATAGTGTTTTTAATGCAGGCGAAACAATTACGGCTGAGAAGTACTGTCAACAAATGAATGAAATGCATCAGAAACTTTAACAACAACACCCAGCATTACTCAATAGAAAGGGCCCAATTATTCCCCACCACAATGCTCGACAACACGTTACCAAATCGACCCTGCAGAAGTTGAAAGAATTGGGCTATGAAACTCTACCTCATCCGCCAATCTCTCCAGACTTCTCACCTATCGAAAACCACTTTTTCAAGCATCTCGACAACTTTCTGCGTGAGAAATGTGGTTCTTAATGATATCATAAACACCTTCAGCAACTTCACCGCCACGTGAACACAAGATTTTTTTACATTACTGACATAAATACACTTGTTTTGCGTTGGCAAAAGTGTGTTGGTTCTGATAATGTTTATTTTGATCAATAAATCTTTATTTGAGCCGAAATATGTTCACCTGAAATTAAAAGTTAAAAACAAGAACTTTCTTGCCAACCTGATATTTAGTTCTTAAAATTTACTTTCCAACTTAAGAAATGAATGACATAGACGGACAAGGACATCGGTAACATTCACTGATATGCTTTCTACATCATTAGCCATGTCTTGTTTGTATGGATTTCCGGAGGGAACTGGTGGAAAACCTTTCTTTCTTTCGCTATGAAAAAAGTGATGTCATGTCATCGTTCGACTTTTGTGTACGGCATTTGACCTATAGCCTCTGTCTTGTCAGCCATCTTTCATTCAATCCTGGGAACGATTCTGTTTTATAGATCTGGGTTATCTTGACATGCACTCGGTGTAACTCTTGGCGACATTTACACTAACTTACTCCTACTAATGTAGACTTCCTAGTATGTAACATTTAGACCCATCTGAATACACACATATACATATGTACTAGGTGTTTAGAAAATCGATGTCGCACTTTCATGATTTTATTTTACAGGGTGAACAGAAAGTCCTTGGACCATTTTTAGTTTTAAAATTAAATATTGTTAAAATCACTTTTTCTCTTTTCGAATAAAGTAAGTATTTAGTCTAACTATTGATCTAATTATTTTCAACAAAAATATTGAAATAATTTTGTTTAAACTTTCAGAAAAATGAGCAAACGAGAGGCCATAATTCAGCTTCATTGTGCGGGAAGGACAAACCCAGAGATTATTAAGTTCTTGAAAGTGGCTAAATCCACCGTGTACCATGTTGTGAACAGATTTAAAGAACTTGGTACATCTGAAGACCGTCCTAGGAGTGGAAGACCTCGCACTGCTCGAACAAAGAAGGTGATTAAAGCTGTCCGAGAGAGGGTAAGGAGGAACCCGAAGAGATCTGCAAGACAAATGGCTAAAGACATGAATGTGGGCGTGACCTCGATGAGAACAATCGTAAAAAACGATATCCAGTTGTCGCCCTACAAGATGAGAAAGAGACAGTACCTCACACCTGCCCAAAAGCACAAGAGACTTGAAAGAGCAAAGCTTCTTCTTGGAGAACTGAAGGCTGGCACGGCAGAGCGAGAGATCGTTTTTTCTGATGAAAAACTCTTCACAATTGAAGCGACTGTTAACAATCAGAACGACAAAGTTTACGCAAAATCTTCAGCAGACATTGATGACTCCGTGAGAATAGTTTTCCGCCGACAAAAGCCGTCTTCCCTCATGGTGTGGGCTGCAGTCTCCAAATTTTGGAAGTCGCCTCTGATTTTCGTGGAGCAGGGGGTTAAGATCAACACAGATCGCTACATTAACGATATTTTGGTTCCAGCATTTGAAGAGATGAAGAAACACTTCAAAGATCAGCCTTTCACCTTCCAACAAGATGGAGCACCATCCCACACCTCCAGAAAAACTCAGGACTGGTGCCAACGTCATTTTCCAAGATTCTGGACTAAGGAGATGTGGCCTCCTGCATCGCCTGATTTGAATCGCATGGATTTTTCGGTGTGGTCTTTGTTGGAGGCAAAGGTCTATTCTGTTGCTCATCCAAGTGTTGATGCTTTGAAGACATCTCTTCTGAGTGAATGGGCTAAAATACCTCAGGAAATGCTGCGTGCCTCGATTGGTAACTTCAGACAGAGAATTGAACGTCTAATCAAAAGGAAGGGACATCACATTGAAAATAAATAATTTGAATTTATTCTTGATTTCCTAACTTATAATTTTCATTCATGTTTAATTGATATTTTTGTAATTTTCTATTAATAAACCACTTTTGAATTGGTCTAAGGACTTTCTGTTCACCCTGTATACGTATGGGTTCGGAAACGTTTGGTTTCAGAGTTATAAATCAGTGATCAACATTATTTATTGTAAACATCATTATTCATTGTAAACGCACAAGCAAAATATACAACTTACTTGCACAAAGAACGTTCCATGTTGAAATGGCTAACTGTTTGGTGGGCCATCCCAACGCATCTAAATCCAATTTCCTTGTAGACGATGGAGAATCACATGATGATATATAAAAAAGGAGTGTACGATTTAACAGGGATAAAATGTCTCTAAAGGTTTGCATAGAGAAAGTGATATGTTGAAATAGTGGTCCCATTCCAAGGCATCAGAAGCCAATCTCCTCGTAGATCCTGGAGAGCCAAACGAGGTGTGTAGCCATGTAGAAAACGGAGATCTGAATCAAGTACGTCTGGTTAGCTCCAATGGAAGGCATAGAAAGTGATCGAAGGGGCGATAATTTGAAATTGATTCAAGGGGGGTAACTCTGAGTATACTTAGTCATCAAAAGCATTTATAGGAATCATAAGTTTGTATTCGTTCTAACATCTACTGATAAACTAAAGAGTACTAAAAGCGTATTCAGTATAAGAGAAATTATTTGTACTTACCATTTACATTTGCACATATGTGAACGTTCTTTATACTTGAATATTAGGAAAGACAAACTTACATGGAAAACACTATTGCGGAGCTGGTTTCCAGATGGCTATAACATGGTTGTTTTGAAGTTCAATGTAAACAAGTTCTTGTTGAGCTGTCCTCTTAAATAATAAAATTATACCCAATTTTCTACCACTACCAATCATCACGACGTTGGCTCACCTGCTACAGAATTGGTATGACATAGGGAACAATAATGTTGGAATTTATCCTGCTTCCAGATAAATTCGACGCTAAAGTAACTAAGCTGAAAAAAAAAGCATGAAACAAAAGAGGGGGAGGGGGTAAAGAATAAAATATAAATGTCTTGCTTTGAAATGAAGAAGAAACTTTATTTACAATAAGTTGCAAATTTTTCCATTTGCGGGCATTTAACTTAAGAAACGCCAAGGTAACATATTATGAAAAAAGTAACATGTAATGAAAAAAATAACAACGCTGGTTCTTATAAAGAAGTTGTGTGTATCCATTAACAAATACAATAATAATGTACAAAATAGTAATATCTCCTAATCACACTCGCATATGAAATTAATTTTAGGAGCGTACTCACAATTGGAAGCCAGTCAGGCACGTGCCTTTTTCTTTTTTTGTGTTTAAAGTTCTTTTAGAATTTTCCTTCCCTCCATGTTGCATGCAAACCGTAGAGACACACATGTATTACAGGAGCAAGACCTCGTCGCTTGTCCGGATAGGAAATTCCATAATTCCTTGTGACGTAAAAAGGTTTTTTTCTTTAAATTCCACTCCTTGTAAGATAAATACGCGCAAAACCGCAGCCACGTAGTTAATTTTCAGAAGTCTGTCTCGTCACAGCCGGGTATTAATTTCTTGCCGGGTTTACTTCTTTGAAGGAGGCTCATCAAAATTCCATTTTCAGCGCCGGGTAATGAACACGTTCACTCTCCACGTCAGCAGAATTTCAAAAGAGGACGAAATACGCGCTGGGCTCGTGACGTCACCACCGAGCTAGCATTTTCCTTTTCTCCAAATTAAAGGGAGTTTCGTACAAACCGAAAATATACGAAACTAAAAATCATAATGGATACAAAATACAAAAAATCATATATAAGAACCAGATAAACAATAATAAATGTAAACAGGGGGGATGCACCATTATTGGTACAAAAAAACAAAAAAAAAATTCCAACAATAACAACGATGATGTCACATGAGGAGTCAAACCGAAGTGGAGAAGGTGAGCTTCCATGTCATGCATTTTAGATTGATGACCATATGGCTAAGTCAACACATAGTTGAATCAAATATCATGTGATCTAACGACTGCATGTAAAAGGAACTTAATAAATCAACTTCTTTATAAGTGCAAGTTTGAATCTTCAATTTCCATCGGTGATTGTTCAATGATTTTGACCACATGTAGAACAAAACCATCTAATATATAAATAAATCAATTTGTAATTTACTCTGCTTTACGATGTGCCGACATTTAAAGCTTAGATACAGTACTTATTGTATAGCATTCGTTTAAAACAAGTTATTTACTCCATATTAGTCTTTAAATTAAGGAGTCATACTGTTTATATATATATATATATATATATATATATATTTTTTTTTTTTTCTAATATATAATTTTCTAATTTTATAATATATACTAATCCTAAGAAGCTTAATGTAATTACAGAGTAATATAATAAATGAATGACAAAAGTCTATATTCCAAAGTTCATGACGTTGACCATCTTACAATTTATTCCTTTGATTCAGTTAACATTTACAATTCTTGACAGTACCTGTTTCGTAGCACAAAATCAATTACTTAATTATTATATCAATCAGTGAACCTATTTTGCCCTTAACTCATCAGAAGAAATAGCAACACTCAATTCATCAAAAGGAAAACAAAGTGCGTTTTGATATGATTAAAAATTCAAAAATAGGAAGAGAAGATTCTATTATAATACGTTTTCATTACGCTATTTTGAATGTAAAATTAAAGTCACGAAAACCCATCTATTCGTAAAACAAATTCTATTAATGTAGGTATATTCTGCCAGAAGTGTTCTATTTATTAATTAATAAATTTATAAATTTATTAGTTATAATTAATATATTCATATTTACCCAAATAACATCAATAATTATAATCTATTACACATGTTTACAAAACTAAAAAAACAAAAACACAAACTTTTTCAATTTCCGGTTATATTAAATTATTTATTAATCTAAATTTGGAACTATACATAACTAAGCTCTCTCAAATTTATTACTACATAAATTATAATTTTTAATATTACTTAATTCTAAGCCTATAATTTTATTTAGTTGAAATTTACAAGTTTTCTATATAACCATTACCAGAATTGTTTACCGTAAGCGAAAAATTTAATTTAATTTTTAGTATAACATAGTTATCGCCCTTTGAACAAAACCATAGCTATAGCAACTCGGTTTATTTACCAATCTTTTATCATACTAAACACATTCAACCCTCTAATTTCTCAATAAGTAATATTTATACAGTTCTAATGTCTTTCATTTACTATTATTCATTGTTTAATTCAGTGTATATTATAAATTAACCTATACTTGAATAAAATGTTAATATTAAAACCCTTTCAATATAAAATATATATTTATGAGTTTTATCGACAGTCTAAATTGTTATGATTCATTTCTGCTAATATCGAATTATTAATTAATTAGTTCTTACACCTACATTTATTTTATCTTTAATTTATCAATATTATTACAATAATTATTTTGAAAGTAATATTTTAAAGTTCACATTTCACGTATTTTTACTAATCTAGTATTCTACAATCAAGTATTAATACACATTTCTCGAACTAGTTACATAGTTAAGTATAATTCTAGTTTAACATTGAATAGATCCTAATTCCCATCATAATTAGATTGAAAAGTATCCTAATCACATATAGTATGTTCTTTTAATTAGTTAAATGAATGTTTAAATGAAATCTAATTCTTATTTTAGTTTTAATTATTTAAGAAATATGTAATATTATTTAGACATAATATTACATATTACATTTACCTTTATCTCACTCCCTCCTACTCTTTGCATCCTTTAAAAAAAAATGTAACCTATAATTTGGAAATAAAATTATAGAGGTTTATATATATATATATATATATATATATATATATATATATATATATATATATATATATATATATATATATGGACCAGGCACGTACGCAGAGCCCACAATTTTAATGAATCATCGTTATGACAGATCAAACATACCCATTCCTGTGTCTCGATACATCTTCTATCATTATATGTGATCAGTTTTCTATAATAATCAACCATATAGGAGCCTATTCGTGACCAGACACACACACACAGACGTTCATCTGGCAGAACAGTGGTTCATTAAAATTGTGGGGTCTGTGTTCGCGCCTGGTCCACAAAGTAGGGAAATAAAAGATGTAAAATTAAAATAAAAAAACGTTTACAAGTGTTTTTGATATAGATGTACATAATAATACTTTGATAAGTATGTTTTAACTTAAATAGGGATGGTAAAATAAAATTGTGGGTGTCTGCGTTCGCGCTTGGCCTCCATAGAATGGAAATAGGCACAAACTTGGATAAAGACTTTTCATATCTGTTTGCGTAAATATACTTTGATAATTGTGTTTCAGTTTGAAGAAATATGGTATAATAAAATTATGGGGTGTTCGTTCGTGCCTGACCGGCATAGAATGGAAATATGTCACAAAGTTTAACAAGGTTTTTTAATGTAGATCCACAGAATATTGTTATAAGTGTTTCAATGTGAACAGGTATGGTATAATAAATTATGGGGTTTATCTATTTTATTTTTACTTTCATCATATTTTGCTTTGGTTTTAAAACCCCCAAATTCGAAGCTATCTCTTTACAACCTTTCCCTTTCATAACCTATCATACTTTCATAAATCAGAGTCCATTTTCTGTAGGCTGTTTTTGAACCCAGTCAACGAAGGGTACTTTTGCTAGTATATATATATATATATATATATATATATATATATATATATATATATATATATATATATATATATATATATATATATAAATATATACATATATATAAATATATATATATAAATATATATACATACATACATATACATACATATATATATAAATATATACATATATATATAAATATATATATATATAAATATATATATACACACATACATATACATACATACATATACATACATATATATATAAATATATATATAAATAAATATATATATATATATAAAAGTCTGAAGGCCAATCAAAGATAAAGGTCAATAAGTGTCAGGTGAAACAACACCATAATGCTCAGTATTGGTGAAAATTGGGTAGAATTTAATTACTTAAGAGGGCAGCTCAATAAAATTTACATTTAACTTAAAAAACGACCATGTTGTAGTCAGTTGGAAAGTAGCCTCGCCGTATAGAGTTCCATAGGCGAACAGTTTTAAGAAATAAATTTTCTTTACGGAATTTGCGTTTAGTTTTAGGCACAAATAGAGCATAAGGGAAATTCTTCAAAATTTTTATTTAAAAAAATTTTTTTATTATATTTTCACCCCAAACAAGGCACAAGGGATCTCTACTGTAAAGCTGCTTGTCGGGTTTGGCAGGAGTATTTACGTCGAGGGGGCACAAGTGCTTGCAGTTCGTCAGAGCATTTGCCATTAAAGTACTTATAGAAAAGGCAGAGGGATGCAACATTTCGTCGATGGGACAGAGGCTGAAGTTTAGATGACAGTTCAGGACCTATTAGGTTGGTGACTCTCTGTTGAACCTTGTCTAGGAGCGAGAGACTAGTAACAAATGCACCGGCCCAAATATGACAACAGTACTCCATACATGGGCGAATGGTGCCCTTATAGATGTATAGGATACTTTCGGATGTTAGTAGCTTTCTAGCACGGTAGAGAGAACCTACCTTTTTTGCAGCGGTTCTGGCAATACTCTCAATGTAATTGCTCCAACTCATGCTTCCCTTGAGCATTAGGCCGAGGAGTTTAAAAGATGTACTTTCAGATAAAGAGTCAGTGGCCATTGCTATTGGTAGTAGAGAAGGTTTCTTGTATTTATTGAAGGAAACAAGTTTAGTCTTGGAAGCATTGAATGTGACCAACCATTTTTGTCTCCATTCCACTACAGACCGGAGGTCATCCTCTAGTGTTTCTGCCATTTCTTTAGATATGTGTTCATTTGTTTTCCTGTCGCGTCTGTTATAGCGCGTGGTGTCGTCAGCATATATACCCATCTCAGAGGCAATTTTGTCAGGGAGGTCATTTATGAATATTAGGAATGACAGCGGTCCAAGGAAAGACCCCTGAGGCAATCCCTCATTTATATCATATTGTTTAGATGTACGACCGTTAAGGGCAACCTGGATTTTTCTCTTATCTAAGAAGGATTTAATTATGTTATGTATTCTTCTAGTGATACCATATGATCTGATTTTCTTGAGAAGACCTTCATGCCATACCCTGTCAAAAGCCTTAGATATATCTAGAGCTACTGCTCTACCCTTCCCTGCTTTGTCCAGTGAATGGTATATACATTCTGAGATTACAGTTAGGATGTCTGCTGTGGATTGGGCTTGCCTAAATCCATATTGATGGTCAGTCAGAAGTTTAGCATCTGTTAAGTGATGGACTAGAGCTTGGTTAATTATGGTCTCAAATATTTTGGTGAAAAGTGGGAGGAGGCTAATGGAGCAATAATTTACTGGGTCAGTTCTTTCGCCAGAATTCTTGAAAACTGGTACTACAGAAGCAGTTTTCCAGCAGGCAGGAAAGCAAGATTCATTAAGGCATTTGTTGTAAAGTTTGGAGAGAACTGGAGCTATTTCGGCAGCGCACCTTTTTAATAGCACAGCTGGGATGAGATCAGGTCCACATGCTTTTGAAGTGTCAAGGTTTTTTATGATAGCATGCACCTGAGCAGGGGTGATTTTCAGATTGTTTACAATTGTGTTTTCACCTTTCTTTATAATTTGAGTTCCAATACGCTTACCAAAGTTCCAGTACAATCTGCATCCTTCCGATGGAAGTCTGGATGGTGCTCTCCATTCTTGGTCTTTTCTTTCTCTTTGATCCTCCACGATAATTTTGTGTGACTGAGCTCTGGTGACACGACGCGCCTGTGTGTGAGTACGTGTTAAAAATATTATTATTATTATTATTATTATTATTAACAACAACTCACTATAGGTTATCACACAGGTCATTATCAATAATTACTCTCTGATAATGGCTGGTGGTGTTCCCTGCAGTCTGAGTAATAAGAACCCAGATTTCATATACTCTCCACTTCTTTCAATAAACATTGCAAATCAATTTGCTTTATCGCAACAGTCGCTTACCATTAATTTTTCACTGGCAACGACCATTTGTCTTCTGAGATTAAGCCTCTTCAAGTCTCAGCATCATCTGCACATTTCCAATGGAGGTCTGGTTAGTGCTCTTCCTTATGTCTTTCCATCATGATTATTGCCCACTGATAATAACCAGTGGTGTTCCCTCAAGTCTGGGTGACAACAAGTCTCCATAGATTTCCAGTGTTCTCCACCTTTTTCGATAACTTTTTCAAATGAATTTGTGTTACTGCAACAGTCGCTTGCCATTGATCACTCGTTAGCAATGACCATTGGTCATCACTGAAATTTGAGTGGTTATATGCCTCCCCAAGGTCCCATTTGGGGTCGTCGCCTTTTCCACGACTTTTTGTATGGAGGTAGTTTTTCCTTCCGTTATTCATTCTGGTACTTCTGTTTGCAGATACATCTTTTCAGACTTTCCACTAGTTTATCATGTATTGTCATAGATTCTTTTGAACCAGCATGCATGTATCCCGTCATATCCTGGCGCTTTCCAATTTTCTTGTTGTTTAGGGTTTCTTAATTTCTGTTTCTTTTCTTTCTTCAATTTCCTGGAGTTCATGTTTCGTGTCTTTCAGCCATTTGTTGTTTCTGTTGTGGTCTTATAGCTGTCCCCATATCTTGCCCCAGAAATGCTAAGTTTCTGTTGGGCCTGGTTGTTCCGTTCTTGTTATTTCTCTGTTCACGTGTTGATAATATTATTCTTCCCCTTCCACAAGTTTCTGTTCTCATTCTAATTATGGTTTTATGATTTTGGTGATCTGGGTTTCCAAGCTTTGTAGATCCTTTGTTTTAGTCAGTTATTATTTCAGTGTTTAACTTCATGCTTATTAATTTTCCCCAGCATATATTAAATTATTGAGGTCTATGATAGTACTTGTTGAAATAAATGGTAGGAGTGCTTTAATTTGTTCTTATCTTTGTTCCTTAGAGATGGTAGTTGTGTTTTATACTCATACATAAATCGTTTGCCAGTTTGGCCTCTAGAAAATGTCATAAAGAAAGACGCAAACAACAGGTTTAGGGAGAAAGACTATATTGTATAAAAAGTGAATACAAAGAAGAGTTGTCGGTATGTACTGTTGGGTTGGACAATCTGTAATCTTGCGTTGGGTCGCAATATTTCCCCGACGATAGTATTTACTCTCGAGGTTTTTATAATGATTAAACTATTCCATTATGAGTGAATGGGCAAGTCCCCTGACTAATATTTAAGATGGCCCAATAAAAACTTATTTACAATAGATTTGAAAACGACCATGTTGCTAGCTGGAAAACAGTAAAACGGTATTGCATTCCACAGGCAGACAGTTCTAGGAAAGAAACTGCTCATGGAATTTTCATTTAGTTTTAGGCAATAATAGGGAGTAAGGGAAAAGATTGAAAAGTGTTGTACCTAGACGAGTATTCGTTGTGAATGTTTTGCAGGAAAAAAAAAATAAAGATCGAAGCTCAGTCGAGCTCCTGCCATAAAATATATCTAAAAAAAAAAAGACTAGCAAGGTCTCTTCTGTAAAAAAGAGGAAGTCACGACGCGAAAAGGCCCTCATCCACTAGATTTCGAAGACAGTTTTGTACATTGTCAAGGATGGGAAGAATACTCCATCCTAGAACTTGTTTGGCTTACATCTCAATTCTGAAATCCCACCTACATCTAATTTATGTTTAAAGTCCTGCATAAGATCATGCTATAATATAGCATAAGCACTTGTACAATGGGGTAAAAATAGCTAGTTACATTTAATGCTTTGAAAACCGACCTTTTTTTTTTTACCACCTATGTTCTTATCTCCATTTGAACACAAATTGAAATGAAGAGCTCTCGTCTTGAGAAAGCACCCGACTTTGACAAACTTCGTTTCGGGCCTGAAATAGAAAACTTACATCAGATCCGTTGCCAAAGCTGCTGAAAAAATGGCTGGGTCATTTTACCGCCCCAGAAAGTATTACACTCCCGATGCAATCATCTACCTATCTGTAGTGAAATTGGCAATAACCGAAATGGGGGGAAATAAAGAACTTACCTCGGACACATCTGTTGTTGTGGTGCGGGCCAAGCAGAAGAGAGTTCCAAGATGACGTCAATGGGTTTTTATTGGCTTTCACCCCATGCAATTCTTGCAGAATTGCATGTGATTTTGCACGATTATGCCAATATATAATTCTCGGCCGCTATAAAGTCAGGCAGTGTTTTGCAGATTGTGTGTAGGTGGTTCTGGCTGTTGGATTGTTCTTTGTGACAAACCACAAATCTGCGAGAAGTGAGTTTTCTTCTGCCATTTTTTTTTGTCTTCTTCTTCTTTCTCTACGGTCATTGCAGCCAAGAAATACCTCTGTTCTAGAGATGGGCAGTGCAGGGCGAAACTGACTATTTCCTATCTTTTTTCTAAATTTTTGCCTACTACATTTTGCTACAAGCTATTTCGGCTCGACTATGGCGCAGGTGAGGATAAGCAGTGATATCATCAAGCTGTTCTCTGGCGAGGGAGGTGTAGCGTGGCTGAAAAAAGTGAGACTTGTCGCACAACTTCAGCAGGTGAATGATATAGCGAGTCTGCTACCTTTATATCTGGAAGGTGATATACTGCCCCTCTACATAGATATGGAGGAGGACGACCAAAAGAGGATAGACCAGATTGAGGCCCGATTAAAAGATGCATTTACCGATGATGCGTTTGCAGCACACAGAAAAATAACTATGGTCAGATGGGCTGGCGAACATGTGGATGTTTATGCCAACAAAATCAGGCACTTGGTTGGATTGGCCGGGTTCACAGGAGATGGCCTAGAGAGACTCATTAAATTGACTTTTGTCACTGGGTTCCCTGATGTCATCTCAATTGCTCTTTGACAGGTGCCGAACATCGAAGCCCTGACCATGGGAGAGCTAATGTTGAGAGCAAGAATTTTGACGATGACTGGGGAACAAAATCAGGACGTGGACAACAGGGCCAAGAATATTCCTGTTAGTGTGACCTGCTTTAAATGCAATGTTAAAGGCCACCTTGCGAAGGACTGTCGAAAACACGGAACATAGGTGTTACCAGTGCAGTGAGAGTGGACACTGGGCTCGGAACTGTTCGGGAAACGAGCAACGAGAGGATGCATAAGTGCCAGTCTCCTTGCAAACATGACGCTCCCGGTGACAGGCATCCATGTTGACGGGATGTGATGTTTGGCGCTTATTGATACAGGATGCTCTAGGAAGATATCTGAACTGGACGCCATATTGAAAGGCATCAATTTGGCTCTTCAGTGGCAGGGCAAGGTGTTACACATAAAGACAGATTCTGTCTGTGTATACCATTGGGTCTCGGACACGCTGACTGGAAAGGCGCAAATACGCACCAAAGCAGCAAGTGAGATGCTTATTAGGAGGTGACTGAACACTCTCAAGGAGCTTCTGAAACAGTATGGGCTGACAGTGAACGCGATGCTGGTCCCATCAGCACAAAACATCGCTGACCGATTGACAGCAGTGGTTTGAGGCGATGAAAAAGAAAAACGGGTTCACACAGATGAGCTGGATGAGAGTCAAATCAAGGCTATTCACAAAGGTAGTGGACATCCAGGGGTGCGACGCACTACCTACTTTGTCAGGAAAAGTTGCCCAACCAAGCCAAAAGCAACCATTAAAACAGTCATACGGAAATGTGAGGAATATCAGTCCATTGACCCAGCACTGGTTAAGTGGGAAAAGGGAAATCTGGAAGTTAATGAGAATTGGCAGAGAATTGGAATGGATATCACGCATTATAGCACTTTCCATTTTTTAACTCTAATAGACTGTGGTCCATCGCGTTTCTCCATTTGGAGGAGATTGACGAGGCAGAAGTCGGCAAGCGTGATTCATCAGTTGGAGGCAGTGGAGTGATGTCATCATACAGTGAAACAAATAGCAGCTAAAATGTGCTGTGCCATACAGGAGGCTGTCTACTGGTATAACTTCACACCCAGAGACAACACATCTCCTTTTACTGCGCCTGCCAACAGGATTTATCGATACAAAGTTTGAGTAAATGAGACCAATCTCACAACTGCAACCCCAGATCCAAAGAACAGCTCTTACCAGATTGGAGATCCCGTGTTGGTCAAAAGACCGCAAAATCGATGTACCACAAGGTTCGGCAAGGGTGAGGTGACTGAGATAATTAGCCCTCAATCGATTTTGGTGGACGGCGCGCCTTGCTACGTGAAGGATCTGCGCCCTCGCCATCAGAGGAAGAGAAAGACTCAGACAGTATGATGTCTTCTGAAAGGACAGAGAGTATGATGCAGGACGATGGAAAGGATTTTGTAGTCATATAATGCACATACTGAAGAAGTGGAAGAAGGACCACCCCTCTTGCCTTTATGAAGGAGTACCCGACAAGTACAGATACTGGCCCCCTTTCTTGATTGTGAAAAACCACCTATGGAACCACGAGAGAGGACAATGGAACAGACTGGTGGCAATAATAATAATGATGGAGGTTGGCAATGAGGAAATGCTGCCCCCGATTCTTCGAAGAAGTACCCAAAAAAGACAACTGCCCTGTTTGTGATCATGAGATCAGGGGGGAGTGTAGTGGAAGCGGCAATAACCGAAATGGAGGGGGGGGTAATAAAGAGCTTACCTTGGATACGTCTGTTGCTGTGTTGCAGGCCGAGCGGAAGACAGTTCCAAGATGGCATCAATGGGTTTTTATTGGCTTTGACCCCATGCAATTCTCTCAGAATCGCGTGTGATCTTACGCGATTATGAAAATATATAATTCCCAGACACTATAATGGTAGGACGATGGGAAGCAGTCAGGAAGTGTTTTGCAGATTGTGCGTAGATGGTTCTGATGGTTGGATTGTTCTTTGTGACGAACCACGAATCTGTGAGAAGCGAGTTTTCTTCTGCCTTTTTTTTTTGTCTCCTTTTTCTTTTTTCCCTACGGTCATTACAGCCAAGAAATCCGTCTCTTCTAAAGGTGGGCGGTGCAGGGTGAAACTGACTATTTCCTATCTTTGTTCCTGATTTTTGCCTACTACATTTTGCTACAATTTCCAAGAGCAAAATGCATCCTAAAATGAAGTACGGTTGTCACATCTAGGGAGGAACTGCTCAAAGTATCATTTCCTGTTTTGGCAAGGTATAAAACCGCCTTCGAAATCTAGTGGGCGAGGACCTTTTTGCAACCATACTTCCTCTTTCTCACAGAAGAGACATTGCGAGTCTATCTCTGCTTTATCGTTATTTTCATGGCTGGTGCTCGACTCAACTTCAATCTACGCTGCCACCAATCGCAAAACATTTGCAACCAATACTCATCCACCTACCACAACAATCAATAATTTCTCTCGTGCCTAAAACTAAACGCAATTTCCACGAACAAAGTTTCTTTCCTAGATCTGTCCGTATGTGAAACGCAATATCGTCAGGCTGCTTTCCAGCTGACTATAACATGGTCGTTTTCAACTCCAATATAAACAAGCTTTTGTTCAGCTGACCTCTTAAATACTCAAATCCTACCCAAGTTTCGCAATTACCAAAGTATTGTCTCAGAGTCTACCCGACACTCGTTAATCATTGTCTCCAAGTGATACTTTGGCCTTAATATATGGTAACCCCTTAGTAAAAAAAAAAATCTTCCACCTCATTTATTTTATATTATTATTTTGACTCAACTTCAAAATGCCGACATAAAAAAACAGAAGCTTGGTTTCCAATAAAATATTGAATCGCCTTACGCTGACATATTAAATTTAGTTAAAGTTTAATTCCCAAGCAAATTATCCAGGGGCAATGATTCGTTTAACAGAATTGAGTTATTTTTCTCGTTTTTTTTTTTCGCCCCGTGGTCACTAAAAGGGAATTTGTCAAAATGGCGAGCTGAAGGTATTGACAAAAAAAATTTAGAAACAAAATATGTTCTAACTTAATTAATATGTGAGGCGAACGAGCATAGAACATTTATCGAACAAATTTCTTTCTTTCTTTCTTTCTTCGACTTACTGTTTCCTCTTCTTTTCCTTCCACTTCTTTTATCATTGAATTTCTGTATCGAGAGAGCGATTCGGATGAATGCTAAAAACAAATGAATTTAATTGCTATCCTTTTGCTTTCTTCGCTCTCTTTATCACTTCAACAGCAAGTAAGTTTTCACAGGAACGAGTGAACTAAAAATATTTTGTAACTAATAAAAATCGTCTCACACTTAAAAAGTAAGAATCCTGTGTCAGAATAACAAGCCGATGCGAACTTAGAAACAGTGGCTTCTTAGAAAGAAATTCAGTTATTCCGGGTTGCACTTTTGACGCGCATCGACTTTTAACACCAACAACGCCCATCCCTGAAATATTTGACTTATGTGCCTCACACTCTGAAACATTCTTTAAATCTCTAGTGAACGCAGCCATCCGAAAGGTAAACTCACACACATACACACGACGGAATTTTGAAACGAACTGGCATTTTTCTCAATTTTTTCTCATTCAAGAACTTTAAAACTTCTTAAAAAACTTGTTTTTTTCATAATATAGTTTACATCTCTATACCATATATATTTTGTACATTAATTCATGTTTTCTCGCTTTCATTCCCTAATTCTCATTGTAAAGTTAGCACTTGTTAACTGATAAAATTTAACTGATGAAATAACTGATAAATTTAATTCTTAAAATAACTGATAAAATTTAACTGATGAAATAACTGATAAATTGAATTCTTAAAATAACTAGTAAAATTTAACTGATAAAATAACTGATAAATTTAATTCTTAAAATAACTGATAAAATTTAACTGATAAAATAACTGATAAAATTAATTCTTAAAATAACTGATAAAATTTAACTGATAAAATAACTGATAAAATTAATTCTTAAAATAACTGATAAATTTAACTGATAAATTTAACTGATAAAATAACTGATACATTGAATTCTTAAAATAACTGATAAAATTTAACTTATAAAATAACTTTATAAACTTCACGTTTTATCCATCTTTTTCATTCGTTAATTTAACTATTAATTATTGTCTTAATTATTAGCGCTATTATTTTTAAAGGCGTTACTTTAACCAAATTATACTACCCGAAGCAAGGAGCGATACTACAAATACTCATATTAAATCCATTCGGGCCGTTCAAATTATTTATGGTAAACGCACGTAAATAAACTGTTTCTTATCTGCTACATTTATGTATGTGATTTTTATTTCTAACTCATATCGTTCAATTACTAGTGCGTACATCACCATCATGCACTTTACACGACTTTTCAAGCTTACCTGAAATTCTAACAATCATTTTATTTAATGTTAATCTTTCTATATCGTTTAAACTAGCTAACTAAATATATTAGCTTCGTGTGGGATTCTAGCTATGTCTGTGTTCATACATGGTCGTATACCACATGGATGAAGAAGAACACAGGACGAAACTCCAAAATTCTGAAAGACTTACTTTTATCTGCTCATGGCGAAAGTTGTGATGAATTCTTCGCGGGTCGTTTGTCAAGTGGCCTCGTTGTTAATTATAATTAACGAACACGGACGATTATTATACTGACAAAATCAACGTCGAATGCAGCAACAATTCGACAGGTATGATTCATTATGTAAACACTATAAACATAGTTATGCAGAGATAATCAAGTAAAAATAATCAAAATAAATATCTCCATGCGACATTCAATAATTGTTACGAGAATGGTTTAAGATATTTTACAGTCATCCACGATCGCCATAACACTATTATACAAACGCTTTATGCTCTTC
The DNA here is from genome assembly GCF_053919585.1 of Euprymna scolopes. Classification (NCBI taxonomy): domain Eukaryota; kingdom Metazoa; phylum Mollusca; class Cephalopoda; order Sepiida; family Sepiolidae; genus Euprymna; species Euprymna scolopes. The sequence continues at coordinate 98,296,220 of NC_136511.1, read as the reverse complement.
TCTTTCACACTCCAAACACTAATCGCTTCTTGAAAGAAGTAAATAACCCGCGTTTCATTGCAAACATCTCTAATGTTGTTTACATCAGCCGAATGTGATTTCCTTTCATTATGATTCTTTTCCTGTTTAGTTCTACATCCGCTTCTTCACTGTTGTCTCGTGTGCTAGTTCCTCTACTTTGGCAATATCCCCCCCCTCCTCCTTCAATCCAATGCGAGTTATTTATGGGCCATCCATGTTGCTCATTACTTGCTTCCACACGAAAGCAAAGTTAGACACAAGATCAGTTAGCAAAAATCAGCCCCCCCCCTGCCCAAAAGAAGAAACTTTGGATTGGGGCAGAAAGAAGAGAAGTGTGTATATACAGCATAATCACGTTGACCGGTTCTCACCAGATCACCAAAGTTAAGCAACGTTAGCCTGGCCAGTACCAGATGGGTGATCATTTGGGAAAGCGAGGTGGTGTATGTACCGCGAGGTAAAATACTAGGTTGGGAAACTGGCGCGGTCTATCTTTCTCTGGAGGGTAGATGGGCCTCTCTTAAGCCATGGTAGACAACCCATCTAGTGATGGCGTCAGGATAAAAAATACCCTAGATAGTCCTGGCGAAGCATCAATTCAGCTATGGACAAGTTTGGTCAAGATCAAAGTGTAGTATCTGTTCTTCAGATGCTGCACTTCTATTTCTTGTTCTCTTTCAGTGGAGGAGAAATCCTTCACGACTGAGACAATTTTTATTTTTGTACCTTTTCTCCACGTTAAAAAACGACCCTGGTGTCTAACTCTGTCCCGTGGGGAGGCATAGTAAATAGGTACACTACAAACTCGTGTAGTGAGTTCAATCTCAGCTGCGGTCGCATGTTCTTCTGGATTAGGACAAAAAAAAAAAAAAAAAAAAAAAAAAAGAAAAAAGAAATTGTCTCATTCTAGAAGGATTTATTATTCATTGAAAGCTGGATTAAACACAAGATCGTTTTTTTTTAATGTTAGCAAACTTCAGCTTCTCCTTCCAACAAACATACACTCTGGATTGAGATAAAAATAAAAACTGCCTCAGTCTAAAAGGATTTTTCCATCATTGACTGAGAACAAAAAATATTGAGTGTAGTATCAGAACAGATCTTAACTCTACTTCTTGACAACTTGAGTTATTATCAATCCTCCCTACTAATCCCTCAACCAATACCACGAAGGAAAATTATTTGGATGACAGTATGGCATCAACACTCAGGTTTTAAATCAAAATAATTTCATTTGAATTATCTTATTTATTCAATATATTTATTTATTCAATATATTTATTTATTAAATATATTTATTTATTCAATATATTTATTTATTCAATATATTTATTTATTCAATATGTTTATTCAATATATTTATTTATTCAATATATTTGTTTATTTAATGTATTTATTTATTCAATATATTTATTTATTCAATATATTTATTTATTTATTCAATATATTTGTTTATTCAATATATTTATTTATTTATTCAATATATTTGTTTATTCAATATATTTATTTATTCAATATATTTATTTATTTATTCAATATATTAGTTTATTCAATATATTTGTTTATTCAATATATTTATTTATTTATTCAATATATTTATTTATTTATTCAATATATTTATTTATTCAATATATTTGTTTATTCAATACATTTATTTATTCAATATATTTATTTATTAAATATATTTGTTTATTCAATACATTTATTTATTCAATATATTTATTTATTCAATATATTTGTTTATTCAATATATTTATTTATTCAATATATTTATTTATTCAATATATTTATTCATTCAATATATTTATTTATTTATTCAATATATTTATTTATTCAATATATTTATTTATTAAATATATTTATTTATTCAATATATTTATTTATTCAATATATTTATTTATTCAATATATTTATTTATTCAATATATTTATTTATTCAATATATTTATTTATTCAATATTTTTATTTATTCAATATATTTGTTTATTCAATATATTTATTTATTCAATATATTTATTTATTCAATATATTTTTTTATTCAATATATTTATTTATTCAATATATTTATTTATTCAATATATTTATTTATTAAATATATTTATTTATTCAATATATTTATTTATTCAATATATTTATTTACAAAGAAGCGAACTACAGTTAGATATGATAATTACAGACAAATGCAGAAAAAAACACGTTGATGAAAACATTTTGGTACATATCTAGGATTCCTCTTGTATTAAAAAAACAAAAGTAAAGAAAAATCTGTGTGATGCACATATCATACTCCAAAAATTAGGTAAACTGATCAATAGTTTTACTTTTATAAATAAAATATTCTTTACGCGAATTTTAGTCTTTCTAATGTTCCAAATGGCTTTATAAAACCCGGCAAGTTTGAATTATTTGAAGTTATCTCCCTTGTTTCCCGCAGATTTTAAGATGATGTCATGATATCGCAGTTGTTCGCTTAGCTATAATATTTGATATAATTATTTAAAAATAAAACTACTTGATCCATTTAAGTGAGTTTCGGTGTGTGATACTTTCTGTTACGAGTACGTACATAATACAGAGTTTTTTTTCTGAATTCTGGACAAGGACCTAATTTTTAATCGAAAATAGTTTTAAAGTTCAAAGAAATTCAAAAGCAACATGACCGTTTTGTTTAGATCACACGGAAAAAAAGTGATAACAAAATTAATTAAGATTAATTTAATATTTAGTTGATTAAAAAATGTAATATTTTAATGTTAGATATTTGTTATTAATTACAATCTATATATCTAGAATGTGTGTGTCTTAAATTTTCTATGACACATCGTTGTTTCCATTTTTTATCTCGGGCTGGTTGCCTTTGAAAATATCTCGTGGACAGTGTTCTAATTATCATTCAGTTTTATATCATTAAAGTTTTTTTTCGAATTAGAATTTTTTTAACTATACAAAAATATTAAAAAACAATATGGCCATTCAGTTTAGGTCAGAAAAAATGATAACAAATTGATTCCGAGATTAATTTAATATTGATTTGAATAAAAAAAACGTAATATTTTAATGTTTAATATTTGTTATTATTCAAAAAATACTCTATATCTAGAATGTATGTGTCTTAAATGTTACTTGTTGCGGTGGTGCAAAATAGGAAAAATGAATTGAATTGAGAAGGAGACAAACTACGTGTTAAATTGAATTAAACGAACTAGAATTTATTTCGTGAAGAAACAAATGAAAGAAAAGGGCACAGCACGTGTTTAGTTTGGCGTGCGTCTCTCGCTGTTAACTGGTAAGAAGGAAAGTCTATTGTTGTAGAGATAGATAGATAGAGAGAGATAGAGAGAGAGAGAGAGAGAGAGAAGGAGAGAGAGAGAATCCAGTTTGGTGTGCGTCTCTCGCTGTTAGCTGGTGAGAGGGGAAGTCTATTGTTGTAGAGATAGATAGAGAGATAGATAGATAGATAGATAGATAGAGAGAGAGAGAGAGAGAGAGAGAGAGAGAGAGAGAGAGAGAAAATCCAGTTTGGCGTGCGTCTCTCGCTGCTAGCTGGTGAGAGGGAAAGTCTATTGTTGTATATATATAGAGAGAAAGTCAATCCAGGCCAAGGAGATAGAAAGCGTGTAAAGTGTACGTACTATCTGTTGACTCTTGCCTCCACACATAGTAGCAGGTGACGTGAGGCGCGGGGGCGTGCGCGCTCCGAAAGGGGCCAGTTGGTCCGTCGACATCTCAGGTCGGAAGCCGAATTGAAAAGGGAGAAGCAGCTTATGTCTCTTGCTTTTATAGTTGTTTCCGGTGGTCTTTTGCGCATGTGTGGATTTCCTTTAAAGGGAAAGTGACGTTGCCCATGTGTGCGTACGTGTGCACGTATGTATGCGCACATGTGTGTACGTTAGCGTGTGTGTGTATGCACGTAAATGTGACTGTATGTACGCGAACGTGAATATATCTACGTGTGTGTACGTGCGTGCGTATGTTTGTGTGCGCGTATGACAAGAAAAATGCGCGTGTTTTTGTGTGAGACTAGAAAAGGCTCGCACATACTCTATCCTTTTATTGAGTTCGTCATCATCTTTTCGTCGAGTTTATAGTTAGTATAAATTTGATGTTCATAATAAAACTGAACTTTTCTTAGTGTTGAGGTTTATGTTTTTATCGTGCATGAAGTTTATAAAAAGATTTTATGCTTTAATCCACGATTTTAGAGTTTGTTTTATGTCGGTTAGTTTTTTTTGTAAAATATTTCCTTGGACGAGAAAATATTGTATGCACATTGGATAATTTTTTTTTTTGTGGCTATTTTGTATATTTCTGGCATTCCTTATGTTAATCAAGAAGGTTCGAGTTGTTATGGATATATATATATATATACACACACACACACACACACACACACACACACACACACACACACACACACACACACACACACACACACACACACACACACACACACACACACACACATATATATATATTGATTGAGTATAAAGATTGATAATTGTAAATTATGAATCAGTTTCAAAAGGAAAAACAAACAAAATCAAATTGAGTGTACGATCGTTTCGGAAACGATGTTCATTTTATTAATATTGACAATAATTGACAATAATTGACAAAGACTTTGTTTTTAAATATAATCTCCTCATCAGCACAAAAGAGGGGGAAGAAGTTTAAGACACAAAATAAAGTAGTATTTTTGTAGTAAGTAAGGTGGATAGTCCTGAAAATATTTAAAACATAAGGAAGACGTTGTTAATTTTATGTTGATAATTGAAATAGAAAATTATGAAAAAAATTAAAAATAGAATAAAAGAAAATTCATTAATTACCATTAATTGAGTTTCATTAGAAAATTCGTTGTAAAGTTCGTCAGTACATATGTGGACATGTTGTTGTATTTTGCCACAAATGGTTGAAATAATCATTTACGGTTTAGTCTACTTTAAATTAAAAAACGCTGGGTTAATGAAATATTAAACTGTCTTATTAGTGGGCGCTAATTTCAATATCAAATCACTATGTTTTGGAAAAAATAAAATAATTTTTTTTAATGATCTAAGGGAGATAACTTTAAATTGGTATTTAATATATTTGTAATTATTTTAGGAATAAATTATTTATTTATTGTGATGGTAATAGTTATGATAATAAAAATGTAATAATACTAATAATATATATAAAATAATAATGATGATAATAATAATATTACAGACGATAATAATAATAATAATATAGCAAAATAAGTAAAATAATAATAATAATAATAATAATAATAATAATAATAATAATAATAATAATAATATTCATATTAATTATAATAATATTATTAATAATTATAAAAATAATGATCATTAATGTTTCCTCATGGGGTTTAAATCTGTAAAATATCATCCATCGTCTATGTATGCACCTTGATTATATTTTATCTTTTTGGTTTAAATATGTTGACTATATTTTAATATAGCCAGAAATTTAAATCTACAAAGAGGGCAAAATTTTCACTGGGTTTATATGTTTTAAAAGAGCCTAGCATTTTAATTTTATGTTAAAAGAGATATTCATATCCTTGAGATGCCAACTATATTTCGTTAATGTTATTTGGTTTCTAAAGAATCTTTTTTGAAAGAATGTTTATGTGTGGAGATTCTGTGTTTAAGGGTTACAGAAGTAGATCCAAAGTACATCGCATTTTGTTTAATAGGGTTGTAATAGTTGCTTTCCGTTTGATTAATAGTGATATTGTTATACAAAACGTTTAATTGTACTAAATTGTTTGATGGGTTAATCGGGTATTGTTATTCATTAATTATGTGTTTGTGTTAGTCTGTGTCAAAAGGATTAATATGGTTGCTATCATTAGAATTTACATTTTGTGCTGATGAGGAGATTATATTTAAAAACAAAGTCTTTGTCAATTATTGTCAATAATTATTGACAATAATTATTGACAATTTTAATAAAATGAATATCGTTTCCGAAACGACCGTACACTCAATTTGATTTTGTTTGTTTTTCCTTTTGAAACTGATTCATAATTTACAATCATCAATATTTATACTAAATATTTATATAGCTATAGGATAAATATACCTATTGAGCTTATTATATAACTACATTACTATGAGCATTGTTATTTTAAAACATCAATACATTAAAATAAACTTTGCTCTTTAGTCGCCAATTCTAATCCTCTATCGCTCTCTCTCTGCCTGTCGGTCTGTCTGTCTGTCTGTCTGACTGTCTGTCTGTCTGTCTGTCTGCCTGTATCTCTCTCTCTCCCTATATATATATGTATATATATATATATATATATATATATATATATATATATATATATTAGTCCTCGAGCGAAAGAGCACGACACAAAATGTTTTAAATAATAATAATAATAATAATAATAATAATAATAATAATAATAATAATAATAATAATAAAATAACAATAACAAAGACTTTCGCTGGCGAGGACTACTATTGAGCGTAACCAGTTATACAGTCCTTTTTGAAATTTTCATCTCTATTTTTCTCGTTATCTACCGAATATTTTTAATGAAACCTATATGAAATATGTTCCTTATTAAATTGTAAAGATTTTCTATTCTGAAAGAAGTTTAAAAAAATTTAATCTAAAAATGTTATTTTAAAGTTTTTGTTAAAAAATTCAGATTTTATCATTATTCAGACATGTATGAAAAAGCGGAGTTGCAAAAAAGAGTGTGGTGTGAGGAGAAATATAAACTGAAACAGAAAGAATATTCAGACCTGTAATAAGAGGGTGTTGCAAAAATGAGTTGTGGTGTGAGGAGAAATACAAACTGAAATAGAGAGAAGGAGAGTTTTTATAAATACATGCTAAACCACATTCATTTTTTTAAAATCCAAATTAATAAATTAAATAAAATATAATCTTAAAAAGATACGATACAAGTTAGAAAAGCATTTAATCCAAAGCATGAAAATTGTTACACAAAATGTTTTTACTATAGGCTTTAAAAATATTAAATTTTTATACCTTACTTTGTAAAATTCATAAAAGTGCACTTTGAAGATAAATAAATTTCAAATTGAATCTTGTACCTTTATTTTTAAAGCCTATAGTAAACACATTTTGTTTAACAATTTTCATACCTTGGATGAAATGCTTTTCTAACTTGTATATATATATATATATATATATATATATATATATATATATTATATATATATATATATATATATATATATAGGTTTAGGCTTCTTATCATGGGTTACGATTTCGAATCTCGCAAGATTCAGCCACTCTGATGAGTCATAGACGACGAAACACGTGTCAGTGGATAATTATATTTTAAAAATAATATATATGCTGCTCCCCATTTAGGGGTTACTGATTCGTCAAAGAGAAAATTATTCTCAACTCGCATTTAGGTAAAAATTCACTTTCGTATAAATAATTGAATTCATTAACAAAGTATCGGTAACAAAAAACAAATCAAAATATCTACATAAAAAATTCATTCACTAGTCGTGCGAAATAGGCTTCTTATTATGTGGTACTGATTACGGATCTCGCTAGATTCAGCAACTCTGATGAGTCGTAGACGACGAAACATGTGTGAGTAGATAATTATATTGTAAAAATAATATACATTAATAATATTAATATATATATATATATTATTAATATAATATATATATAATTGATATAATAATATATATATATTATTAATATAATATATATATTATTAATATAATAATATATATTATTAATATAATAATAAATATATATAATTATTAATATAATTAATATATATATTAATATAATAATATATATATATTAATATAATAATATATATATTTATTAATATAATATATATGTATATTATTAATATAATAATATATATTATTAATATGATATATATATGATTAATATAATAATATATTATATTAATATAAAAAATATAAATATATTATATTTATATAATAATAGTCATAATAATAATAATATCTATCTATCTGTTATATAATAATAGTCATAATAATAATAATATCTATCTATCTGTTTGCTGTCTGTCTGTCTCCCCCCTCTCTCTCTCTCTCTATATATATATATATAATGTATATATATATGTATATATATATATCGAGGTCGTATATTATGTAAGGTGGTTAGAGTAAATTTGTACGCCTAGAAAGAGGATTTTATTTCAATTAAAACTTTTTGCGATGAATGTTTGTAAAAAAGATTTTTATTTTCGAGGTAAGTCTTGTAGCATATATATATTTATAGTAATAAAACATAAATTTAACCACACACCTTACTTATCCTCCCTTCTCTGAAAGACAACTTAAAATTAAACAAATAAAAACACATAATAATATAAAACAAATTATAAATAATAAAAAAATTGACATAACTGTAAAAGTGATGAAATAGCACGTAATTTAAACTGGCGCGCCGTGGCGTAATGGTATGTGCACTCAATCATAGTACTTAGAGTTGGAGGTTCGAGCCTAGTACAGTCAGTTACGCTAATGAACCGTGGTACGGCGAAACATATGTTCGTAGATCACTGTTTTATGAATAAAATAAATAAATAAGGGCGATTGTTCGAATCTAAGGAAAACTACTTCCTCGATCCTCGAATGAGGAGACGCTATATATCGAACTTAATTGTCGTTAAAAAGTTTTCAAAAAATCATGTACACACACACACACGCACACACGCACACACGCATACACACACACACAAAAGTGGGGCTGTCTGTGTGTGAAACGTTCTCTAATCTTTGTTAATTTACGATCTACAGACGTGAAAATTAATACATATAGTGGATCTGCACCTATGGAACAAATTTGATTTGGGTTTTAGCCAATAAAATAGATGCTAAGAGGTCAAATTTGAAATAAAATTTGAACTTGGCGAGCGTAAATCGACTAAACGTGTTATTTCTACTTACTTACTTAATCTTACACCCACCATAAAATGAGAAATTCTCAAAAAACCCAATACTTGTAAATCCCTATATTCACCTTGCTCTCTTTGTCTAGATGAAAACTTTTTCTCACTAACTTTAGATGTAGAGAAAACTACTAAATATTAGAAGTGAACAGTCAATTGTTTGCAAACATTACAAATCCCACCTCGTTGGCAACTTCACACCATACTGAAAACTTTCATTTAACTACATTTTACTGAAGAAAATTACCGTAACTTTACTCCATCAGTATTATTTTTTATTCCATTAGTAATAATTATAAAATAATAATTATCTTTCCTTTATTTCATCAGCAATGATGATAATTATCTTTTATTCTAATAAATTTTATTACTAATGAATAACTACGAAATAATAGTTTTTCCTTTATTCCATTAATAACAATAATAATAATAATAATAATAATAATAATAATAATAATAATAATAATAATAATAATAATAATAATAATAGTAATTGTTAATCCTTTTTATCCCATTAGTAATAATATAAAATAATAGTTATTTATCCTTTATCCACTAGTAATAATAATAATAATAATAATAATAATAATAATAATAATAATAATAATGATAATAATAGTTACTTATTTATTTATACATAATTAAGTAATGGTTTTGCACCTTTTACTCCACCAGACCCCCCCCCCAGATTTTAATAAATACGACGAAATCAAAAACGTGAAAAGTTTGTTTTGGAAGCATGTGACAATCCGACAATTTTCCTTTTTTTACTTAGTTCTTTACAGAGTTTTTTTTTATCGTTTACTAAAAGATAATAGTCATATATATATATATATATATATATATATATATATATATATATATATATATATATATATATATATATACATTAATTTATATATATATATACATTAATTTATATTATATATATAGAGAGAGAGAGAGCAAGAGATAGATAGATAGATAGATAGATAGAGAGAGAGAGAGAGAGAGAGAGAGAGAGAGAGAGAGAGAGAGAGAGAGAGAGAGCGATATGAGAATATATATATAAATATATATGTACATGTTGATATTATGGAAAGATAATTATTACAGCAATAATTTTGATGTTCTTATCTCTCATCTACCGAACGCAGAAAAGTCTTTCAAGAAATAAAAATGCCGCGTTTCACTGCAAAACGAACAAATCTAGTGTTGTTTACATAACCTCCATCATCTCGTTGCCTTTCATTACAGCTGAGTTCCGGTTCATTCTCTTCCTAATCTTCACGATTGCCTTCTGTTCTATTTTATCGTTTCAGGCTTTTGCTTACTTCATTTTCATAGATTAAAATCTACAGCTTAGCAAGCAGAGATGCTCGCCGCCTCCCTTAAAGACTATTGACATTTTTGGCAAAATCCCAGATGCCAGTAGTTTCCCAGGAAGAAAGAAAAATCAACCCCCGCTTTTCTTTCAAACTTACACCACGTCAAAACTTAGAGTTTTTTAATCAGGTTATCATAAAAATACATTTAACATGGCTTAATGAAAGATATAAGAGTTTCTTTGTACGTTGTCAGTTAAGTCCTGAAATAAGTAGTAAGAGTTGACTGGTTGAAAAATAATAAAAATTGACAACCCTCCTTTTCACTGACGCGGTAATCATTACCACTTCTTAACTTCGCTGTATCCTATCAGCTTCCAATAATAAGCCACGCCTCAACGTAACACGTGTAGACAGCTCACTTCCCTCAAAATACGAATTCACCCGTTCTTCAAATATCGTCTAATTTGCATATGATTGACAAAACTAGTAATGTCTTACAAATGTCTGTATACCCATTCGTTGTATTCGCTAATGCGAGAGATTTTCTTTCATTTATCGTGTTGTTCCTTCCACTCGAATACAATCTTATCTATTGTAACACTTGTCAAAGGTACAGTTATATTTCAGAATTTTTTAGCTGCGAATTGATCAATATTTGTAATAACTATTCTCATATTGATTGTTATGTTCACACTTTTCAATCGACGCAATCATCAACCTTCTTGCACCCGTTTTCACTGACGCCATAATTAGCACCACTTCTTAACTTTCACTGTGTTCTCTCAGCTTCCAATAATACGTCATGTCTCAACATAGCACGTGTGCAACGCAGTTGGAACGGCTGACTTATATGCAACCTAAGATCGTTTAATTTACGGTCGGCGAGAAATCGCGTTAGTTCGCGCGATCGTTGAAGATAAAATCGACTGGACGCGCCATCTTGTTTTTATTTTCTATCATTCAGCAGCTAAACCACACAAGACGTGCAGACACGTGGGCGTTTTTGCTCTCTTAACAATTTTCTTTACACTATTGCTATAGTCAATCGTCTGCCCATGCATACAATGGTACTCTCTTTGAGGTTTCTCTTGTTATTTTCGTCAGTAGGATAACAATATTTAACGTGGTAATGAGTATGTTACACAAAATTAGGTTAGCACATGGAATGTGTAAAGTGAGATTTGATTGCATCTTTAATTCAATGCTAAGTTGATTTGACAGGTTTTAATGTAGGAAAATCAGCAGACAAATTATTAAAACAGACATTTGTTTTTAATATAATGTGCAATGTGTACCCCTCCCCCCCAAAAAAACAAAACAAAAAAAAACCCCAGATTTTAATAAATACGACGAAATCAAAAACGTGAAAAGTTTGTTTTGGAAGCATGTGACAATCCGACAATTTTCCTTTTTTTTACTTAGTTCTTTACATTATCGTTGCATTCTATATCTTCCATACTACATATTCGCAGATGGTTGGGTTAGTTTTGTAGCCGCATCTAATCATAACCACTTCTGATTGCCCCATTCATAAGTTGAGTGTTCTCCGGTGAACCTCGGGTGCATCTGAACAAAGAGGGAAGACCTCATAAGGAGAGATTCCTATTTGTGGCTTCTTCAATATCTCCACCTTTTTTTATACAACTCTTTTTATGCACTCTGCAAGTTCTTCGAAGAGGCACTGTTTGGACTATAAAGCGCAGATAAGGTTGTATTTCATTGTATAGTTCACCACTTCACATTCGCAAATTGTTGGGTCATTTTTATCCCCAGCAACTTTTGATCGCCTCATTCTCCTGTTTCACTGAGCTCAAGTTTTTTTTTATCCAGGAAAGAGAGCCTTAGAAGGAAAGCTTATCATATAAATAGGATGAGGATATTCCTTCGGCACCAGTCAACAGAATTTAACCCATTTTTGAAATGCCCTTTTTCCTGTTGATTGCGGTATGTTGCTGGTCTTGTGCAGTTCTAAACCCACCCTCCCAGGCTTTGACTTCTCACGTTGAGAAGAGGTTATATTATTGCGAATCGTCTGGGACGCCCCAACTAAGGAATGCCAACGGGAATGCCCAAGCATTTTTTCAGGCCACAGTGCTCTTCCGTTATGGCGCTGACTCTTCCATCTCACTTTCTGACCCTTGTATCATATCTTTCCGTCGTGGGGACGAGGAAAAATGACGTATCTAGCTCTCTGGCAAACAGCTGTAGCCTGGTCTTTCGCTGAGATATTAGGAGCTCCAGATGGCTGAGGAAGATTTTGTTTGACTTGCATGATTCAGATACGCTCCTCTAGTTGAATGCTAATAGATAAATGCTAAGCAACGTAAAATCCTTTTGTTTTTCATCATTTGCTCGAGAAAATGCTGCCCGAAGCAAATCAGCGATCAATTGCCAAAATATACCAAGTAAGATTTGAGATTTCACATTTTTATTTTGCCTTTTTTCACTTAAAACAATGCGTGATGCCACTCGGACATAAGAATCTACTATTTGAGATCGTGTCACACAGGAGATTATGAGGAGTTGAATATCGAGGTGTGTGTTCGCATTACATCTAAACTTTCTATGTCAGAACACAGCACAAGAAAGCAAAAAACCGGAAAATTCTAACAGTCTAAATCAATGGATCTCTAGAGTGAATGGTGAGAGCTTGCTCTTTGTCAGGTTAGTCGGGAGTATGTACGTTGAGAGGGCACAAGTGCCATGAGTTCATCAGAGCATAATAGCACCTGTAAAATATGAACAGAGATGCAACATCGATGGGACAGAGGTTGAAGATTAACTAATAGTGAGGAACCTATAAGATTTGAGACTTCTCAATTAATATGATATACATTAAAAATACATTAATATGATATGTATGAAAAATACATTAATATGATATGATATTAAGAAATAAATTAATATGATATGATATTACAAAAATACATTATTATGATATGCATTCAAAATACATTAATGTGTATTAAGTAATACATTAATGTGATATGTATGAAAATACATTAATAGGATATGATATTACAAAAATACATTAATATGATATGTATTAAAAATATATTAATATGATATGATATTAAAAAATTGTATTACTATGATATGATATTAAAAATACATTAATATGATATGATATTAAAAATACATTAATAGGATATGATATTAAAAATACATTAATATGATATGATATTAAAAATACATTAATATATGTATAAAAAAATAATTAATATGATATTAAAATATATTAATATGATATAATATTAAAAATACATTAACATGATATGATATTAAAAATACATTAATATGATATGTATTAAAAATACATTAATATGATATTCAAAAATACATTAACATGATATGATATTAAAAAATACATTAATATGATATGTATTAAAAATACATTAATATAATATCAAAAATACATTAACATGATATGATATCAAAAATACATTAATATGATATGATATTAAAAATACATTAATATGATATGATATTAAAAAATACATTAATATGATATGTATTAAAAATACATTAATATGATATGATATTAAAGATACATTAATATGATTTGTATTAAAAATACATTAATATGATTTATATTAAAAATACATATTAATGTATTTTTAATATCATATCATATTAATGTATTTTTAATATAAATGATATTAATGTATTTTTAATATCATATCATATTAATGTATTTTTAATACATATCATATTAATGTAATGATATGATATTAAAAATACATTAATATGATATGATATTACAAAAATACATTAATATCATATATTAAAAAATGCATTAATATGATATGATATTAAAATACATTAATATGATATGATATTAAAAATACATTAATATGATATGATATTAAAAATACATTAATATGATATGATATTAAAAATACACGAATATATGATATTAAAAAATACATTAATATGATATGATATTAAAAATACATTAACATGATATGGTATTATAAATACATTAATATGATATGATGTTAAAATACATTAACATGATATGATATTAAAATACATTAACATGATATGATACTAACATACATTATAATGATATGATATTAAAAATACATTAATATGATATGATATTAAAAAATACATTAATATGATTTGTATTAGAAATACATTAATATGATCATATTAAAAATACATTAATATGATATGATAATAAAAATACATTAATATGATATGATATTAAAAATACATTAATATGATTTGTATTAAAAATACATTAATGTTATTTATATTAAAAATACATTAATATCATGTCATATTAAAAATAGATTCATATGATATGATATTAAAAAATACATTAATATGATATGATATTAAAAAGTACATTAATATGATTTATATGAAAAATACATTAATATCATATCATATACAAAAATACATTAATATATGATATTCAAAAATGCATTAATATGATATGGTTTTAAAAATACATTAATATGATATGTATCAAAATACATTAATATTATATCATATTCAAAAATACATTAATATGATATGATATTAAAAGTCCATTAATATATGTATTAAAAAATATCAAAGTGTATAAAAATAACGAGTGTAGGGGGGAAGTCAATCTAAGTTTGTGGTTTTCTTCGGTACCGAATAATTGCACTTGCCTTTTTCGTTTTGACTCCAGCAAATAATCCGTCACGCTTCAACGTAGTAAGTACATACGGCTTTCTTCAAATCAAACCTTCGGTTTTTCAACTTTGCTTTTAAGTAGCTCAAAACTATCTCATTTGCACACGAACGGCGTGAATTCACATTATTTCACGTTTGAAACGTTATTTCTAATACAGAGAAGCACTGAAAATAAATCTTTTCCCTCTGGCCGGTTGAAAGATGCAGGTCTCCGTCTGGAAAACTATGAAAAATTATCGTGAGAACTAGTTTCGAAATTTCTAAACGGAAGAAAGATATTTGAAAGAATTTGATTCAGTTAAAAATCCTGCATTCAAAAAATAATTTTGCTTAAGTCCAAAGAAGCCCCGAACTATTTAATCTCTTTTTTTGTACTAACAATATTGAATTATTTTATACAAATAATAATTTTTCATAAAAATTGATCTCCGACAATTCTTTAATTATGGATTGCCTTTTTATTTGAAAATGACAGTTGCTTTTAGACCTATTCTGATAACCAACGCTTAGGCTGCAGCGGAGAGAAGCGGCATAGCAACAAACAACGGAGTATCTACGAAAGAAAAAATCAACAACAATGTCTAATATCAAATGGCCACCCAAGAGACCCACCTAGTAGGATCACCGACCAACACCAAACGATTAGTGCGCATCTTCTAGCTCGTGTGGGCAAATGCTTCAATTCGTCACAACGTGATCGTTGAGGACAAAATCAGCGACGCGTTCTCATTTAGTTTTTTTTTTTATTGTTACGTTACTGAACATTACAAAATGCGTAGACACGTGGGTATTTCTGAGAGAAATCATTTTCGAACTCATTACAAATTTCCAAACAAAAATTAGAAAGGCGAGGGTTCTAACTAAATTTAAATATACGTACTTTGGTCAAAATAGCTTTAGAATACATATGTTTATAGTAGATCATATATCCGTACCCATAAGACAGGCTCGTAAAAAACACACACAAAGACAATAATTATAACTTTATATCGAGAGAGGTCTTTAAAAAAATTACATAGCTACTCTAGGAATGAAGCAAAGTATAAACTCAATAACCAAGATAAACAAGCATATATATATATATATATATATATATATATATATATATATATATATATATATATATATATACGTGACTCTTAAACACATAAGGGTACATTCAGACTTATATCTATATATATATATACACATTACATATATATATATATATATATATATATATATATATATATATATATATATATATATATATATATATATATACTAGCATGGGTGCCCGGCGTTGCCCGGGTGTTTGGAGGTGTATGCTGAGCAAAAAAAGGGGGTAATTTTTTAAACTTTGACCCCTATTATGACCCCTGAAAATTTATTGTTTTGGGCTCAAATCAAGTTATTAAGTCACGGAAGCTATATCTAAAATTTCAAGTGTGTAGACCCAAAATTGTCGGAGAAGTTTGGTAGAGTTCTCAAAGCTCAAATCGTTGAACTTTGACCCCTTAATCGCCAAATTTCTGGCTAAAAACCGATCACATAGATTTTTCCAAATCTCAGTACCCTGTATATCAAATTTCGAGTCTGTAGACTAAAAATTGACAGAGTTATTTCGTAGGGAAATGTACACAGACACACACACACACTTTCACTTTTATAGATATATAGATTTAAAATTTGAGTCTGACAGAATGACAAAATTATATTGCAAACCGATATATTAAACAAACGAACTTCAAAGAGACAAATGAACACATAAGTAAAAACAATTTGTATTAGAAAACATTTATTATTCCAAGTCTTTTTTTACAGACCTGACGACTGAGGTTCGCTCTTAATAAAAATTGTTTTTTATAGTCTTAATTTTGACTTCCTTTTTCATAAAAAACTAAAACAAAAATCAAGAAAGAAAAGAAATTTAATTTTATTTTTTCATTAATTTCTTTCTGTGCAAAGCAATTCTTTCAAACTTACTCTGTTTCCAAAATGTTTTTATTTTATTCCCCTCCCCCTTCATTCATTTTCCTCCGCATTCTGGCAAGTATTAAAATAAACCATTTATAATATTTATTTATGGATTTATTTACTTATCATTTCTTTTGTATCGGTAAATGAATTCCATTTAAAAAAAACTGTAAAAGTCACGTTAAAGGTGATTAAGTTGGAAAGTAAGTAAAAATTTACCCTTTTTACTTTTATACGATTTCTGATCACTTTGAAAAAGGTGTGTGTGTGTTTTAAAAATGTTTTTTAACTGCTATAACCTCATGTATATATATATATATATATATATATATATATATATATATATATATATATATATATATATATATAACAACGTGAGTATTCATATCGTGGGTTTGTATTACTGTACACATAGATTCGAAAAAATAGTCAAAAACAAATATATAAATAAATGTTATCAAAGGCAAGATAAGTTACTTTTCTACCTAACTGGATATATTTTTTGTGTTTTTATTCAATGTAATATATTTATTCAGCTCGAAAAACATACAGTGTTTACCGATGTGTTGGAAAATTCAAGATGGCGTCTCACACCCTCTTTAACACCGTAAGTTTGGGAAAAGGTGTTATAAATAAAAAACTATACAAAATACTATTAAAAACCCGCCGAATATATGTCAACCTATGTCACGGTAACATATATTGAGCGAGTTTTTAACAGTATTTTAACAGGGCACATCGTAAAAACTGACCCATTAATTTTCCTGAAGTAAAAACTATATAGTTTTTAAACTTTTAAAACTGTACATTATAAAAAGAAAACTGTTCGAGTGATTTTTTTTTTTACATGGGTGTCACCACTTATCAAGGCCCAGAGGCCACTCAAGGATAAGGGTTAATAGGTATACATTAGTCATTGTGATTTTAGCATAGTAAACAGTGGGAATTTTGTAACTTGGATTACTTGAAAAAGAAAACTGTTCGAATGATTGAAAATGAAAACAAAATAACAATGTAAATATATTGATAAGAAAAAAACAAAAACAAACGAAGTTTCCGTTTCAGGAACCCGAGTTTAATTTTATGTCGTAATCATTCAACTCGTTAGCGGTTTTATTCAGCGATTAGGGATAACCATACGACATATCTAAATACCAAAGCGATTTTTTAAAATTTTTTTTTTTATTAAAACTAAACCTGTTTAGTTTTAATGAACCAATTTTTTTAAAGCCAACACTTTAGTTATTTTGAGAGCGTGCAACTGCACCCGAAAGGTTGATTAGGAAACTCCAAATCCTTTTATGACTCGAAAAAAAAAGGGCTTTTTATCGGCTTAAATGATAAACTAATGTTAAATATTAGTATTTAATATAATGAGATATCAATCTACACAATTTGCCATCGATTCTGAAATAAAATGAAATCCTGACATTGTGATCATTTTTGCAGGTGTTATGTGCCAAATATTGAAATAAGAATGTTTAAATTCAATTATTGTAATTTAAGTCTTTAATTTTAAAGTCGATTTTATTTATAAAATATCTTTTTAGAAATCAATCTCAAAAACAATCTGAACAATAAATCTCTTTTGTTATGGCTAAGTATTTGTCAAGGGTAGAAATTAGACAAGTATTCATCCATGATGACATTTTACCGATTTCCTGGTTTACAGGTATTCTTGCTAAATTTCTTCGAAAGAATTGACATAAACAATACTTCAACTAAATACGTATATTTCATGCAATAATGACTTTTGTTTCTTCTGACTTTTCCTAAACTAAACATAAAACATCGGTTAGGGTTAGTTTAACATTCTGTAAAAGTACCTTCCGTTTTTTTTTTTTTTGTACTTCTGCAGAGAAGGTAAAAAACCGATAAAAACTGGATATATTTTTCGTGTTTTTATTCAATTTAACATGTTTATTCAGCTCGAAAAGAATACAGTGTTTACCGATGTGTTGGAAAATTCAAGATGGCGTCTCACACATTCTTTAATACCGTAAGTTTGGGAAAAGGTGTTATAAATAAAAAACTATACAAAATACTATTAAAAACCCGCCGAATATATGTCAACCTATGTCACGGTAACATATATTGAGCGAGTTTTTAACAGTATTTTAACCGGTTTTTTATTTATTACACCTTTTTCCAAACTTACCGTGTTAAAGAGAGAATCGGCCGCCATCTTGAATTTTCCAATACATCGGTAAACACTGTATGCTTTTCGAGCTGAATAAACATATTAAATTGAATAAAAACACGAAAAATATATCCAGTTTGGTAAAAAAGTAATTTATCTTGCCTTTGATAACATTTATTTGTTATATATTTGTTTTTTGGCAACTTATTCGAATCTATGTGTACAGTAATACAAACCCGAAATGAATTTAAGACCACGAGTGAAATGAGAAAATGAAGAAAATCACATTTACTGTGTGTGTTTACTGTTTATGTAAGTAAGCGGGTTTGGTTGCCATAACAACGTGACGGTAGTGAACGTGTGTGTGTGCGTGTGTGCGCGTTTCGTGTAGTTTAGTTTCGTATAATAGTTTCGTATTTTTTTAATTTGTAAATAACAAGTTATTAAAAAAATTAAACCCTTCCACGATGGACAATAAATAAAGCCATAATATTTTATGGTAAAGGTAAGAGCGTAGAAACGATTGTTTTTTAGGAGATGTGATTATTGGATTAACCAATCAGAAATCGTCTGTGGCACACACATCTCTGTTTTTATAGATATATATATAGGTCGAGGTAATTAGTTAAAGAGATTTAATATAATGTGATATATAGATAGATAGATTAAATGTTAAATAGATTTTGTAAATAGTACAGTTGAAATGATTAGAATATTTCCAATATGTAATAAGGTCGAGGTAATTAGTTAAAGAGATTTAATATAATGTGATATGCAAATGAGCATAAGTCATTCGATATGGGGGTGGTTTGTAGAATAGTATATAAAGAAATTAGGCAAAGATTCTTATGTCTCCTATAACAGAAACATCCTAAAATGGGTTCTAATGTTTCTCTACCAGGAGAGATCTACCCTCTTACCTCCTTTATATTTCGTTGATGATGGAGAGCTGTACACACAGACAGAAACAGACGAACCCTATTACTTTATAAAAATATAGATATAGATATATATATATATATATATACATACGTACATCTATACATACATATATACATGTATATACGAATACATATATATGCATATAATATATATATATATATTCATACATATACATATATATACATATGCACATATACATGCATATATATGCATAGACATACATATGCATATACATATACATACATATATACATATCTATAGACATATATATGCATATGTGTAGACATATATATATACATATATATACACACATATATAGGCATATATATACACACACACATATATATACACACATATACCTACATCCACAGACACACATATATATACACACATACATATATATATATATACACATACATATATAGGCACACGCACACATATATATATAGACACACGCACACACACACAAACAGACACATACGCACATATATATATATATATATGTATATATATATGCGTGTGTGTCTGTGTGTGTGTGCGTGTGTCTATATATATATGTGTGTGCGTGTGCCTATATATGTATGTGTATATATATATATGTATGTGTGTATATATATGTGGGGTACTTTGGGGTAATTGCGCCAAAATCGGTGATAATTGCGCCAACTAGAAAAAATGCTCTTTATATGCCTGGTTGCAAAAAGAGCACTTTTAGCTAGTTGGTGCAATTACCCCAGACTTGACGCAATTACACCAAAGTACGATATATATATATATATATATATATATATATATATATATATATATATATATATATATATATATATATGTATACTTGGGTTGGGTCGATTAATCGGAATCGGAAAAATCAGATCGTTTATAGGTATCAGAATCGGTAAAATGTGTGCATATTTTCCGATGCCAGCACGAACATTAATTGTTCTTTTTATTTGAATGTGTTTAAAGCAATATCTTCCTCCCTAATGATAAAATAAGGTTTTTTGATTTTTAATTACTAGTAAAACTAAAATCGATAGATGATCACCCACAAGTTTAGTTTTTTTGGTTTAGGAAAATATATCCACATTTAATATGCGTTTTGAAGGTAATCAGGAAAAAATTACAACTCTATAGTTTAATATTTAGAGATTTATAAAGAATCGAAATCGGAATCGAGAATTTAGTACCGAATCGGGAATTGTATCGGAATCGGGAAATATATTGAAATCGTCTAATAAACACACACACACACACACACACACACACACACACACACACACACACACACACACACACACACACACACACACACATATATATATACATATGCATATATATACATATATATATACATATACATACATATATATATGCATATACATATATATATATACATAAGCATATATATAAATATACATATATATAATATATATATATACATATATACACCTATGCATATATATACATTTACAGATATATATATATATATATATATATATATATATATATATATAGATACATATACATATATCTATACACACACAGACACACAGACATATATATATATTTAAAATTACAATGATATATATTATAATAATCTTTATATGTATATATATATATATATATATATATATATATATATATATATATATATATATATATATATATATTATTTTATTTAAAAGTTTCAGTCAGTTTGCCTCAAACTCCACACTGAACTCGGTACACCACTCACGGCCTGATTTTCCTCTGCGAACAGACGCCACACTAGACGATTTGAAAATCACCCCTTCTCAGGTACATGCTATTATAAAAAACCTAGACACCTCAAAAGCATGTGGACCAGATCTCATCCCGGCTGTGCTCCAGTTCTCTCCAAACTTTACAATAAATGCCTTAACGAATCTTGCTTTCCCGACTGCTGGAAAACCGGCTCTGTGGTACCAGTCTTCAAGAATTCTGGTGAAAGAATTGACCCACTAAATTATCGCCCCATTAGCCTCCTCCCGCTTTTCGCCAAAATATTTGAGTCCTTAGTTATTCAAGCCCTAGTCCAGCACCTAACAGCTGCTAAACTCCTGACTGACAAACAATATGGATTCAGGCAAGCCCGTTCAACAGCAGATATCTTAACTGTAGTTTCTGAACGTATATACCGTTCATTGGACAAAACAGGGGAGCGTAGAGCGGTGACCCTTGATATATCTAAGGCTTTTGACAGGGTATGGCACGATGGTCTTCTAAGGAAAATTAGATCATATGGAATCACTGGAATAATTCATAATGCAATTAAATCCTTCTTAAGTAAGAGAAAAATCAAAGTTGTCCTCGACGGTCGTACATCTAAACAATATGACATAAATGCGGGAGTACCTCAGGGGTCTATCCTTGGACCTCTATTATTCCTGATATTCATAAATGACCTCCTTGATAAAATTGTTTCGGAGATGGGTATATTTGCCGATGACACCACTCTCTATAACAGATATGAAGGGAAAACAAATGAACACATATCCAAGGAAATGGCAGAAACACTAGAGGATGACCTCCAATCTGTAGTGAAATGGGGAAAAAATGGTTGGTCACATTCAATGCTGCTAAGACTAAGCTTGTTTCCTTCAATAACTACAAGAACCCTTCTCTACCACCAATAGCAATGGCCAAGAACACATTGCCTGAAAGTACTTCTTTTAAACTCCTCGGCCTAACGTTTACAGGTAATATGAACTGAAATAGATACATTGAGAGCATTGCCAAGGCTGCTGCAAGGAAGGTTGGCTCCCTCTACCGTGCTAGAAAACTACTTACGCCTGACAGTATCCTATACCTCTATAATGCCACCATTCGCCCATGTATGGAGTACTGTTGTCACATCTGGGCTGGTGCATCTGCTGCTTGTCTCTCGCTCCTGGATAGGGTTCAAAAGATAGTCGCCAACCTGATAGGTCCTGAACTGTCATCTAGGCTTCAGCCTCTGTCCCATCGACGAGATGTTGCATCCCTCTGCCTGTTCTACAAATACTTTAATGGTGAATGCTCTGACGAACTGCAAACACTTGTACCTCCCCGACGTAACTACCCCCGACAAACCCGACAAGCTACTAAGTCTCATCCCTTTAGAGTAGATATCCCTAGGTGCAAGAAAGCCTTCTACTCCAATAGTTTCTTCCCCAGAACTGTGGGTCTTTGGAACTCCCTTCCGGGATTCTGCTTTCCCAACTGCCTTGATATGCAGAAGTTCAAGTGTAATGTTAACAAACATCTTTCTACTCATCTCCCTTCATAATGACCCCGCTAATTAAGTCCCTAATAGTAGCCCCCTGCTTCAAAGTGGCACTGTGCCTTGTTTGGGGTGAAAATTGAATAAGAAAAAAAAAATCATACCTCAGATGTACCTCTCCATCGTACGGTATATCGATACACTATTGTTGACTGGGATAGCTTCAGTCCATTTACATCAGATCTACTTATCTTCATATTTAAAAAGGGTGTGTCCTCTAAAATATCATACCTGACGGAATAGTTAATTCTAGATATAGACCGTTTTATTCCCCCGAAAAATTCCAGCAAAAATCTAACAGCCAACCGTGGTTCTTTTTCGAATGTGCTGCTGCCATTGCGCACAGAAATCACTTTTTCCATTGCTTCCAACGTAATAGATGTACTGAAACTAAAGTCGCTTTCAGGACTGCCATCATCCACTGTAAAAGAGTAATAAAGAACGAAAAAGAGTTGTATGCTCAGTCTGTCAAGTCCCAAAGTAGCTGAGCAGCGACTTGGTTTCTACCAGTTTTGGCAAATAGCGAACAGGATCCTGACCAGAAGCGTGCGCTCTATCCCAACTATTATCAATTGACCTGACGTAATCTCGTCAGCATCAGACAAAGCCAAACTCTTTGCCAAGAACTTTGCATCTAATTCTAATCTATGCAACCAAGGTCGCCAACCTCCAGTATTTCCTCATGTATCAGAAAACACTCTATGCGACATACAAATATATGTGCGTGATGTCGCCAAGCTAATCCAAAACGCAACCAGCCCTGACAGCATTCCTATTAGTGCTAAAACGCTTCAACCAGAACTAGCTCCCATAACAAAGCTGTTTAAGCGTTGTCTTAAGAAGAAATGCTTCCCAACACCCTGGAAAAAGTTGTCAGTATGCCCTGTATTTAAGAATTCAGATGATCAGTCATCTCCCTCTCAGTACAGACCTATAAGTCTCCTATGCGCCATAAGTAAGTTGCTGGAATCTGTGTTAAATACAAAAGTAATCAACCACATCAACAAAAATAACCTTCTTAGTGATACACAATATGGTTTCCGTTCTGCTACATCAGATGTACTTACGGTTATATCTTACAGGATTAGCAAATCTCTTGACGGTGGATTCCTTTCCAGAGCAGTTGCTCTTGACATAAAAAAAGGCCTTTGATAGATATGTTATAAAAGCCTACTTCACTAGATCTCCCGTTACGGTATAGCTTGAAAAGTTTTCTCAATTATTAAATCATTTCTGTCTGATAGGTTCATAAGACTAGTGATTAATGGACAGAAATCAGAAGCTCACAGTATTAATGCTGGAATCCCTCAGAGGTCCATCCTGGGCCCAACTCTTTTCCTGATGTACATTAATGATCTTCCAAAGCACATCCTTACATCATTCGTAAACATTTATGCTGACGACACTACCATCTATGGCAGTACATCAAAGACCGTAAACGACCAAGCTCTCTCTGATTCTATTTCCTTTAATCTTGAGAATGTGGTACAATGGGGAAAGAGGCGGCTGGTTACTTTTAATACATCTAAACCCAAGCTTTTATCTTTACATCATCAACGCTCTGATCCCCATCTGGCATCACTTGAAATGAATGGCTCTCATCTTATTTTGACAAGCTCCTAATCTAAAAATCAAACACATACATCAAATCTGTTGCGAAGGTCGCTGGAAAATGGTGGGTTCATTCTATTGATCCAGTAGATATCTCACTGCTGATGCAATTCTCTACCTATGTAAGAGCCAGGTACATCTAAGGATAGAGTACTGTTGCTACATCTGGGCAGGAACTGCTAGAAAGATCTTATCCTGCCTTGGCAGAGTTACAAATAGACTTCGTAGCCTAGTGGGGGATGCTTTTTTCTCTTCCCTGCAACCTCTTTCTCACAGAAAAGACGTTGCGAGCCTATCTCTGCTTTATCATTATTTTCATGGCAGGTGCTCGTTGGCAAACTTTCACGAGAAACACTCGTCTAGCTGAAAACTGAAAACGCTATCAATAATTTCTCCCACACTTTATCTGTACCTAAACCTTAACCTAGATTCCATGATCAAAGTTTCTTTCTTAGAACTACACACCTGTGTAATTCTCTTCAATTTGCCTTCCCTCCAGCTGATTATAATATTATCGTCTTCAAGTCCAACGTAAACAAATTCCTGATGAGCCGTTCCTCTTAAGTAATCCAATTTACCCAATTTCCACTACTAAAAATTACTACGACATTGTTCCATTGACCATTGTACCTTTATCAACCCTTATCCTCGAGTGGCCTCTGGGATTTGATAAGTGGTGAATTCTTTGTGAAAAAAATCATAACCTATCATGAGAGTAGTTAGTTCAGTATTCTACACAGAGCAATTTAAAACAAATGAAAATAAACGTTGAAAAATTCTTAATAAAAATTCAAACAAGGAATCATAATTGATTGGAATAATACAGATCCGAGCATTCGTATTTTAAACCATTTTTTTTTATCACTTTTTTATTTTCGTGAATATCACCAGGAGTATTTTTTAGAAAATAAGTTTTTGTTGGTTTTGTAATTTTCTCGAATGCTTTGGCAGAGAAAGACGGAAAAATACACAAATATATAAATAAAATAAATAATTAAATAAATGAAATAAATAAATAGATAAATAGATAAATAGATAAATACAATAATAAAATACAATAAACTCGATCACACCTCTCGTCTTTGTTTTCCTCTTCTCGTGCATAAATATCCAAGAAAAATCTTTTTAAAAACCTACTCCTGATGACGATCAGGACGGTCGAATGCGCTAGAGAGAAAGCTGAAATAAAAACACTAACAGCTGCATCATACAAACTACCACATCAAACCAAAACCTTGCTCGTTGAAAATGAAAAATGAGAAAACTCCTTGGTATCAATCACTTCAAAACACCATATAAATATTTTACTGGTTATTTTTTTGCTATAAATTTTTGTAGTGTTCTGTAAGCCATAAATTTATAAATTTATAAAAATCATCAAACGTTTATAACGACGAAAGCGTATCCTAGCAGTGATGTATTTTTGAGGCGATAATTTTATCGAGATGAGAAAGGGGTAAGTAACTGCGTCTATGCACTGGAAGGAAAACAACATTATATACTAATACATAAAACGACGGAAATAGTGCACTTGACGTAATAAAACAGTTATAAGTCAATTTATAACTTAAATGGCAGTTAATAATCAATTTCACTCTAAAATATCGTGATCAGCGTGTAATACCCTCCCTTATGAAGTTACGTAAGGACCCCTGATCTTCGAAAACTTCGTATAACTCGGCTCGTATCGTCTCGTACTTCTGGTGGCGTCACATTGAATCTGGTATGCTGAAAACGAATAACAAAAACTCACGCAGGCAAGAAGGACAACAGACGCTTGAATTCTATTCTACTTCACAAAATATATTACAGATTTTTTTACAAATATTTGGTTCAGTTCTTAGTAAGTTTTTAAAAGTTTCAAATCTCTCTTCTCTTCGGAGATAGCGTCAAACGGATCGGAGGATCGGAGGATCGGAGGAGGGGTCACGTCTCAGGGAGCGGTGTTGTTACTTCGAGTTCTGCTGCGCACAAACTCTGGCTGGAAACTGACTAATTTCGCGCGGTACTAGCATTAATAGGAGTGTCAGTGTTTGGGGTGGAAAGTTTCCTCAGCCAATCAAATTACGCCACGCACTTATGGAAAAATCCAGACTGCGAGTGTGCAATCCAGCCGTCGTTAGTTTGTAATCTGAGATTCAAATCAATATTAAACTCCCATGACCCCATGGGTCATCGGCTGTCAGTCAGAACACCTGTCACTCGTTCGTCGGTGCCGGACAATTTCCTGTCGTCAAATTTGAATAACAAAATATATATCTTTGACTTCCAAACAATAAGCAAATATATCTATTCTGACAATGAAATAAAATATATATTTATCTTCTGCTTTAAGTCCTTGGGACATCCGCCGTTACCCGGGATCTATTAAAATAATCTTAGCATAATTATGCGGTCCCCAATGAGGGGCAAACCGCTCCCTCAGGTCGATCACGTCACAAGTGTTGGCGACACTCCCACATGTATAGAAGATAAGATGGTTATTCGTTACCTTTAAACGTTGTGGTGAATTTGAAAAAAAAATTATAAATACACCAAGCCTCAAAGTAAAAGAAAAGGAAAAGAAAACAACAACAATTGCTCCTGGCGATAATCGGATGCACCGCTAAAAAGCGATTGAGAAAAATAGGGCGAACAACAACTTTTGGGCGCTAAACTATGTTATATGGCGAAATTAAAAAGACCACTCGGCAAATCAAAAATCTAAAAAGATCGGAAAAAGGAATAACTCTGTTGTGTTCAATCAAACGTGTCTAAATAATTACTTGCTGCTAATATATATATATATATATATATATATATATATATATATATATATATATATATATATATATTTATATATAAATATATATATATATATTTATATATATATTTATACTAGACATTTTATCTCGTTTCAAACGAGAAAAGTTAAAGCCGTTTATTCTAGAATAAGTACTTTATGCTAAATTAATAGTCGGTTGTGTTCATTTTTGCATTAAATACACCTCTTTATTAATCTCTATCAATACCAAACTGTGCATCGAGCAGATACCATAATACTTTATCATTATCACAAAGGTCTATACAAAGTTTCAGTCAGAACGGCCAAGTAGTTTCCCCAAAAAAGTACAAATGTGGTATTTTTAAGACTAATCCCAATTAATCTTTAATTGTGTATTGAACAGATACTATGGTATTAAGTTTAATTGCACCTCATCGTTACAAAACTCTATACAAAATTTCAGCCATCGACCCAGCAATTTCCGAGAAAAAGTGAGTAAATGTAGTATTATTATGGTTAATCTATCGCAATTTTATATTAATCCATAACTGCATCGAACGAATACCATAATACTTATTTTGCTGCAAAATATCATAGCCAAGGTCTATATAAAATTTCAGACCCCAAAACGTAGAGCAGACAGACAGACAAATAGAAATATAACACACACACACACACACACACACACACACACACACACACACACACATATATCTGCATCATCAGACACATGCTGCATCTATTACACACGCATTATATATATATATATATATATATATATATATATATATATATATATATATATATATATATATAAAAGGCGATTGTCCAACGTGGAAATTCGATTTCATATCTTTATGATTAAATCCAGATTTATATTTGCTCCCTCTCTCTCTCATTGATATTGAGCACTCTTTCCTCATAAATGCGACTAGTAACTAGAGTGACATATAATCTGGCATATGCCACATAATAGAGAGTTCGTCAGTGAAGATCAAATTCGAAGAATTGATACATAATTTGTGAGATTATTTGCTATTGATATCGAAAACAAGTGAATCGAACAGGAAGAAAGAAGAGAAAAAGGAAATGAAGAACATATAGGGAAATTTAAAAAAGAGAAACGAAGGTGTGGAACAAAGGCATCGTATAAATAAGAAAAGAAGAATGAACGAACGAAATGATGAAGAATTAAAAAAGGATTCAAACTAAAAAGATATACTGAACGAAATGATGAAGAAAAAAAGGCAAAAGAAAGAAAAAATGCAGAAAACAAAAAGAATAACAAAGATTGAATGAATTATGAACTGCAAAGAAGATGACGGCAGAGGAAAAGAAAACTGATTGATAGAAAAAAAAAGAAGGAAAATATAAAAAATGAAAGGATGGATCGAAAGAAACAATAGTTCGCTCTTTCTTTCCATTTCTTACTCTTTTTTTCTGTCTTCTCGCTCCCTCCTGTCTCTCACTCTCTCCCATTCCCCCTCTTTATATATATATATATATATATATATATATATATATATATATATATATATATATATATATATATATATATATATATATATCCGTGTCTCTTGTGTCTGTGTGTACGTGTCCAATTGACTTCTTTCAAGGGGATGGAAGAGACGGGAAAGGTGAATAAACCTCATATTCTCGCACGGAATCAATTGATTAACTGCAATACCGACCGCCCATCTCCCCCTTTTCCATTTAGGAAAAACCCCCCGACATGATTATTGTTGTTCTTTTCTTCCTTTGTTTCATCTCCTTTTATTAATCCCATCTTCGTTTTCTTTCACACTCCTCGCACCTTCATTTTTATCATTACAAGTTCCTCGCTGGCATTTCTTAATCAGCATCCTCCTCTAATCTTTCTCTCTTATCCACCAACTCCTGCACCTCATATTCTCCCCCCACCCCACATTTTTTCTTTTCTCTTCCTCCTCCCACTCCTGCGGCTGCTGGTGTTTCCAATCCAAACTGATTGAATTCCATTCGCCCAAAAACCGACACATTTGGGTCACTAACCTTAGATTCGCATTGTCTTCGCCTGGAGATCAATACGCGTTTATAGCGACGCCGTCCGTTGCTTGCTGAAAACGAGGCCAAACCTCGGAAAATAGAAAGATCTCAACCACCCCTCCTTCTATCACTCACCTTTTTCTGGAAACGCCTTCGACGCATCCGATGCCATCGTAAACAGAAACAGACAAAACTGTCGCAAAGGTAATTCTTTTTATATACTGGCTAAAATATGCATGCAACGTAGGTTTCGGTTGCATTTGCCTGTTTTACGGCATCTTGGTCTTCGGCCAAGAACGCAGTGTGATATCTGTTCTGATACTACACTTCACCTTTTCTGTCCTTGGTCAATAGATGAGAAATCCTTCATGGATGAGGCAATATTTATTTTTGTTCCTATCCAGAGTGCCTTTTTTTTGAGAAGCTGGATTTTCCCCACATTAAAAACCGACCTTGTGTCTCGCGGGAAGGCAAGTAAATATGAACCATCATTCAATGCCGCATCACCGCATAATTCATTGGAAACCATTAGAAATTCCACGGAGTATTCTGAATCACTGTGCAATTTGCTCTTGAAAAAAAGTATTCATTTCGAAATAATAAATATTAATTGGAGAACATGTTCTAAATAAGAAATGACTCTTTGTTCTTTTTTTACTTGGGGTCACTATTTAACCAGGTCTAGAAGCCACTCTAGGATAAAGGTTAATAAGTGATAGGTAGACGGTGAGATACCACCATGATGGTCAGTAATGGTGGAACTTGAATAGAGTTTGATTATTTAAGAAAATTGCTACAATAAATTTGTTTACATAGAACTTGAAACCAACCACGTTATAGTCAGTTGGGATATTATGTTTCACAAACGGACAGTTCTAGGTCAGAAACTTTGCTCGTGGAATGTTCGTTTAGCTTTAATCACAGAGAGTAATGGAAATTATTAACAGTTGCTATAACTAGACGAGTGTTTGTTGTGAATGTTTTGCAGGAGCATCACAGATTAAAGTTCAGTCGAGCACTTGTCATGAAAATAACGATAGAGCAAAAATAGACTCATGTCTTTTCTGTGAGAAAGAGGAAGTAGGGAGGGGGCGAAAACATCCTCACCCACTGAATTTCAGACAGCTTTCCTCCTCACATGTAGCAATATTACTCAATGTTAGTATGTAGTTGACTCTGGTATAGGTAGAGAATTGCGTCGGAAGTGAGATACTTTCGGGATTAGTTGAACGATTCATCCAATTATTCATTTTGGCAACAGATCTGATGCAAATCTTCTATTTCAGACCAGGAGTGAAGGTTAGTACTAAAAGTTTGTTTCCTCAAGATGAGAGCCGTTTCGTTTCAAATGACGCCAAGTGGGGATCAGAACGTTGGTGGTGAAAAGATATAAGATTGATTCTGCGTTAAATGTAACTATTTGTACTTGATTGTACCACGTGCTCAAGGTCAAAGGAGAAAAAGAATCTGAACGAGTTTGTCTCTACGTGAGAATGAATGTGACCATCAACTAAATATTCTTAAAATAAATAAAACAAATCTAACTCTTCTATATTTATTTAAATTCCTAGCAATTTAAACATTTAATTTTAAAAACAATTAAGATTCTATCTTCATGCCGTAAAATATTGTCAGCTAAATATTTTTTAAATAAATAAACTAAATGTCACTTTTTCTAATGTATTTAGTCCAAATTTTAATTTTAGTCATTTTGAATGACGCAATTTAATTTTGGAACTAGTTATATCAGATGAGTAAATTTCAAATGGGTAATTTTTTTTACAAGTTTTTCACCACTTATCAAGACCGCCCTTCTAATTAAATTTAAACTCCTTTAACATTCAAAAGAACACATGAATTGAAACAAATATATTGAAAATATTTCCTAATCCGCTGCTGCAAAGAAGGTGGCCTCTCTCTCATTTTCATAACTTACGATTTAATTCTACTTACGAATTAAGCACTATTGAAACAAATACTGTAAACTATTATATCTTCTGAGAACATTTTATGTGGATACTTGAAATAATAATAATAATAATAATAATAATGATAATAATAATAATAATAATAATAATAATAATGATGATGATAATAATAATAATAATAATAATAATAATAATAATAATAATAATAATAATAATGACAAAATGCTACAGAGGCAAAACAAGAAAACAGCAAATGCAGATTCCGTGGACAAAGGAACGAAACGATAAGCAACATAATAAGTGAATGCAGCAAACTACCACAAAACGTATATATGAATAGACACGACCAAGTAGTGAAACTTTGCAACCAACTGCATCTTGAACACCCAGACAAATGGTACAAACAAAAACCGGTAGCAGTACTTGAAAACGGAAATCATAAAATTCCATGGTGTATGGACGTACAAACAGATAAATTAATCTAAGCAAGACGATCAGATATCATGATAGTTAACAATAAGGAAAAGCACTGCCAGATCATAGATTTCGACCTTTCTGCAGGTCACAGGGTGAATATCAAGAAGATGGAGAAGCGAAGCAAATACACGGAACTAGCCAGAGAGCTGAAAGGGATATGGAACATAAAGAAAGTCAAGATGACACCAATAACCATAGGAGCACTAGGAACAATCTAAAACAGATCTTTGAAAAAAAAAAAATGAGAGAAATTGGAATCAAGGAGATGGCTGAAAAGATACACTTGATAACAATAATGAAAACATCTGAAATATTAAGGAAAACACTTGATTGCAAAGACTAATATACATGAACTAAAAACAGTGAAATTTCAATAGAAGTAAATGATCGAGAAGCATCACATGGAACCAAGAAAACTGAAAGCGTATTACACCCCTCCCCCCAAAAAAAGAAAAAAAAACAAAAGAAAAATTGTAGGGCCGGCATCAACTAGCACCAAAACTAAATAGCCGTGAAGGGTCAAGGATGATGGAAAGATTGAGAGGAGAAAGCACTCACCAGTCATCTACTGGATGAGCGCGAAGAGGACTGGGACTTTGGGGAAGTTTGTTGCCACCCAAATTCGAATGAATGATCATTGTCAGCGAGAAATCAATGGAAAACAATTGTTGCAATAACGCAAATTCATTTGCGAAGGTTATCGAAGGTTAAATGAAATCTAAATAAAATTATAACAATTACTTAATATTGTAACTTGAACTAAGTTGAAATTTACCCGAAAAAAAAAGTAACGGCCGTGGTTCGAACTCTATGCCACGTTCAATTTAACTGTCCACCTGGTATCTTTTTCTCTTGTTTTTATAGACGAACCATGTTTAGGGGGAGCGAAAAAAATAGTTGGAAAATATTGGAAGCCAGATGCAATAATAATGGTGGTGTGTGCAAGTTTTGACCGTCGTTAAACTTTAATAGTTTATTCATGAATGAACTAATTAGTTTTCTTTTAACAGACAAAAGTATTGACATAAGTAACTAATATTTGTTAATGATTTATCATTGCTTCATTTGTAGTTTAATAAGTTAAATCGTGACACGTCTTTATAAAAGGCATGCGTAAAATTCAGTAAAGATAAATACCCTAAAAACAAACAAACAAACAAAAAAAAACAAACAAAAAATGTTTCCAACATCTGAACCTAATTTGTACTAATTACCGCTAACTGTTTTCTTATTACAGCTTTGACTTAAAAACTCGTAACTAAATTTTACCTAACTTGTCTTGCTTTTTTGTTCTGTTCTGAAATCTTTGTCAAATATGCTGTTAACCAATATCGTCTTGTTACATGTAAAATGGAAAGAAAAAAAAAGAAAAAAGTCACCTATGTAAACGAGAACCTCCCAAATTAAAATCTGTAATAATTATCTAAACTCAAATGTAAATTAATATTAAGCCGACTTCACAAATTGATAAAAGTTAATTATTGGATTTTAATTATTATTCAAACTCGAGATATATAATGCCAAAACATCCACCCATTAACATGGGAGAGGAGATTATCTTCAAAAGAGTCATGAATTGATAATTGAGCCCCGGACTTATACTAAGTAGATATTAATAAGCCCCTTGTACCCATTCCCCCCATTATTTTTTTTAATGGAGAGTAGATAATACAGTGGATGTGTTATCGGCAGCTCCAGTAACTCTCACTTCTCCTTTTTTGTCCCTCAGTCTTCATGCATATGAGTGATTTTTCTGACAAAGGGTGAAGAAAAAGCTGCTTTAAAGGTCGGTAGTACTTGGTAAACAGTAGTCTGAGATGTCGGAAATTTTTCTGTCTCTATGTCTATCCTTGTGGCTATGTCACTAGTAAGGGTGCTGGAGGTAAACGTTTTGTCTGGGCTTACGTTATCCGCCTGATAGTCAGGGACCCGAACCTTGGATTAACCACTAAGGAGGCTGTCCTATCAGCAGGCGCAAAGTACTGGGACTGCTGTATTGCCATTTGGTGAATGGACTCTGGACCATGCAGTAGTCTCTGGTGGGGCCTCTCGATGCCATACTAGTGGGTAATTGTTACGGCTTTACCTTTTCATGTGCTACAAAAAAAAAATCCTGTCTTTTTCTCTCTTACTTTCCCTCTCTGTACTGCTCTAACCAAGTATACCGACCTGTTCCACAATTCCCAAAACCTCAACATGAAACATCTCCAAAAAAAACTCGAATAAACCTAGAACCCCTTCTTCCAATGTAGACCCCTACTACCATGTCTCCTTCTCCAACATCAGGGGTCTACGTTCCAACCTTCCAGAGGTTGAAACCCAATTACAGGAGACTAAACCGGACATATTCTTTGTAAGCGAAACTGGAATAGTGCCGACCACTTCCCTAGATGAGTTCATAATTAACAGATACTCCAACTTAACATCTAAATCTGACCCCCAAGATTGCCATGGGCATGGGATATGTGCCTACATTAAAGATGGCTTCCCATGTGGCAGGGATATCTCTAGAGAAGATCCTAATTTACCTTATATGTGCTTCCGGGTTGCACTTACTTATACCACGGCATTTATATTTGCCCTCTATCGGCCCCACAACAGCAGAGTTACTATCTTTAAGAGTATATCTGAGAAAATAGACCACATCCTGTCTGCACATCCCTCGGCTAACATCCACATCTGTGGTGACTTCAACGTCCATAACGTGGAATGGCTGGCCCACTCAAATAAGACGGACGATGAGGAGAGGTTCTGTCATGATTTTGCCATTGCTTATGACCTCACTCATATTGTTCGCGAGCCCACCCGTGTGCCCGATATTACAGGTCAATATGCAAGCCTCATAGACCGTTTTCTCTCAACTTCCCCTGAGCTATATTCATGTTCCATTCTTTCTCCTCTAGGATCCTCCGACCACTCCGTTGTATCAGTTAAGATAAAAATTAGATGTAATAAGTCCCCAGACGTACCCCTCCACCGTACTGTATACCGATACTCCATGGCTGACTGGGATAGCTTCCATACATTTATATCTGATCTACCTCTGCATTCCATGTTTAAAAAGGATGTGTCCTCTATAGTATCAAACCTGACCGAATGGTTAATTGTAGGCATAGATCGATTCATACCATCTAAAAAATTCCAACAAAAACCTACCAGCCAGCCATGGTTCTCCCAAGAATGTGCTGCTGCCATCGCGCACAGAAATCACTTTTTCCATAACTACCAACCTAATAGATGCATTGAGACTTAAGCTGGTTTCAGGAACGCCAGCAACCAGAGGCCATCTCCTCAGCTTCAAACTATTTGCCAAGAACTTTGCAGCTAATTCTACCCTATGCGACGAAGGCTATCAACTCCCCATATTTCCTCCTATAACACAAAACATGCTAGGTAACATACAAATATCTGTGCATGAGGTCGCCAAGCTAATCAAGAACCTTGATTCCAGTAAAGCTACTGGCCTTGACGGCATCCCAATTATAGTGTTAAAAAAGCTTCAACCAGAACTTGCCCCCATACTTACCAAACTGTTTAAGCGTTGCCTTAACAAGAAGCGTTTCCCAACACCCTGGAAAACCTCATCAGTATGCGCTGTATTTAAGAACTCAGGTGATAAGTCTCCTGTGTGTCATGAGTAAGTTGTTGGAATCCATATTAAATAGAGAAATAGTCAATCACCTCAGCAGAAATTACCTTTGTGACACGCAATATGGTTTCCGTTCTGCAAGATCTACCGCAAATGTGCTAACGGTTATATCTCATAGGATTAGTGAATCTCTTGACAAAGGCTTTCATTTTCAGGGCAATTGCTCTTGACATATCAAAGGCCTTCGACAAGGTATGGCATAAAGGCCTACTTCACAAGATCTCCAGCTACGGTATAACTGGAAATATTCTCTCTATCATTAAATCATTTCTCTCTGATAGGCTCATAAGAGTAGTGGTTGATGGACAAAAATCAGAGGCCTGCAGTATTAATGCTGGAGTCCCTCAAGAGTCCATCCTGGCCCCAACTCTCTTCCTGATCTACATCAATGATCTCCCTAAACACATACTTAAATCATTCGTTGACATCTATGCTGATGACACGACCATCTATGGCAACACATCAAAGGCTGTAAATGACAAAGCTCTCTCTAATTCTCTCTCCTCTGATCTTGAATGAGTGGTTCAGTGGGGGAAGACGTGGCTGGTTACCTTTAATGCATCTAAAACCAAACTCCTATCTTTACATCATCAATGCTCGGATCCCCATCTGGCATCAATTGAAATGGATGGCTCTCGTCTAGGAGAAGCCCCATGTTTTGTCAAGCTTCTGGGCTTGACCTTCACTCCTGATCTGAAATGGAACACGTACATCAAGTCTGTTGCCAAGGTCGCTGGAAAGATGGTGGGATCCTTCTATCGCTCCAGAAGATATCTCACTACTGATGCAATTTTCTATCTATATAAAAGCCAAGTACGTCTAAGGATGGAATACTGCTGCCATATCTGGGCAGGAGCTGCTAAAAACAGCCTATCCTGCCTTGACAGAGTAGAAAATAGACTTCATGGCTTAGTGAGGGATGCTCTTTTCTCATCCCTGCAACCTCTCTCCCACAGAAGAGACGTTGTGAGCCTATCCTTGTTTTATCGTTATTTCCATGGCAGGTGCTCGTCTGAACTCCAATCTCTGGCCCCCCTCGCCAATCTTTTACAAAAAACACCCGTCTAGCTGAATCCACTGTCAAAAACTTTCCCCACTCTTTATCTATGCCTAAATCAAAACGTAGATTCCATGAACAAAGCTTCTTTCTTAGAACTGCACGCATGTGGAACTCTGTTCCGTCTGCCCTCCTGACTGCAACTTGGATGTCTTCAAGTCCAATGTAAACAAATTCCTGATGAACCGCCCGCTTAAGTAGACACTTTAAATATCCATACTAACGGACTGTACTTACAATAACCCTTATCCCTGAGTGGCTTTCAGGCCTTGATAAGTGGTGACCACCTTGTAAAAAAACCCCAAAAAACCAAACTAACAAACAAAAAGAAACAGACGTGATAAAATAAAAAGGAATTTAATGACAATATAAAAGCAATGGAGAAACTCTTTTTTTACTGACTAATCTGATTTTTACTTTCAGGTGATTATAAAAAAATCAGTATTACCAGTTCCTCAGTCCGGACTAGATCATTTTTAAATATATTATAGCGCATTATGTTATCATTATGTAATCAGAATAGTGTAAACAAAATAGTCAAAATAAAAGTTTAATTTGTCAGATTTACTCTTGCCACTGACCCGATTTGAAGAGTGCTGTCATCTCCAAGAGAAGCCCTTCCTGAACTTCCTTAAAACCTCAACATAGTATTCCTTGCTGACTGTTTGTTCAGTGAGAACCTGGTTTATGTAGATCATGCCCGCACTGCCAAAACAGATATCGCCATAATTTTCTGGGTGGATCTGCTCTGTCTTGCCTTTTAGGGTCTGGGAGAGTCCGCATGCTTCCAACTGGAAATATGCTGGTCTCTTGGTCTCCGGATCATAGTAGTATATTCAGCTTTCATCGCTAGTCACCAAAGCATAAAGAACTGCAGCATCTGAATTGATCAGCTCGACCATCTCCCTGCTGTCATAACAATGTCTTTCTGATCTTCTAGGAGCAGCCTTGGAACAAACTTCGCTCAAATCTTCAGTTCCTCGCGAATAATTGTGTATACAGTTTCCACATTAACATCAAACTGTGAACTTTATAGACACTCAACAGTCCTTATCCATGAAATTCTTATTTTTGCAATCAACTCTGGTGTTCTGATTTTCTTACTCCTCCCACACCTCTCATCCCTTACAGACTCCTTGCCATCCTTAAATCTCTTATGCCACTCAAAAAATGATGGTCAATTCATGCAAATTTGAAGCATTACATATATGTTTGCGGCATTTATCCCAAGTTTAAAACACAATTTTATTGCATGTCGTTATTCTAAAGTCTCCTCATGCCCAGATTGCATTTTCGAAATTCACCAGCTGTGACAATCAAGCTTTAGTAGGATGTATTCTAATTCCTGCTGTCGCTGTTCATTTGAACCTGAAATCATAGCAATTGGTCAGTCATTTCACAAGATGTATACCAATAACATAATGAATTTTTAAGAATATATGACAAATTAAAATGCCTGTACAAAAAAGTCTGGAAACGTATTTAAGGCACCTCGTATATATACATGCACACACACACACACACACACACACACACACACACACACACACACACACACACACACACGCATATATATATATACATATATATATATATATATACACACATATATATATATATATATTAGTGGTGGTGGGACGATTCCAAAATTTTTTCCGATTCCGATCCAATTACCGATTCCATTCTAAATTTCCTATTTTGATACGATTCCCGATTCCGATTCTTTTAAAATTTATAAATATTTATATATATTTTCATCTATATTTTTCACTTTCGTCCAAAGAGAAGTGCCATAAAGCTTTAATTATTTCAGAAGAAGCTGATGAGAGACACCGCCAATGTACAGCTGGCGCCAACAAAATTTAAAAACCCCATCCAGAGCATTTACAACCTTTTTAATAATCAAGTGAACTCCCTCGGATGGGGGCATATAAGCATTTAGTGAATAGATACGAAAAGTTTACAACGGGATTAGGCAAGTTATCTCTTGATAAATGAGCGATAAATAAAATAAATTAAACTCTGGGAATCCATGTTAAATCTGTAAATGAGATTTATAACCCATTCTGTGGCCATACCCAGTCTTATGTTGTAAATGAACAACTTCTAATAAAAAACAAAACAATTTGTGCTTATTTCATTTTTGTTGTCAAAAATAAATGAAAAGAATCGGTTTGGAATCGGAAATTAGGCTATAATTTTTCTGATTCCGATACCGATTCCGATTGTTCGTCCCAACCCTAATATATATAAGAATAATAAAAGGATAAAAATCCGCCGATCAGATTTTAAAAATGGAGGAGGAAAACCTAAATGCTCAACGTTTTATACTTGGACTTTTCAGGAGTGAAAGCAGCTAAAATCGTCCATGACGAGGGCTCAATTACTTTTTGGAGTATATATATTAAAAGGGAGAGCAACACTTTTAAATTTATATAAATTAGGAAATTACATGTGTGAGTGTACATATGTGCAATATATACGCTAAAGTACTAACGCCATTACAGTACAATCAAACTATCCTATAAAAAATTCTGGAGAGCTACTACTCACTAATACCTTAACTAATAAAGCCATGAATTTGTTATAGAATTCTTGTACACGAGTATTCTTACTAATACATTCCTTAACCTATTTAAAAAAGATCTCAACTTACCTTTCCCAATAAACAATCAAATTATTACTGTGTCTTGATATAACGTATTTTACCTTGAATAAATTTTATTACAAGCAGAAGTTTGGCTTAACTTAGCGAAGTTTGTCCTGCTTGTTTTCAGAATATATCGAAACTGATCCCCTCAACTATAGACTATTTACGGGTACGTGTACTTTAGATACATAGATGACATTTTGATTTTCAATCACAAATCTTCTAAAATTGAAACATTACCCATAAACTAAACAAAATGATATTCAACATCAAATATACTTTCGAAAAAGAAAACAATCAGTTCATATCTTTTCTTGATATTCAACAATAATAGACTAAAAAAACCAACTAAAAAAATGACTATGTACATTTTTATTCGCACTACAACGAGAGAGTAAAAACAGGCATTGTAATCGGATTGAACGAGGAATTCGAATACATTGAACACACCTTCAAAATCTTACAATTAATAT
This sequence comes from Euprymna scolopes, assembly GCF_053919585.1. Taxonomy (NCBI): domain Eukaryota; kingdom Metazoa; phylum Mollusca; class Cephalopoda; order Sepiida; family Sepiolidae; genus Euprymna; species Euprymna scolopes. The sequence continues at coordinate 98,256,329 of NC_136511.1, read as the reverse complement.
TTCAGATTAAACTCAAAATAAGCAGCAAAATATCCCAGGTGACGTCATCAACAATTATAATACGAAAATCTAAATCTGACACCATGCTTAAAATCAAGTCTGGTTATACTCCATTCCTTGTTTTGATTTTGATAAAATATGCATTGCCAAACTCAACTAAATCTGGACAAGAGACTTAACACACGAGTTACATAAAAAGCAAATAACATGCTTAACGACATTTTCTCTCATATTGTGAAGTATGGTTATCATTTTAACGATGAAAACACAAACTTGATAAAACTAATACACAATAAATCAATATTATAGTGTTGGGAAAACGTATATAGTGGTTGTAGATAGTCGAGCGTTTTTTCTGTGAAAGTTTGGCAAGGGGGGGACGATAGATAGATTCAGTCGACCATAGATTGAAGTTCAGTTCGAGCACTTGCCATAAAAATAACGATTGAGCAGAGACAGATTCGCGACGTCTCATCCGTGGGAAAGAGGTTGCAGGGGAGAGAGAATGGCATCACCTACTAGGTTTCGAAGCAGGTTTTGAACTCTATCAAGGCAGAATAGGGCATGCTGAGCAGCTCCTGTCGAGATGTGGCAACAGTAATCCATTTTCGGGCACATCTGGTTCTTATACAGATAGAGGATTGCATCGGCAGTGAGATACCTACTGGAGCGGTAGAATGATCCAACCATTTCATCAGCGATCTTGGCAACAAATTTGATGTATGCTCCATTTCAGATCAGAAGTGAAGGTCAGTCTCAGAAGCTTGTCAATACATGTCAATTGGGGTGTAATTAATCAGATCGATTATGATGAAAAGAGAGGAACTTGGATTTCGAGGCATTAAAATTAACCAACCACCTTTTTCCCCATTGCACCACGTTCTTAAGATTAAGAGTGAGAGAATCAGAAAATCTTGATTATTGTTGGCCTTTGAAGTGTCACCATAGATTGTCATGTCATTTGCATAAATGTCTACGAATGACATAAAAATGTAATTTGGGTGATCATGAAGATTAGAAATAGTGTTGGACCTTGGGGTGGAAGCCTGAGGTACACCATTATCAATAATATGAGTTTCTGATTTCTGCTCATCAACAACTACTCTTATAAGCCTATCAGAGAGAAAAGATTTTATAACTGAGAGGACATTTACAGCTATTCAATAGTTAGCGATTTTGTGAAGTAGACCTTTGTGCCACACTCTCATACGTCAAGAGCTATTTCTCTAGAGACAAAGCCCCCGCCGAGAGATTCACTAATGCTGTTGAACTCTCCTATTCAATCTCAACATTGTTCGACCTACAGGGCTGGCATCCCAACTACACTTTAAATTGTAAATTACATTATTATTCTGATAAGGAGGGTAGAACATCTTTTAAGGTTTTCGTAGAGAACACAACACGCACATTTAAATCAAAATAACATTTTTTTAATCGTTGAGCTGAGTTGTTTGTCGAATTTCACACTTAGTGTCCCCAACAACGTTAAACAAAGTTTAGTTGCGATTCTATCTACGTGGGTCGAACAACGTTGAGATTGAATGGGAGAGTCCAACAGCACGTATCCAGCAAAATCACAAATGGAACACACCGAGCAACGGACGTTCTTGCGAATACATACGGGTCTTCAATAACTGACCGTCTCATTAAAAATCTATCATGTGCACCGAACTTCAGCACGAACTCATTTTTAATTCTGAGTCGTGCTCACTCCACATTCCATCTAAAAATCTTGGAGACTATTCACGGTCAGTTTATGAGGCATTCTCTCTGTAAACAGAGGGAATGTCTCTTAGGTTTGAGTGTGATTATCATCAAGGATCTTCGAAAATAATATAACGTTGCATTATTTTAATCGCTTCCCTGTTTTTTTCAACCGCGAACAGAATGCAACGCAACTTTATTTGAATAATTTACATATTTTTGATTTTCCCTTTTTAATAGTAAATCCCTCGATACAGCTTTGAAAAAGCGAGAGCAAAACCCGTCAGCTGACTCCCCTATTTGTTTTTCTTTATCTTCTTCCTCCCTTTTTTTCTAAACGTGTTTAACGTATTTTACTTTTAATCATGAATAATAGTCTTGCCTTCATGATTACAATATTTAAATTTTGTATATATATATATATATATATATATATATATATATATATGCATATATATGTATATATATGTATGTGTGAATAACAATATAGTTACATTCCAAGTTTTAGCTCTTATTAATCTTCACCATTTCTTTCAACAATTTAACAACTTCGATACATTATACATTCCTGTTTCCCTTACACCAAAACAATCAATATTTTCATGGCAATATTAATTTTCCTGACGTATACTTATCAGAAAAAAACAGACATTTCTCTCAGAAAGAATTGAGCATGACATATAATGTTAGAAATGAAACATGGAATAATTCACATTGCATCTTTATTTTAGGTAACCATTGTTTTAAGGCTAAATCTACTTTGATATATAGAAAGAACTGATTAAGATAAACAAAACCTAATATCAAAAACTAAACATCTTTTCAGACGAGTGCCACTCCGTCAGTCACTGAAAGTCCATGTGGTCAAAGGTGACATTTTAGTCATGCCAGCGACTTGCACACCCTCAAGCAGATATGACACTGAAGGAAGACAATTATTGGTGTACATATATATATATATATATATATATATATATATATATATATATATATATATATATATATATACACACACATACATACACATACAAACGTATATGCATACATATATATAAACATATATGCATATATACAGGGTGTCCCAAAAGAAGCTGATGGTTAAAAAAATTCATAACTTTTTAAATTTTTTATATTTTTCTTTCATTTTTTCAGATCATCTAGAGTAACCCTTCCCAGATCATCATGAGTCGTTACACTACCGAGGAGCGGATATTTATCGTAAAGTCATATTTTCGGTTGAATGAGTCAATATCAGAAACTCAAAGAAAATTTTGACGAAACTTCAACACAAGAAATTCCCCTACTCCCAAAGCTATGGTGGCTCGATTTCATGAGGAAGGGTCTGGATGTGACCTCCCTAAATCTGGTAGACCCCGTATGGCAAGAAGTAATGAGAATCGTCAGAGATTAGCAGAGTGTGTGACCAAGGATGCATCCACATCAGTAAGAAGGAGATCAAGTGAAATTGGGGTTTCGCAATCATCTCTGCACAGAATGTTCACGAAGAGGGAAAATTTTCATATAAAATTCAATTGGTGCAAGAGCTTCAGCCAAAACGATCCGGAAAAAAGGCTAGAATACGCCATGCAATTCCAAGATTTGGCCAATGGGGAGCCAAACTTTCTCAAAAACCTCATTATGTCGGATGAGGCCCATTTTCATCTGAATGAGTTCATAAATAAGCAAAATTGCAGTATTTGGGGATCAGAAAATCCCCACGCAACAGAACAACGGCAATTACACTCTCAAAACTGTACAGTATGGTGTGGAGTAACGGCGGATGAAGTAATCGGAATTGGTGGACATTTGAGTAACATCATTTTTCATCACTAAAATTAGACCCTTTTAAAAACATACCATAGATTGAGTTGTGCAAATGAAGTTACAATAAGTAGACTATGATATCTGACTATATCTCAAAATATCGCGGAGAAAATTGGTAAACATGACTTAAATATTGAGGAAGTTAATCAAATTTAAAATCCGCCAGCTTCTTTTGGGACACCCTTTACATACATACATACATACATACATACACACATACATACATATATACATGATGATTGCAACGTCTTGTCAGACGAGAGCCACTCCCTCAGTCACTAAAATCCATTTGCCCGAATATGACTTTTTAGCCCTGCCAGTGACTTGCACACCCTCAAGCAGACATGACACTGAAGACGTTCATTGATTTGTATGAAACTAACTGCAGCGGAACCTGTATTATCGTGGGCTTTCATGTGATTAACAAAACCTGCCTTAGACAGCAGAGCCCGATCACACACCTTACAGATCCAGAGATCTCCATGGTTGGGTGGCAAGGTTTGGCATTTCCTACATGCTCTCTTAAGCTTTGCTCGGTCTAATTTGGCTGCTTCAAAGTGTTCTGCACCCCTGTATATCAGTGTCCTCCGCTGCTTGCGATCATACGCTAGTGACTCCCAACTGTCAACAGGAATATGAAAGCTCACCAGACTCTCCTTGATGCTATCACGAAAACGTTTTTTGGGCTTGTGCTGGGGTCTTTTTCCAAGAAAGAGCTCACCATAGAACAATTGTTTTGGGAGTCGATAGTCTTCAAACCGGAGGAGATGACCCGCCCAACGCAACTGGTTCTTAATAACAATGGTAGCAATACTGGTTGTTTTGGCCTTTTTTAAGACATATGTATCAGGGACAAAGCTATACCACTTTAAACCAAGAATGTGTCTAAGGCAGTGCTGATGGAACCTCTCGAGCAATTCTATATGTGACCGGTACAAGGTCCAAGTTTCAGATGCGTAGAGTAGGGATGGTATTACACATGCTTGATATACTGAAATTTTAGTTGTCAGAGTTAGATCACCATCAGACCAGACTCTATCTTGTAATCTTCCAAAAGCATCAGATGCCTTGCTGATTCTCTGTCTTATTTCTGCATTAAGAGTGCCATCATTTGATAAGGCACTCCCAAAGTAGACAAAATTTTTTACGACTTCAAGGCGCTTTCCACAGACGAAGATATCAGGTTCCACATACAGATCATTGGGAGCGGGAGTGTACATGACTTTAGTTTTCTTAATGCTAACTGTCAGTCCGAAGCAGGTACAAGCATTTGTAAAGAGATCCATCACTAGTTGCATCTCTACTGGGGAGCGTGTTATAAGGTCAGCATCATCAGCATACAACAGTTCCCTAACAAGTCCATCACTAACAAGTGTTTTGGCTTGGAATCTTCTGAGGTTGAACACCTTTCCAGTCGTTCGGAATTTAATATAAACACCCATATCACAATCGTGGAAACTATACCAGAGCACAGCTGTCAAATAGAGCGAAAACAATGTTGGTGCAGCTATATCACACTGCTTCACACCATTATCAATGGGGAATTCTTCCGAAAGCCGAATTGAACTTTCATACTATAATGAAGTTGCTTGAACTTGTCTGTAAAAGCAGGTGTACAGTCAAATTTTTCCAGCACTTTCCAGAGAGCCTCATGGTTGACTGTATCAAACGCCTGGGTAAGTCCACAAACACTTGGCAAAGAGGCATACGCTGTTCAATACATTTCTCCAAGAGCTGTCAAGCAGAAAACACCATATCCACAGTTCCTCGCCCACCTCTAAATCCAGACTGGGATTCCGGAAGGATATTAGGACATACATACTTTTCCAATCGGTTTAGCAAAAGCCGTGCAAACACCTTTTCAACTACATTCAGCAGCGAGATACCTCGATAATTTCCACAATCAGACCTTGAACCTTTTCCTTTGTACAACATAACTAAGATGGCATCAACCAATCTTGGGCAACCGGGTCACCCTGCCATACTGACAGTATCAAAGAGTGGACCACACAATGTACATTGACACCACCATGTATCAGCAGCTCAACAGGGATGCCATCCAACCTAGGGGCTTTGTTTGAGTTTATCTGTTTTATGCAGTCAACTGTTTCCACAAGAGTCGGTTCAACATCAAGTTCCGGACAAAAGGAATATTGAGGGATACTTTCTATTGCAGCAACATCAACATTTGATGGGTTATGAAAAAGATCATGAAAGTGTTCATGCCATCGATGCATAATTTCATCTGAGGTTTTCAGCAAGGTTTTCCCGCCCTTCGCCAGGAGTGGTGTAGTTAAAGAGGATTTCGGACCATAAGCCTGATGAAGCAGAGTGTAGAATGTCTTGACATCTCTATGATCGTAGGCAGTCTGTATCTCCCTGGAGAGGTTATACCACCATTTGTTTTTTATTTGGCGCACACAACACTGAACCTCACTCCAAACAGAAGAAAAGTGGGCAGCGAGCGCTGGCTTGTTCAGAGGTGAAGAGTTGAGAAGTTTCAAATAAGCTTTCCGCTTTCTATCAATTTGAGGCTTAATTTGATTGTAATTATCAGCAAACCAATCTCTATGTCTGGGAACCTTCAACCCAAGAGCTTCAACACCTTTTTGGTATATTGTATCTCTTACTGTCTCCCAGTCACAATCTGAGAAATCCACCTGGTTGAAAGCAGATTTCAAGGAACTTCGTACGACTGGATCCATCAATTTGGAAACATCAATACGTTTAGGCACTTTGACACCATTGAAACGGTTTTTTTTGCGAACTGTAATTCTCAGTTTAGCTCTGACCATTAAATGATCAGTACCACAGTCAGCACCACGCATTACTCTAACTTTGCAAAAATTTCCAAGATCACCACGTCTACACAGTATGTAATCAAGCAAATGGCCATGTTTAGATTGGGGATGGAACCAGGTCTCCTTGTTTTTCTGGTGGAAAAAAGTGTTGGTGATAACAAGATTTACACAAGTAAACCTACATCTAAAATTTCAACTGTTTAGACACAAAATTAGTGCAGGAGTTTGGTAGAGTTTTCAAAGCTCAAATCGTTGAACGCATTTGAGCTTGACAGCCCAATTTCTAGTATACAGCGATTAAAAAGATTTTCCCAAATCTCAATACCGCGTATATCAAATCTCAAGTTTGTAGACTGAAAATTGACAGAGTAGTTTGGTAGGGAAATCTACACACAGAGACAATTTCACTTTTATAGATATATAGATTAATTATATAATTATTAAATTACTTAACTATTTTATCTATAATAATTAAGTCGACGAGTGTGTGTGCAAAATAGTGATAAAAAAGAAAAACAAATACATTACACACTGCATTGCATCCCCTATATATATATATATATATATATATATATATATATATATATATACTAGCATTTCAGCCCGGCGTTGCTCGGGTGTTTGGAGGTGTATGTTGAGCAAAAAAAAAAAAGAAAAAAAGCTGTCAATTTTTTTAAATTTTGACCCCTATTATGACCCCTTAAAATTTATTGTTTTGGGCTCAAATCAAGTTATTAAGTTAGATCCCTGTCCAAGGAACCTATATCTAAAATTTCAAGCGTTTAGACCCAAAATTGGCGGAGGAGTTTGGTAGAGTTCTAAAAGGTCAAATCGTTGAACTTTGACCCCTCAACAGCCAAATTTCTGGCCGAAAAACGATCACAAAGATTTTTTCCCAAATCTCAGTACCTTGTATGTCAAATTTCGAGTCTGTAGACAAAAAAATTGACAGAGTTATTGCATAGGAAAATGTACACAGACACACAAACACACAGACAGACACGTTAACTTTTATAGATATATAGATTAAACAAATATATATATACGTATACATAAATATATATGGAAACAATTTTGTGTTTGCTATAAGCTTTTTTACGCAAATATTACGCAAGTATAAATCATGTAGAATATCTGCATTGATATAATTATGCATAATAGTTAACTAAAGATGAATCGTGTGAAAATTCGTTGCCTCTGTCGAAAGTTTTAGGCAGACATGCAAACATACATGCATACATTTATATATTGGTAACTAAAAACATACATACATAGATTTATATATTTGTAGTTCAAATTTTCGACCCAAACCGATTAAAAAGGTTGCCCTATCTCTGAATACACGTTATGTAAAATTTCAAATGTTTACACCAGAAAATTTCTGAGTAATTTTGTAGAGACTGCAGCGGTCATTTTTTTTAACTTTGACCCCTATTATGACCTCTTAACATTTATTATTTTCGGCTCAAATCACGTTATTAAGTTAGATACATGTCCAAGAAACCTATATCTTAACAGCTAAATTTCTGGGCGAAAACGGATTACAAAGATTTTCCCAAATCTCAGTAGCCTGTATATCAAATTTTGAGTCTGTAGACTGAAAATTAACAGGGATATTGTGTAGGGAAATGCACACAGAGAGACAGACAATTTCACTTATATATATATATATATATATATATATATATATATATATATATATATGATGGCAGCAAATTCGTGTTTTCGAACATTGCCATTACTTGATATAACACAAAAAAAGATATACAGAAACACGAAAACAAATCAGTGATGGGTCGCACAAAGGTGGATTTTAAGCCCTGCCAAACCCTGGTATTCTTTGGCACACATTGTGCAGACATGTGCGCCACTAGTAGCACGTTCTTGATGGTCACTTCTATGTATAATGATATGCTGCTTCAAACCACCTGCTGTTTTGTACGTCCACCCGCAGTTGACACAGGTTAAATCTGCCAACACAAGACTGCTTTGTGGCCCACTACGGTGATGAGTAGTCTGGTGGCTTATCAGCCCAGCTCTGCTCAGACATAATCTTTTGCACACCTCACACTCCAGATCAATTTGGCGCCCCAGCCCATCCACTACTCCTTTCACCCTCCCTTTCCAGATATCACGTTCCAGTCGCTCATACTTGGTTCTATCAGCCCCAAACCTGCCCACACCTCCCTGCAAGATCCTTCTCCACTCTCCACGACCCAAAGCAAAACTCTCCTAGGTTCTTTCATCTATCTCAGATTTTTTTAAGGTGGACCTCAAACAATCTTTGAATCTCATTTTAGGCTTTTGAGCCAGACTTCTTCCCTCGGCGATTTCGCAATAAAGGAGTTGTTTGGGAAGTCGACTGTCTAACACCCTCACCACATGTCCACTCCATCTCAGTCGATGTTTGATAATGTGAGCTTCAATGCTTAGACATTGGGTTCGTTCAAGAACCTCTACATCACTGACATACATTTACCAACCCACACCCAAGATTCGCCGTAGACACATCTGGTGAAACCGCTCGAGGCATCGCAAATGCTTCCTGTATGTTGTCCAAGTTTCATAGGCATAGAGAAGAGCATATAGAACGCATGCGGCAAAAACCTGAATCTTCATTGGCAGCAAGATCCCATAACAGCTCCACAAACGCCTGTCCAACTTTCCAAAGGCATCATTTGCCCTGCTGATCTGTAATGATATCTCATCACCCAGGGCACGGGACATACTGAGTGTGCTACCTAAATATACAAACTTAGTGACAACCGCTATCCTTAACCCACAGATATAAAAACTGATAGCTCATAGCATGGCATGTCTGGAGCAGGCTGATACATTAAGACAGTTTTTTTCAGATTGATAGTCAGGCCCAATACGCTGCAGGCAACCGAAAAGGCATCCACAAGATGCTGCATATCAGCCACCGTATGAGCCACCAGATCACAGTCATCTGCATAGAGCAAGTCACGGATTGTGTTGGTGAGTACTTTTGTACTTGTATTGAAGCACCTAATGTTGAACAACCCCCGAGTGGTTAGGTAACAAATATAGACCCCTTTGCTGTTCTATACATTTCTCCTGTAGTTGCCTGGCTGTAAAAATCATATTCACTGTCCCTCGACAACTTCTGAAACCACACTGCGATTCAGGCAAAACATCGTCAGCAATGTGCTCCAGCATTCTGTTTAGCATGATCCTACAGAGCACCTTACCGACTACTGACAGCAAAGTGATGCCCCGATAGTTTCCACATTCATCTCTGATACTATTCCTCTTGTATAGCAATACATTCCACCAATCCTGCGGAACACACTCATCCTGCCAAACAGTCTGCAACAAGTCTGCACACGGGTTGCATCATCTTGGGTCCAGTACATTTAAAGATCTCTGCATGCAAACGATTCTGGTCAAGAGACTTTCCATTGTTCAGTTTATGGACAGCTGCTTCAACCTCCTGCCAAGATATCCTTGACCGGATTGCTAGGAATCGACCTAACAAACTCCTGATCAACGTAAGAAGGCCTGTTCAGGAGGTCATCGAAATGCTCCCTCTATCTATGAAGAATGTCGGTAGAATCCCGAAGAAGATCCTGACCATCCCTCGAGCGCAAAGGAGTGATAGGTGATCTGGATGGTCTGTAAACCGCACGCAATAGGCTGTATAAGACCTTGGTGTTGTTCGAATCCGAGGCAAGCTGTATTTCCTCAGCTTTCTGCCTCCACCATTCATCCTGCATGTTTCGCAACCTCCTCTGCACCTCACGCTTGATTGCCTTAAAATTGCCCCTCAATTGATCTTGTTCACCATCCGTCAAACCACCCCCAAGATAAGCATGCAATGCTTTGGCCTTTGAATCAAGCAGAGCCTGAATTTCAGTATCATTCTCATTGAACCAATCCTGATGTTTATGCTCACAATAACCTAATACTCTCTCACATACCTCATAGACAGACTCCTTAAAAGCAAGTATTTTCACAGTCAAGCTCTTCCATCTCTTTAACTAGTTTCTCCCTCACAATATTGTCCCTTAGACGGGCAACATTAAGTCGCTTTGGGATAACCACACCAGGTCCCCTCATCTTGGGCTTCACAACACACTTAAAGTTTGCACGGACCAACCGATAGTTGGTCCAGCACTCTGCACCATGCATGACACGAACACTGCAGATATCCCTCATCTCACGTTTTCTGACTAACACATCCCATGTCTCAAAATCTCTTCCCACCCTAGCATTAAAATCTCCAAGAATGAAGATCTTGTCAGCAGAGGGAATGCATCTAACTACACTGCACAAAGCAAGGTAGAAAGCAACCTTTTCATCTTCTGTTGCATCCATAGTGGGTGCATAGACACTCAAAAAAGTTGTATGACGACCATTTACCAGAGGTAACCTCATACTCATGATCTGGTCACTCACACCACAGGGAAGTTCTTCCAGGCTGGAAAGAATTGATGCCTTTATAGCAAAAGCCACACCTGATTCCACCTTACATCCATTTGCTCTACAACTCCAGAAAATGTTGTAGTCCCAGCCAACTCAGAAAACTGTCTCTCATCAGCCAGCCTGGTCTCAGATAGAGCAGCGATGACCATGTCATAACGTTGAAGTTCCTTAGATACAAGAGCAGATCTACACTCTGGACGCGTTATTGATGACGGCAAGTCATGCAGCGTCCGCACATTCCAACAGCCGATAGTCATTGTTATATATTTCCTCACAGTAGCATGATGACGACCGGATCCAGGTTGTGGAGCCCTGAGACACCTGCCGGGCCCTAGAAGTTCCAGTTCCCTTATTGCCATTTACGTTCATAACTATATTTGCCAAATTCATTGAATGTTTTGCCGTTTTAGGCTACAGTCAGCCTTTTTGCTATCGAGATACACAAGATGGTAAAAAGTGTATCTAATTTATATCAAGCAATGCCTGTGCTTGAGGCTTTTAATAGTGAGGAAAGACTTTTCACTGAGACAATCCCACTATTTAAACAACTGTCACATTGAACCAAAAAGAGGAGCAAGTCAACATCATTGGATGCAACAGCCACCGCAGGTTTTATATCAGAGTTTTCCTTCTTCTAGAGAGGTTGCCTTCACCACAGCTTACGGGAGGCCTCTCCACCCCATCCCCCTGCCATTTGATCCATGACTGGGACTTAGGTTGCTGGGCACCAGTGCATATTCCACACGCCGGTGGGTCATATATGCCGCAGTTTACAGGGCCTAAGCTCCTCTGGAGGTTTCTGTCAGGGTTTATATATATATATATATATATATATATATATATATATATATATATATATATATATACTAGCAGGGGTGCCCGGCGTTGCCCGGGTGTTTAGAGGTGTGTGTGTGGGAGGGTAAATCAAAACAAAGCGAAGTAATAACTCTGTTTAAATATTATATTAAATAAAACAATGTTAAAACTTCTTTAAAAAAATCGGAAAAACAGAAAAAAAAACAAAACAAAAAAAACAGCGAAAGTGATGAAAACAAACAAACAAAAAAAACGAACGATGTTAAAACTTCTTAGCGGGGGTGCCCGGCGTTGCTCGGGTGTTTGAAAAAAAGCTTTGGGGAGGAAGGTAGGCTCAAACCCGAATACTTGAGGCGAAAGCGAAAAAAAAAAAGAAGCGTGATGACTTTCCTAGATGCTATGAAGGCAGTGGAATGGGAGGAGATGAAATTAAACGATTAGATGTGACAGGTGCGTAAATTTTATGAGGTCAAACATCACGCTATAAGGGAAATGAAATCCCCCGCTTAACTTTGGTTGCGAAGCAGTTGTTTTGGTCTTGTTTTGTCTCCCTAAGTTGATGGGAGAAAACTAGCTTCCCATAAAAAGAGGAGTGCCCAAAATGAATAGCAATCATCTGATATGACGTTTTCACGCATTGATCAAAGCTGATTTGATTTCTGGACGTCCCCGGCGGGTAAGCTGAGGAACTGCCTTCACTTCGATTTGTTTCACTTTATTTATACTAAAAAGTCGAACAAATATGCGACACAACGAAATAGCACGAATTTTATAAAAGTCGATCAAAATAAATCTAGACACAACGTCCTTTCGCAAATCTTACATATTATGATATAGGGGGTCTATAAATAGTTTCAAGAAATAGTAAGCCCCCCGAGAACCTTCCTTAGATATACAAAAATGCGCGAGCCGCATTTGCCTGTTATATATATAGACTAGCGGGGGTACCCGAAGTTGCCCGGGTATTTGAAGGCGTAAAAGGAAAAAAAAAGTTTTGTAGGTAGATAGGCTCGAACTCGGACCCTTGAGATCAATAGGCTGATAATTTATCGCCACGTTATGCGGGTGGAGAACTGAGAAGAGGGGAAATTAAACGATTAAAAAGTTAAGTGAAAGGTGCGTGAATTTATTGAGGTCAAACATCACGCCATAGTAGGCGAATGAAATGCACTTTACTTTGGCTGCAAGCCAGTTTCTGCGTATGTTGTTTGTTTCCCTGCCAAGACGTTGGGGGAAAACCAGCACCCCATAAAAAGGGGAGTGTCAAAATGAATAGCAAGATATAAGGAGTTTTCCTCGCATTGTCCAAATCTCTATGCTTTCTGGACGTTCCAAGCACAAGTGCCAGGGAGGCTCATTTTGCTACGGGTTCAGTTTCGCTAATATACGGAAAAGCCAAATAAACATGCGGAGACTAAGAAATGCTGCGAAAATAGCGTGTAAAAGTCGCCAAAATAAAAGATACACATTCCCCTTTCGTAAATAAGAGATATTATAATCTAGGTACCATATAAAAGAAAGAGTAACCGCCCGGAGCGCCCCTACCCCTTCAAAAATCTTTGCCGGACATACACAAAAAATGCATACACACACAAACACACACATTTTCGCTTTTATATTATATATGGATATATCTATACTCGTAACCAAATTGAATCTTAAAATGCTTGGTTCTGTGCGACGAAACTAAATAAAAATTTACCGGCTTTTTGAATGAACACTATTTTATGGTTAAAACTTTGTGACAATTGATAAAAAAGAACTTTTATTTTCAAACCAATAAAATATAACCAAATTTGCCTACATTTGTATATATAGTGACTTAGCAGGCCAATTTTAGTTTTGCTGCTTCTGTTATCTCCCCTGTCGTCTTACCAGGCCACTAATATATATGTATGCATTTATATATTAGCACATATATCCATACATATATACACGTACATATATAAATATATATTTTTACATGTATAATATAAATCTCATCTGTCTGTTTAAATGTATGTATGCATGTATGTATGTTTGTATGTCTGCCTAAAACTTTCGACGAATTTTCACGAAATCGTTTTGAAGCTCGATCCTTCGGACGACAAAGATCGAAAAATTGGCTAAAACATTAATTCCTTCACCCTCAGCTTGGCACTTTTCTACAAGGAGTGGTCGCTTTTTTCGCCGATATTTTCGAAAGTCATCTCCTCTTTTTGATTGACTAGCCTTAATTGAAATCTTCGCAACTTCCGGTTTGGCGATGGACGCAACGACAAAGATGTCATGTTTTTATTTCACGTTGTTTTCCTCCTTTGCGGTACGGGCTCGAGCCTACTTACTACCACTAGTTTTTTTTTTCTTTTGCTCACACATCTCCAAACACCTGGGCAACGCCGGGCAACGCCGGGCAACGCCGGGCACCCAGGCTAGTATACATATACAAACACATACATTTCTGAATTTTTGAGATGAGGATTAGTTATTCGTATTATTTTGATTCTTCAGACTACAATTCTCATCTTAATGCCATTTTCACAACGTTTCGGTCAATGTTACCTCTAACCTTCTGGAATTTGCCAGAAATTTCGAACGGAACTCTTTATTTACTTCACGGGCATGCCTTCGTTCCGATGGGCGCCCTAAGTAATTCATAACTGTATTTTTCTGTCGCCCACACTGAGAATAAAATCTTTAACCTTCCGGATAATATTACTGTACAATTGAAGGTTTTCAATTACTCTAACCATTATGCGAACAATTGTTATATAGTAATATACAGTAATAATAGTAGTAATAAATAGTGATATTTACACCTAAATAAAGTAAATAAAGTAGGTTTTAAAATATGCTCAGTCCGTTAAATTCAAAGTAGCTGAGCAGCGGCTTGGTTACCACTAGTTTTGAAAATAGCAAACAGGATCATGAACAGAAGCGTGTGTTCTAGCCCAACCATCATCAATGGACTTGAGGTCATCTCGTCAGCATTGGACAAAGCCTACCTATTGGCCAAGAACTTTGCAGCTAATTCCACCCTATGCGACCAAGGCCATCAACCCTTCGTATTTCCTCCTTTAACAGACAACAGGGTATGCGACATACAAATATCTGTGCATGATGTCACCATGCTAATCAAGCAGCTTGATTCCAGTAAGCAACTGACCCTGGCGGCATTTCTAATTATAGTGTCGAAAAAGCTTCAATCAAAACTTGCTCCAATACTCACAAAACTAGTCAAGCGTTCTCTTAAGGAAAATTGCTTCTCAATACCCTAGACACCCTCATCAGTATGACCTGTATTTAAGAACTCAGGTGATAGATAATCTCCCTCTCAGTACAGACCAATAAGACTCCTGTGCGTCATGAGTAAGTTACTAGAGTCCATATTAAATAAGGAAGTAGTTAACCACCTCAGCAGAAATAACCTCCTTAGTGACATGCAATATGGGGTTCGTTCTGCTAGATCTACAGCAGATGTGCTAATGTCATAGGATTAACGAATCTCTTGACGGAGGCTTCCTATCTATGGCGATTGCTCTTGACATATCAAAGGCCTTTGATAGGGTATGGCATAAAGGCCTACTTCACAAGATTTCCAGCTACGTTATAGCTGGAAATGTCTTCTCAATTATTAAATCATTTCTCCCTGATAGGCTCATAAGAGTAGTGGTTGATGGGCAGAAATCAGAAGCTCTTAGTATTAATGCTGAAGTCCCTCAGGGGTCCACTCTGGGCCCAACCGAGGCCACCGAACATGACAGCGTGACATCATTACCAGATCATCATGTAGGTATACGGTGCCTAAAGTTTCTTGTGTTCAACCACGTGACCACGCTAATAGCCATAAAAATATTTTTCCTTGCCCCTTGTAGTAATTTAAACGTATTTTTTTCTAAAAAGAAAGAATAATTCTTCATTTGGATAATTATATAATTGCACATTCATTTGGATAATTTTAATCTAACAAATTATAACAGTAAGTGAACCTGTTTTTGAAATTTTCTTACATGTTTATCGAAGAAAATCGAATATTTGATTTGATTTTTTTAAACTGCAAAACAAACAAGTTTTTATATGAGAATATTTTTCAGTCTGTTCTTTTAATAATAAATAAAACTTTTCATTGAATATTTTCAAATATTTTAAAGTTAGAAGCATTTGTCACGACAGTTAAAAAAAATTTTTTTTAGTTAACCAAAATGATCGATGAATTCACCGAGCGTAATTTATTTCTTTGGAATATATTTAAAACTTAAAGTTTGTTTGTTTTATAACATTTCAGCTGTAAATAATTTACATGACTGAAAGAAGAAAATTCTGTTTATCGAGACATAAAGAACACAAATTCATCTTAAAAATTCATTAACTAATCAGTTTTAATTACATTTTCGATATGAATTAAAAATATAGAGTACATTAAATTTTAGTTAACATATTTTCTTGTGTTTTATCTTATCAATAAATGGGTACTTCACGGAGAACGTGGAACCTGCGTAAACGGTGTTGTTATTCAATGATTGCTCCCTGAAAGCGTTTTCTTTTACTTTCTTCGTATATATCTCCTACTTTTTATTTAATCGTGCATGTATTTATTTTTTAAAATTTTATTTTCGTTTTATTTCGTGCTTGTTTTTATTTTATTTCATTTTAATTTTTTTTATTATTTTCTCCACTAAAGATTTTTATTTTTTAAATCATTTTTTCATACATATTCAAATAATGTTCCCCCGCTTTTTGCCTCAAATAATACCTGCAAAAAAGTTTTCGTGATTAAATAAACCAAAGAAAACCTTTTGCGCATGCGCTTACAGCGAGCAATCATTAAATAAAAACACCGTTTACGAGTAAATGTTGTACGCGCCCTGCTGAAATAACTTTATTATTTAGAAAGCAATTCTTAACAGGGAAGGGGGCTTTCTAATTGTTCCGCACTTTCACCTAACAATTTAATGAAAAAAAGATACCATAAAATTTAATTTAACGTGGAAATACTATCTAAAATATAGCACGGTGCGTACACTGCACAAGCACTATTATTATTATTATTATTATTATTATTATTATTATTATTATTATTATTATTATTATTATTATTATAACAATGATAATAAAAACACTGGTGTAGATGACATCGACTCGCGCCACATCAACTAGTTGTGAAGGGTCAGGGAGGATGGAAAGACTGAGGTAGGAGAGTACTAACCAGATCTTCACTGGAAGTGTGCAGTTCAAATCTGGTACCTTGGGGGGCATTATGTCACTCAAACCCCAGGAAACGCCAATAGCTGATGCCAACGAGAAATCAATGGCAAACAGCTGTTGTGATAACGTACAATCATCTGCACGTACTCAAGAGGCGGAGAACATTAGAAGAGACTTATTGTCATGCGGTCTCCAGCGAATACCACAGATTACTACCAGTGAGCGATCACTGATGATGGCCTGTAAGACAACTTCTAGTGAGTGAAATAATAATAATAATAATAATAATAATAATAATAATAATAATAATATTAATAATAATAATGTCCCCTCTCAAATTTACCACCATCCTGATTTAATATCGTACATGTTTACTATATTTTCTTAATTTTTAACCAATGTTCACATTATAATATGATTGTCTTTTAGTAGTTATGTGAACTTCATTTCTATATTCATATATTCTGCACTGATATGAAAATGAAGACTATAGCGGAGTATAGAATTCCTAACCCTGTAACTGATGAAAATATGCTACACATTTTGATGAAAAAACATGGGAAAAACGAACATAGAACAGAAAACCAAAACCTTAATTATAATTTCTCTATAAAAAGTAATACTTATTTAAATATTTCAACATATAATATTGTGGGGGAAATCCAGCTCCCCAATAATGTTACTCTGGATAGGAACAAAAATAAAAAATTGTCTCAGTTATGAAGGATTTCTCCTCAACCGACCGAGGACAGAAAAGGTGAATTGTAGCATTAGAACAGATACTGTGATCTTGTCCCGAAGGCTAAGAAGGGTTTGTGTTTTATGTTTCTTTAATTATTTGTTCCCTAAATTCATAATTCAGTTTTATCAGTATTAGATTGTATATTGCTTTTAAAATTACGTAATTTTACATAGATAATATTTATATTTTATATTGAATAAAGTTCAGTTTCGTTACTAATCGAATTGGGTTTCTTTCTTTTTTTAAAACATGTTTTAATGCTCTTTTTTAAAATGTCACCATGTAGTATCGACAGTAAGAGTTCGACAAATCTTACCTACATTGCCTGCAGGCATTTTTCAGTTAACAGTCCTTCTATATCTCGGTGGCCGTGGCCTAACTCTCTTCCTGATCGACATCAATGATCTCCAAAAACACATACTTAGATCATTCGTTGACATCTATGCTGATGACACAAGGTCCTATGGCAATACATCAAAGGCCGTAAATGACCAAGTTCTCTGATTCGCTCTCCGCGGATCTTGAGTGCATGATACAATGGGGAAGATGTGACTGGTTACTTTTAATGCATCTAAAACCAAGCCCCTGCCTTTACATCATCAACGCGCTGATCCCCATTTTCCATCAATTGAAATGGAGGGCTCTCGTCTCGAAGAAGCTTCATGTTTTGATAAGCTTCTGGGCCTGACCTTTACTCATGTTCTGAAATGGAACACGTACATCAAATCTGTTGTCAAGGTCGCTGGAGGAATGGTAGCATCTTTCTGTCGCTCCAGCAGATATCTCACTGATGATGCAATTCTCTATCTATATAAAAGCCAAGTACATCCAGGGAGGGAGTACTGTTGCCAGAAGCAGCTTATCCTGCCTTGACAGAGTACAAAATAGACTTCGTAACTTAGTGAAGGATACCCTTTCCTCTTCCCTGCAACCTCTTTCCCACAGAAGGGACGTCGCGAGCCTGTCTTTGTTTTATCGTTACTTCCACGGCAAGTGCTCGTCTGAGCTCAAGTCTCTGGTACCCCCTCGCCAATCTTTCTCGAAAAACACCTGTCTAGCTGAAAGCACTGTAAATAACTTTCCCCACTATTTATCTGTGCCTAAAGCAAAACGTGGATTCCATGAACAATGCTTCTTTCTTAGAACTGCACGCCTGTGGAACTCTCTTCTGTTTGCTTGCTTCCCAGCTGACTACAACTTCAAGTCCAACATAAACAAATTCTTGATGAACCACCCCCTTAAGTAATCCAATCGTCCAAATGTCCATTAATAACGACTACTACGATATTGTACCATTGATTACTGTACAATCAATAACCCCTATTCTCAAGTGGCTTCAGGGCCTTGATAAGTGGTGACTCTTATGTAAAAAAACTCCTAAAATTCGCAAATTTCTCTCAATCCTATATATCACTCTTTCCCTATTTCTCTTTAACTGCCTTTCTTTCTATAAATATCCTTCCCTCTGTATTGCTCCTTCTACACTCTTTTACTCTTTCTCAACATCTCTCACGTACTCCCTCTGTATCTCTTTTTCCCATCTTTCTTTTCCTTTCTATTTACTTCTTACTATTTTATTCAATCATTTCATTTCCCCCTCGTTCCTTCCCCACCCTTACAAATTTTCATATCCCCACTCTTTCCCTATCTCTTCTTCCGTGAAATGTCTTTCCATTGACTCATATCGGGTGGGGCGCTATAAAATCTGCTCCTTTTCACCACCGAGACATTGTCGCCGGCTCGTCATCGACTATGATTAATCCCACCCCTCCATTTAGCCTCCGTTCCACACCCACAGTGGCAACAGAGAGAGAGAGAGAGAGAGAGAGAGAGAGAGAGAGAGAGAGAGAGAGAGAGAGAGGAGAACAGAAAAACGAAGAGAGATAAAGAGAGGGAGTGGAGGCGGAAATGAGAGAACATTATGCCATTGATTCATCGATATGGCCAGTGGACCGTTGCAACCTATCGAACGAGGCTCTCCATTTTTACCATTTTTGAAATCAATTGGCATTAAAAGCTGACGAATTCTTCATTTGGAACGAAAAAACAAACGATAACTTTAAGATTCAATCACAACAGCCTCACCCCTCCTCTTTGTAAGCAGGCCATGATATTAGTCATCAGACGGAGAAGAACAAATATCTCACGCGTGAATATTGGTATTTATATATTTGTACTGCTGGACAGTCTGAAGGAGTGGCTAATGCAGTGGTCATAATTCTGAGTCTTTCACATCAGACGGCTAAAAGATTAATTGACCTTTTGCACAGTAGTTATACGAATCTCATGATTTGCTGAATAACCTGTTATCCATCGACTCTGTACTGATGATGAATAAAACAATAAACATTCGCCCAAGTATGGAGTATTGTTGCCTTAGACAAAGTCTAAAATCTAATAAGTTCCGCATTATTGGCCAAGCCCCGACCTCTGCCCCATCGCTGCAAGGTTGCATCCCTATGCCTGTTTTACAAGTACTTTAGTGGAATGTACTTTCATGAACTCATAGCACTTATGCCCCTTCGACGTACATACCCCTGACCCTAACCCTAACCCCTGACTAACTTGACAAACAAAAAAATCTCAACTTTCACGCACTGATACACTTTGGCATTCCTTCCCATGCTGAAATTTAAATGTAATGCGAATAGGCATCTTGCTGCTCAACTCTCTAGATAGACGCCTGCAGATATGACCCCAATAGTTTCCCCATACATCCAAGTGGCAATACACCTTGTTTGGGATAAAAAAAAGTAAAAAGAACTTCACAAGACATAAAAGTCTTTATTCGTCTTTTCTGTACATATTGCATATTTCCTAGTTATCTATTACGCATTATGAAGTGCATAGTATCTTGTATGGGTGATATTACAGCATGAAAAGTGCATTCAATGGTTAGAACCCAATTTGATTGCCTTCAAGAGTATGGTGTCACCTCATAATTCCGATTACTCATAAGTCATGTCTAATCCGAAATGGCAATAACTACAAGGGTCCCATCCATCTTGGTTGTAACATGGAACTGCATCCGCTAGAGTACACACGTACACACGCGCGCGTCCATCTATTATCTATTGTATAAAGAGCAATTGGCCGCGTGTATGTGTGTTTGTATGTTCAACTAAAAGTAAACAAAAAAAACTACAAAAAAAAAAAACATCCACACAGTTTATTTTTTTTTATTGGCATTTTCCTGGATAAATGCTATCTCAAATTTTAAAAAAAATCATTCGCTATTTTGGGATCAACTGGGCCAGGTTTCATTAGGAGGGGACGGTTATTAAACATTTCCTATGTTATCTATTATATCAAGAAGAGGTAAAAGGAGAGGTAACTTATCATATTCAATACATTAAAAAAAGGGAGACAGAAAGTTAAAGAGGAAGAAGAGGGATGTGAAAAACTGGGAAGAGGGATGGAAAGAGAGAAAGATAGAGAGACAGATAGAGGGAGATATAGAGATGTGGTTAGAAGCAAGAAAGAGAAGTCTTACCGTGGGTGCTCAGCGAGTGAGTTCAGGCAAAGAAAAGGAAGAACAAACATGGCGGCCAGCATTTTTATTTCGTCCGTTCTCGCATAATCTCGTGTGTGCGTCAAGATGGAAACTATAAAACGATGTTCATTTCTGGGTGCTGGGAGATGATTCCCGATCAGCCAGGAGAGAAGGCAACCAGAGTAGAGACAGAGGACTGTAGCGATAATCTTTCTTGAACATTCCGTTTGTGTATTTGAGGTGAACCCCCTCATTTTACTTCAAGCTATTTCGGCAATGGCCAACGCAGGCTTAAGCAACATGATTAAGCCTTTTAATGGCGACGTTGATGTGGTGGCGTGGCTTAAAAAAGTGGACCTTGTAGCAAGGATTCAGAAGCTGGATGATGTGGCCGCAGTAATACCACTGTTTCTAGAAGGGGACGCACTGGCCCTCTATTTGGAGCTCAGCGAGCGGGAACAGGGTGACGCAGACGCCATCAAGGGTCGACTGATCGAAGCTTTTGCAGAGGGGCTTTCGAGGCCTTTAATAAGTTGAAAGAGAAGAGGTGAACTGGTGAATCTGTTGATGTCTACGCGAATGAGATAAGGAGATTGGTTGAGTTGTCGGGCATCAGGGGACATGCCACGAGTCACGTAGTCAAGATAACTTTTGTTACCGGGTTCCCGGACGAGATATCGAAATGGTTGCAGCAGGTCCCGGTAGTGGAGACGCTGGATGTGAGTGAGCTGCTTAAAACTGCAAAAATCTTGGTGAGCACCCAGCCCACGGAGCCTGGAGGAACGACAGCAATGGTACAGCAAGATGTGGGCAGGAATCTGCCAAACCCGGGGATCGCATGCTTCGAATGCGGGGGACCACACATGAGTAGAGACTGCTGGAAGTTCTTGCAACGGACAGTGTGTTACAAATGCAATCGAAGAGGCCATTTAGCGGTAAAATGCACAAGGTCGGGAAACTGGCGAGGGGAGGCCGACGCGCCAGCGGCCGCCCCGATTCGAGAATAGAGGCGCACCCGCAGCAGATGCCCAAACAGAAGCTTGTGGTGGAAGGACGGGAAGTTATGGCCCTGATTGATACTGGCTGCACCACTACCATGGTTCACACTACCTTGGTCGGAAGATGGAAAGGGAAGGGTGAAGTAGTGGCATTCGATGGGTCGCGAGTGAAGTGTCGAGGGAGGAAGACCGTCACTATTGATATTGCTGAACGTCGGATGAGGGTCCATGCAATTGTCACTGATCGCCTGGTGCCTGGTGTTTGGAATGGATGTTATATTCCGCCTTGAAGGTGTTACCATCACATGTGACAATGTGAGGTTCGGACTAGCTGAGTGCGCGGTGACGGAGAACGCCCCCAGAGGGATCAACAAGGCCGGGGAGGAAAGAAAATTGTCGATCAAAGATCAGGACTTCCGAGCCGAATTCGACGGAGAGCGGTGGACGGTGGAGTGGGCATGGAAACATCAAGCGCCATCGCTGACAAACAGGGTGGCGTGCTACACAAATTCGCTTAGAGGAGGGGCGAGAAAGGAGTTTGAGCAGGAAGTCCACCGATGGATTGAGGAGGGGATACTGATGCCTTGGACGGATGATGTGGAGTCGGGCATTTTGCCGTTGATGGCCGTTCTGCAAACAACTAAAGGGAAAGTAAGACCGGTCCTGGATTTCCGAGAGCTGAACGGCCATGTTAAGTGCCATACGGGAGGCGACACCGTAGATGTGTGCAGTGAGACCATTAGGGAATGGAGGCAGATGAATAGCGCATCTACGTTGGTAGATCTAAAATCTGCCTATTTGCAATTCCATGTTGCCAAGAAGCTCTGGAAATATCAGTTAGTCAAGTACAAAGGCAAAACCTACTGCCTTACGCGAGTAGGGTTCGGGTTAAATTCGGCACCCGAGATTATGTCAACTATCCTCAGGAAGATTCTGGAGACAATGGGAAAGGGAGATGGGGTAGTGAGCTCATACATAGACGACATTCTGGTGAATGAGACTGTGGTAACTGCCAAGGAGGTGGTGGCTCATTTGAAGAGGTTCGGGTTGGTCGCCAAAGAGCTGGAAAAATTAGACGGAGGGGCTGCTTTGGGCCTAAAACTGAAATGAGGTGCGTCAGGCGGCCTAGAGTTTCGCAGGGGAAACGAAATCCCACAACTGAAGCAGGATCTCAACAGACGTGAACTGTTTTCCATATGCGGAAAGTTGATCGGACATTACCCCATTGCTAGCTGGCTTAGACCAGCATGCAGCTACATAAAGAGACACGCCGAAGGACGAGGATGGAATGATAAGGTGGGAAAAAGAACGGTCGCCATGATGGAAGAGCTCCTGAAAGAAGCAGAACGGCAAGACCCAGTCCGGGGAACCTGGAACATACCGCGAACATTGGATGGAGTTGTGTGGTGCGATGCGAGCAGCATTGCAACAGGGATCGTTTTGGAAATTGGAGGAGTAGTTGCAGAAGATGCAGCCTGGTTGAGGAAAAAGATTTACGTCAGCCACATCAATGTGGCGGAATTGGACGCGACAATAAAAGGAGTCAATCTGGCCTTGAAATGGGGACTACGTGACGTCTGCATCAAAACAGACTCTGCCATGGTGTTTGCTTGGCTAAAGTCTCTCATTTCAAGCGAAAAAAGGATAAAAACGAAAGGGGCTGCGGAGATGTTAGTGAAGCGCAGGCTTGGGGTGCTGGCTGAGCTGATGCAAGAGTTTTGTTTGAAGCTTCGCGTAGACATGGTGGTTTCTGAAAAGAACCGAGCAGATGCTTTCACGAGAGTGAAGAAGAGTTGGCTGTTGCCAAAGAAAGATGTTGTTGCTGCATCGGATCTAGATGATGTTGGCTGCAAGAACTGCACAATTTGCACCATATGGGGGTAGAGAGGACTTGGTACTTAGTGAAAAAAGTCGACCCGAGGATCACCAAGGAGCAAGTGAGGCAAGTGGTCAGGACATGCGACAGATGTCAGTCGATTGATCCTGCTCCAAGCACGCATGAAGCTGGCCAATTGGAGGTGAGTGGGACCTGGGAGAGACTGGCATGCGATGTCACCCATTTCAGGGGTGGACTTTACCTGACCATGATTGACTGTGGGCCCGGGTGATTTGCCCTATGAAGAAGCTATGTGGAGGAACAGGCAATTAAATAGCGGCAATCCTTGATGCGGTGTTTTTGGAGCGAGGCCCCGTGGAAGAGTTGTTAACCGACAATGGGACTGCGTTCAAGTCAGTAGCAGTGACAGAAGTACTGAAGAAATGGAAGATCCAACAATTTTTCAGAGCTGCCTACAGACCTAGTGGCAACGGGATCGTGGAGAGAAACCACCGCACCATAAAAGCAGTTGCGGAAAGAGGAGGCACCTCACCTGAGCAAGCTGTCTTCTGGTATAACATGTCGCCTAAACTGGGACAAGTACCAGAGACGGTCCTGCAACTGTCAATGTTTGCATATTCCTGGAGACATCCCAGGGTGGAGCCGGCAAGTCGAGAAGTAGAGGCCGCAGGGACAATTAAACTCGGGGACGAGGTATGGGTGAAGCCACCGGGGGCGCGCTGCACCACACAATGGAGTAGAGGTCGCGTGACTGGGAGGAACACTAGTAACAACATTGTGGTGGGAGGACTCCCGAGGCACATTCTCGACGTCAGACCAGTTGAGGGCGAAGCAGTGGAGAGGAGTGTGCAGCCACAGGAGGAGGACGAGACACCTCAGAGGCCAAGTAGAGAGAGGCGACCGCCACAGTGGATGAGAGACTATGAAATGTGATCTTGAGATCAGGGAGGCATGTGGTTAGAAGCAAGAAAGAGAAGTCTTACCGTGGGTGCTCAGCGAGTGAGTTCAGGCGAAGAAAAGGAAGAACAAACATGGCGGCCAGCACTTTAATTTCGTCCGTTCTCGCATAATCTCGTGTGTGCGTGAAGATGGAACCTATAAAACGATGTTCATTTCTGGGTGCTAGGAGATGATTCCCGATCAGCCAGGAGAGAAGGCAACGAGAGTAGAGACAGAGGACTGTAGCGATAATCTTTCTTGAACATTCCGTTTGTGTATTTGAGGTGACCCCCCCATTTTACTTCAATACATTAAAAAAAGGGAGACAGAAAGTTAAAGAGGAAGGAGAGGGATGTGAAAAACTGCTATCTCAAATTTAAAAATAATCATTCGCTATTTTGGGATCAACTGGGCCAGGTTTCATTAGGAGGGGACGGTTATTAAACATTTCCTATGTTATCTATTATATCAAGAAGAGGTAAAAGGAGAGGTAACTTATCATATTCAATACATTAAAAAAAGGGAGACAGAAAGTTAAAGAGAAAAGAGAGGGATGTGAAAAACTGGGAAGAGGGATGGAAAGAGAGAAAGATAGAGAGACAGATAGAGGGAGATATAGAGATAGATGTTTTAATATAAAGATGTTACACATACTTTTCAACCTATTCTATTTTGTGGTCCTGTTAGCATATGAATAACAAAGTAAACAGAAGCTATTAGATATTTAAAGTTATTAAGAAGAAAATGGATAGATTAGGCCTTAAATAAACCGAAAAGTGTTGATATGCCGTAAAACAAACACACAAAGATACATAGATAATCTATTAAATACATCTTAAACGTCTGTGTATGTGTTCCTATGTCCGCTTAAACTTTTCTCATCCGCATCGTACAGACACCAACGTGGCATCGTTAAAAAGAGCGATCTCTCGGACAAAAAGTATCGAAAAATTGGAAAAAAATCGATTACTTCGTGTAGAAACTTGGTTTTCTTTGAAGGGGGTTAGATAAAAACCTTGCTTCCGACACTGTTTTCAAACTAAATTTGAAACGTTATGACATCTGTATTTTCGTGGGCCCATCGATAAAGCGTTTACTTACTACCTTAAGTTATGCGAGTTTGCCCCGTTTTGTTTACAAAATTTTGCTTTCGGTTTCGCTTCTGGTTGATTGCACCCAAGTCCTGTTTTTTTTTTCACGATATGACAACACCCTTTTTTCTCCCCTTACTGTCACAATTTTTTTACGACCTAGCAACTGCTGTCATATTTTTTACGATTGGGCAACGCCAGGCGCCCTCCCTCGCTAGTTGGTATCTAAAAAGGAAGTGCATAAAATATACGGATAATTGCGTTGACACACCGACACTCTCATAGCTTCTGCATCTCACATGACCTCCAGCTGTCTCAACCTTGTTTTGCCGCTGGATCAGGCTGGTTGGGATGAGAGAGTGAGTCTGGCTCTGGGCAAACCAGCTCCACTTAAAACAAACTCCCAGCTGGTGTCATTCATCATCCCTAGGATGATCAGAGGATCTTCGTTGTGCTGATAGACTAACATTTCTTATCTTTCTGATAAAATATATTTTTAATTCACCACACATAGATTGGTTTTGTTTGTTTTTGGGCTTAACGGCCATATAGGATTCCTTCAGGACTAAATACTATTTCTGATCGTATTCGTTTTAGTCAAAGTTCATTTCTTGGTTAAGGTTTCTTTTTTCGGCAGAGTTTATTTCTTGGATAGTGTTTATTATGTATGTATTTTTTTCTTATTTGTTTTGGAGACATTGTAATATATTCGTATTATATTGAATGCTGAAGTAGTTTTTTTTCAGATTTTATCAATTTTCTTTAAGGTATCCTATTAATTGGTCTATCATCGCGTGTTTAACTAGATTCTTTAATGTTTTTACATTAAAGTACTTTTTCTATATAGATATGTAAATTCGATGCAATCTATCATGTGTATGAGGCATAAACAAACTCCTGCAGATTTGGCTTATTTAAACACTTGGCGAGTGTGGTTCTTAAATGCATTTAAAATTTCTTTTATAGGTTGTTTTCACGCTCTCACGTTTAGCTCAGGAAGCCAAAGTCGTGTATTAGGGGAATGAAGATGCTTAACCCTGATCTCCAAGTCGTTCAACAACGCAGATTCTACCCTAAGGCATCACTGGTCGCCATCCACGGCCAACAAGTAACTTCATCGAGAGACTTTTAATTTTTGCAGTTGGTAGTCAGCGTATTCTACAACCCCGCTGATAGGTCATGACCACACATAGAGGAAAATTGCTTCCATTGAGAGAATGGAATTTCTGTTTGACGCCTTATTATCTCTAATAGTCCCACTAATCTCATGTAGGCACTCAATGAGAATTATCTCTTTCGAGTTGCCAAGATTGTATGAGTTTGTAACTATTGGTTTACCCACACTAAACATTGAATTAATTAAAACAAAGAAAATAAAAATGGCGTTTTTCACATAGTGTGGAAAGAAATACTGTCAACTAGAATTTTCATATTTTGTATAAAAAGTCTCACGAATTCTTCATTTGAGACTAACAAAAAGTATTGGAAGAAAGGAAAATTCCTTTGCAACAAAACTCATCTCTAATGCCTCCATATCCCACACACCTCTTGCCCTTGCTAACATTAATCATACGGTATAGAAGATGTAATGTGTGACAGATATGCATAGAAGTTAATATATTTATGCATAGCTTGTCTGGCCGGGAACCTTGTCATCATTAATCTTTCGCTGAAGGACAGTGTCCCCTTGAGGTTAGGTTGCACATCGTAGCTTGACCAATGGCCAGCAACAGTTTGAAATCCGGTTTGGACCTCATTATCCACCGAATTATCTATTGTTATATTTACCTATAATAAGACTACAACTTTGATAATCTTGCTTGTTTGCACATCGAATTTTTATATGGAGAGAAAAAGGGTGAATTAGGCGAGAAGTGATTGGATGGTGCGAATAGAAGATGTGGAAGGCAATGAAGTGTGTGGATAAAGAGCGAAGTCGAAGAGAAGTGACGTAAGGAAGGAAATGGAATAATAATTAAATAACATAAATAAAGAAGAAATAGATTTGGGAAAGGCTTTGTGAAAACATGTTGGCACGGTTGAGTCTAACAATGTACTTCTAGCACCAGACAAAGGCAAACTCTTTGCCAAAAATTTTGCAGCTAATTCTAACCTTTGCGACCAAGGCTGCCAACCTCCAATATTTCCTCCTGTATCAGAAAACATGCTATGTGATATACAAATATCTGTACGTGATGTTGCCAAGCTAATCAAAAACCTTGATTCCAGTAAAGTAATCGGCCCTGGCGGTATTCCAATTATAGTACTCAAAAGACTTCAACCAGAACTTGCGCCCATCCTTACAAAACTGTTTAAACGTTGTCTTAAGGAGAATTGCTTTCCGCCACCCTGGAAAATCTCATCAGTATGCCCCGTATTTAAGAATTCATGTGATCGCTCATCTCCCTCACAGTACAGGCCAATAAGTCTCCTGTGGGTCATGAGTAAGTTGCTGGAATCTGTGTTAAATAGAGAAGTAATCAACCATCTCAGCAAAAATAACCTTCTTAGTGACACGCAATATGATTTCCGTTCTGTTAGATCTATAGCAGATGTGCTTACAGTTATATCATAGGATTAGCTAATCTCTCGACGGAGGCTACCTTTCTAGGGCAATTGCTCTTGACATATCAAAGTCCTTTGATAGAGTATGGCATAAAGGTTTACTTCACAAGATCTCCAGCTACGGTATAGCTGGAAATGTCTTCTCAATTATTAAATCATTTCTCTCTGATAGATTCATAAGAGTAGTGGTTGATGGACAGAAATCAGAAGCTCTTAGTATTAATGCTGGAGTCCCTCAGGGGTCCATCCTGGGCCCAACTCTCTTCCTGATCTATATTAATGATCTTCCAAATCACATCCTTACATCATTCGTAGACATCTATGCTGATGACACTACTATCTATGGTAGCACATCTAAGATCGTAAACGACCAAGTTCACTTTGATTCTCTCTCCTCTGATCTTGAGCAAGTGGTACAATGGGGAAAGAGGTGGCTTGTTACTTTTAGTGCATCTAAAACCAAGCTACATCATCAACGCTCTGATCCCCATCTGGCATCAATTTAAATGAATGGCTATCGTCTTGAGGAGGCCTCATGTTTTGACAAGCTTCTGGGCTTGACCCTACTTCTGATCTTAAATGGAACACATACATTAAATCCGTTGCCAAAACCGCTGAAAAAATGGTGGGATCCTTCTATCGATCCAGTAGATATCTCACTGCTGATGCTATTCTCTATCTATATAAGAGCCAGGTACGTCCAAGGATGGAGTACTGTTGCCACATCTGGGTAGGAGCTGCTAGAAAGGACTTATCCCGCCTTGGTAGAGTTCAAAATAGACTTCGTAACCTTGTGGGGGATGTCCTTTTCTCTTCCCTGAAACCTCTTTCGCACAAAAGAGATGTTGCGAGTTTGTCTTTGCTTTATCATTATTTTCATGGCAAGTGCTCGGCTGAGCTCCATTCTATGGTCCCCTCGCCAAACTTTCACAAGAAACACCCGTCTAGCAGAAAACACTATCACTAGTTTCCCCCACTCTTTATCTGTGCCTAAACCTAAGAGAAGATTCCATGAGCAAAGCTTCTTTCTTAGAACTGCACTCCTATGGAATTGTCTTCCATTTTTCTGCTTTCCAGCTGACTACAATATCGTTGTCTTCAAGTCTAACGTAAACAAGTTTTTGATGAGCCGTTCCATATAAGTTAACAAATTTACCGAATCTCCATTACTAACGGTTACTATATTATCCAATTTTTACTGTACACTTTTTAACCCTTATCCTCGAGTGGCCTCTTGGCCTTGATAAGTGATGATGGTTATGTAAAAAAAAATGTCCTTTTGTGAATCTATTTACTAAAGTTGGTTGAACGGGTCACGAGCCGTCTATTTCCTTTCCTTTTAGGATCACCGTTTATCAAGGCCAAGAATCACTCAAGAACAAGAGTAAATGAAACAGTAATGAATGTCAGTTAAAAAATGAGCATCACTATGGGAGTATTTACATTGATCAACAAAGATCAGCATAGAAGCAACATCTCATTAATGTGGTCGATAGATGCAAAATTTAGTCTGGCGCCTGAAGTACATGCAAGAAGAAAGGGAAGTTTGTGTTCTATCATGATAGTAAGTCGAGCTTTTACTGTGAATGTCTGGCAAGAAAGAGCTAAAGATTGGAAGTCAGTCGAGCTGTGGTCGTCGTAAAGTAATTAAAGCCGATACACTGTTGAAGTGACGTCATGCACCTGGTATTTCCAAGAAGAATCTGTGAAATCATTAAACTGTAGATAATGAACAAAAAAATGATTAAACTGTAGATAATGAATAAAAAATTTAAAAAACATTATAAAACTGTAAAAATGTCACTTATTTTGAAAACGATTGCAGTTCAACTATATTTCAACTTTTTTAAACATAATTTTACGTACGTAATTCTTGTTTTTGTTTGAATAAAGGAAAGAATCAAATGCTCCAAAACCTGAATTATGAATTAAGGAAACAAACAATAATCAACCAAACAAATAAATTAAAAACAAAATTTAACAGGTGAAATTAAATTTAAATTAATTTAAAATAAAAACGAAAGATAAACGAGTTTAAATAAAAGCAAACAATAATTAACCAAACAAATAAATTAAAAACAAAATTTAAAATGTAAAATTAAATAAAAATATTTCAAAATGGAAACGAACGATAAGCAAACGATAAATTACAAAAACTAAATAAAATAAAAAATAGCAAATAAGTTTAATAGAAACAATGAAATTAATAGTGCAGAAATATTTTGTTTGAAATAAAACTTCTAGAAAAATCTTTTTGATAATTTAGTTGAATCTTTGAAAATTTATTTTTCTGATTAATTTTCTCACAGTAATATTATTTAAAATAAAGTTAGATGGCTTAGGGGTTTGTGTATCAAAATATGTTGCGCTTCTTGATATAAAACAACATTTGAACGAAAATAAACACCACTTTTTAAAAATATATCATTTTACACAAAAATTGCCTAGCAGGAACTTGGAATATGCTTTTTTATACACTCGCAAAAAATTAATGGAATTTAACAGATTTAAAAGAAACAAATGAACAAGTAAAAATATCGCAATCGAGGCCAACATTTTGCTAAATTTATTAACCCTTTTATCGCAAATTAAAGAAAATTGAATCAGAATGTGACGATCCAAGATTGTTATCACACAAAAAAATGTCAATGACTATCGGTTAACGAATAGAATGATGATGATGATGATGATGATGATGATGATGATGATGATGATCCAAAGTTTACTAGTAGTAACAGCAGAGCGTTATAATGATGGAAGAACCAAGTGGTCAATCACGTTGGATTAAAAATCAAACCAACGCTAGTGCGAAAAGTAAAAGTAACCGTTATTCTGGGCATTCTTTAGTCAGTTACTGTGAAGATCCGGTCCAGTCCAAACCTGATGATGATCTTGTGACTCTGTTTTAAACAAGTTGTAATGTAGAAAAAATAAGAGAGAGAGAGAGAGAGAGAGAGAGAGAGAGAGAGAGAGAGAGAGAGAGAGAAAATAATGAAAAGGATTTTTTTTATCGGAATGCAACGGAAAATTGATGTTAATAAGAATTTAGCGATCGAGACGCAAGGGATGATTACTGCATCGAAAAGAATTGAAACCGTGAATTTCTAAATAGAAATAAATCCGAGATAGAATCTGTGAGTGCTAATATTTTGCGAGATAATATCTATGGCAGTTACCATAGATTTTAACGACGTTTGAAAAAGGATCGCCATTTCGGTCGGTCCCCTTTTTGGGGCACCTCCGAAATTAGAGAGAGAACAAGAGTGCTGAAAAATGAACGGTTGGGGAAAAGAAAACATCGGTTATAATTAAGTGCGACGAGACTTTAGGATTGATGATGTTTTATAAAAATTTCCAAGATATAGGGTTACAAAGAGGATGGTACATTTCTTTGATAAAAGTTTTTACCCAGGGAAACTGGTCCGTCGCGTGTTGATGCTTCTATCGTTTCCGCATGTCTGAGAGAGATTTCTTCTTTGTATCTCTCTCCAGGACAGTCCTCTATTCCGATTGGCTGAAACCTCTGGTGACGTTGAGAGAAGAAAGGAAGGGAAAAGTAGAAGAGTAGGGAAAAAGAGAGAAATAAGGGAAGCATACAGTAGCAGCATCATAGTAGTAGTTCACTACACGAGTCCCCCCTCTAAATAACGGAGTTAAGTACCCTCCACAGAATTATTATATATGTGTATTGCCTAAATTTGTTTAAAAATAAAAGTACTCATTTTTCTTTTTCCATGTTTCTTTCCTACCAGATCTACACTTATATGTGTCAGCAATTTTATCTTCAACTTTGTCGGTATCATCTGTCTTAATAAGTTTATCATTAGTAGTACCGTCATTTGTCTGTGCCTTCTCAGTCGGTCTAATTTTATTAGTACTAGTTGGTTCTATGTACGGCTTTAATCTATCTATTGATACGTGTGTATGAGTACCGTTGTTTATATTGATCTGATAATGCTTATCTGATCGAGTCAAAACTTTATAAGGACCTGAGTACGGTGCTTCTAATGGTTTCCTAACTCGATCAACTCTGAGCATTACTTTTTCACAGGAAGATAAACCTTTCGGTATAATTTTTTTTTACACGGTGGTCACCACTTATCAAGGCCCTGAAGCCACTCAGGGATAAGGGTATTGCAAGTACAGTACGTTAGTGTGGAGATTTAATGAAGTGTTTACTTAAGAGGGCGGTTCATTAGGAATTTGTGAACGTTGGACTTGAAGACATCCAAGTTGTAGTCAGGTGGGAAGCAGGCAGACGGAACAGTGTCACTGTTATGGATATATCCTTTTCCGTTGTTGAGTACATCAATTTGGGACACCCATTCACACAAATTACGTATGTACTGGTTATTAACTGGAGTTTCTCCTACCCTCTGCTTGTGTATCAACTGCTGAGGAATCAATATCGGAGTTCCAGTAACAGACGTAAAAGGGGAAAAGCCTGATTCATTAGGGGTGCTACGTATACCCAGCAGAATCACCGGTATCGCTTTCATCCATGATTCTTTTCGAGCCATTATTGCCGCTTTAAGGGTACGGTGTGCTCTTTCGATCACCCCGTTACTTTGAGGGTGATACGAAGTTGTCCTCGATCGATAAAAACCTACTACCTTGGCTAATTCCTGGAAGAATTCGCTCTCAAAATGACTACCTCTGTTAGTTACAACATGCAGTGGGACTCCAAATCGAGATATCCATGCATTGATAAACGCTTCTGCTACCGACTGTGCAGTTATCTCAGTCATAGGCTGTACTTCAATCCAGCGAGTTGCACGATCAATGCAAGTAAGCAAATATTTGTAAGGGCTCAGGTAAGGGTCGGACTCATTGCGTGTTAAGGGCAAGGGGCCAGCGATATCGATATGTACCGTCTGGAAACGTGCAGATGTTATATATATTATCGGCATTTCTTGGAAAGCGGATTTATATATACTTTTTTGTAAAGTTTTACTGTAGTTTTAGAAAGACTTTTTTTCTTTTTCTTTTTTATTTTACTCTGTCACGTTCTCATCGTTTTTTTTTTTGTTCTTTGAAGATTGCGTGTATATACGCACGCCGGGTGTTCACCAAATTATGGCAGTTACCATAGATTTTAACGACGTTTGAAAAAGTGTCACCATTTCGGTCGGTCCCTTTTTGGGGCACCTCCGAAATTAGAGAGAGAACAAGAGTGCTGAAAAATGAACGGTTGGAGAAAAGAAAACATCAGTTATAATTAAGTGCGACGAGACTTTAGGATTGATGATGTTTTATAAAAATTTCCAATATATAGGGGTACAAAAAGGATGGTACATTTCTTTGATAAAAGTCGTTACCCAGGGAAACTGGTCCGTCGCGTGTTGATGCTTCTATCGTTTCCGCATGTCTGAGACAGATTTCTTCTTTTTATCTCCCTCCAGGAAAGTCCTCTATTCCGATTGGCTGAAACCTCTGGTGACGTTGGGAGAAGAAAGGAAGGGAAAAGTAGAAGAGTATGGAGAAAGAGAGAAATAAGGGAAGCATACCGTAGCAGCATCATAGTAGTAGTTCACTACAGATCCTACATAAAGAACCTGCTCAGAAAAATTTTCATGTTTTTTCCTTGAATTGAAGTTCGCTAAAGAAAGATTGAGTTATAACGAATTGTAAAACACACACACACACACACACACACACACACACACACACACACACACACACACACACACACACACAAATAACTACTTAATGGCAATTATGCCTTGTTGAAAGGAAAGATTTGGTTTATGAGAAAATTTCATGATTTATTTGTGTTGAATATAAACTATTGAAGTGACGTGTAATAAAATATGTTGAAAATAACCAGGAACAGCGATTGAAATTAAATCTCCATTTGAAAATTTTGTATCAAGAAAAAATCGGAGCTTACCTTAAGAGCCATTTTTTTTTATTGGCAAACGAAGGAAAAAAAAAATTAAATCAAAGAAAAAAAAAGAAACAATATATGACTGAATTATTACATTTGAATTTAAAACAAAAAAGGGGGAGGAAGAGAAATTTAAAAAAATTCTAAAATGAATCAACTTTATTGTGTTCATAACATCCATATTATATGAATCCTCTTAAAAAAAAAACTTTCAACTGATTTTTTCTGTTGCTTGACTTTGCGATTTAAATTATTTTCAACTCACCTATGTAATACCCCCCCCCCCCCAAAGATATTGTTATCATTTTTATAACCAAATTATCGTCTTTGTAGTTCTTTCTTCAGACATTATAATGTGGACTCTGCTATATTTCTAATCAATATAGGAATTAAGGAAAAAATAATCGCGCAACGGTCAACCTGAACGTATACTGTTTAACTGCACCTATAATTTACATACCCACTTCTATGCTTATAGACATAATTTCTAAGTTGAAATTGTTATAACTTATATGTTATTAAAGTTTGGACGGTGAGGGATTTCTATTTTTGTTGTCTAGCGCATGCTCCTCTCGATGCCCCTCTCCACATATGGACTAGTTCTTACTTAATATCCTTGAATATCCAGAAATATGACACCAAATGAGAATGTAACACGGAAAATGACGTAATAGTCGTTTATCACTTGACCTCATTCTGTGACACCAGCAAAAACACGAGCCTTAATGCATCCGTAATTTTCTTCACGAAAGCAACGGTCGAGAGCTTTCCATGAAAATAACAACAGAGTAAAGAGAAACTTGCATCGTCTCTTCACATACGATTTCCCCCATCGGTTACTTGAGAATCTGCAGAAACCATTTATGGGCATCACTATTTGCGCCTCTCATTATGCGCCGAATGCACCTTTACTGTTCTGCTTTACAAAGAGATTCAATGTCATCTACAGACATATGCTGTTTTTTTTTTCTGGTTGACACCCACATGTCTAGATCACATGTCTAGATCACATGTATAGATTACATGTCTAAATTACATGTCAAGATCACATGTCAAGATCACATGTATAGATCACATGTATAGATCACATGTCTAAATTACATGTCAAGATCACATGTATAGATCACATGTATAGATCACATGTCTAAATTACATGTCAAGATCACATGTCAAGATCACATGTATAGATTACATGTCTAGATCACATGTCTAGATTACATGTCAAGATCACATGTCTAGATTACATGTCAAGATCACATGTCTAGATTACATGTCTAGATCACATGTCTAGATCACATGTCTAGATCACATGTCTAGATCACATGTCAAGATCACATGTATAGATTACATGTCTAGATCACATGTCTAGATTACATGTCAAGATCACATGTCTAGATTACATGTCAAGATCACATGTATAGATTACATGTCTAGATCACATGTCTAGATCACATGTCTAGATCACATGTCTAGATCACATGTCTAGATTACATGTCTAGATCACATGTCTAGATTACATGTCTAGATCACATGTATAGATCACATGTATAGATCACATGTCTAGATTACATGTATAGATCACATGTCTAAATCACATGTCTAGATCACATGTCTAGATAACATGTATAGATCACATGTCTAGATTACATGTCTAGATCACATGTCTAGATTACATGTCTAGATCACATGTCTAGATTACATGTATAGATCACATGTCTAGATCACATGTCTAGATTACATGTCTAGATCACATGTCTAGATTACATGTCTAGATTACATGTCTAGATCACATGTGTAGATTACATGTCTATATCACATGTCTAGATCACATGTATAGATCACATGTCTAGATCACATGTCTAGATTACATGTCTAGATTACATGTCTAGA
Source organism: Euprymna scolopes (assembly GCF_053919585.1). Taxonomy (NCBI): domain Eukaryota; kingdom Metazoa; phylum Mollusca; class Cephalopoda; order Sepiida; family Sepiolidae; genus Euprymna; species Euprymna scolopes. Next base: position 98,220,112 of record NC_136511.1, on the reverse strand, counting down.
TCACATGTCTAGATTACATGTGTAGATGACATGTCTAGATCACATGTCTAGATTACATGTCTAGATTACATGTATAGATCACATGTCTAGATTACATGTCTAGATTACATGTCTAGATCACATGTGTAGATTACATGTCTATATCACATGTCTAGATCACATGTCTAGATCACATGTATAGATCACATGTCTAGATTACATGTCTAGATAACATGTCTAGATTACATGTCTAGATCACATGTCTAGATTACATGTCTAGATTAGATGTCTATATCACATGTCTAGATCACATGTATAGATCACATGTCTAGATCACATGTCTAGATTACATGTCTAGATTACATGTCTAGATCACATGTCTAGATCACATGTCTAGATCACATGTCTAGATTACATGTCTATATCACATGTCTAGATCACATGTATAGATCACATGTCTAGATCACATGTCTAGATTACATGTCTAGATTACATGTCTAGATCACATGTCTAGATCACATGTCTAGATTACATGTCTATATCACATGTCTAGATCACATGTCTAGATCACATGTCTAGATCACATGTCTAGATCACATGTCTAGATTACATGTCTAGATCACATGTCTAGATTACATGTCTAGATCACATGTCTAGATTACATGTCTAGATTACATGTCTAGATCACATGTCTAGATTACATGTCTAGATCACATGTCTAGATCACATGTCTAGATTACATGTCTATATCACATGTCTAGATCACATGTATAGATCACATGTCTAGATCACATGTCTAGATTACATGTCTAGATTACATGTCTAGATCACATGTCTAGATCACATGTCTAGATTACATGTCTATATCACATGTCTAGATCACATGTCTAGATCACATGTCTAGATCACATGTCTAGATCACATGTCTAGATCACATGTCTAGATTACATGTCTAGATCACATGTCTAGATCACATGTCTAGATCACATGTCTAGATCACATGTCTAGATTACATGTCTAGATCACATGTATAGATTACATGTCTAGATCACATGTCTAGATCACATGTCTAGATTACATGTCTAGATCACATGTCTAGATCACATGTCTAGATTACATGTCTAGATTACATGTCTAGATCACATGTCTAGATCACATGTCTAGATTACATGTCTAGATCACATGTCTAGATCACATGTCTAGATCACATGTCTAGATTACGCTAACGGTATGCAAAAAAATGTTTACACTTTCTGATAAAATAACCGAAAAATCGCTTTAATTTGATAGCTTATTGATATTTCTTAATCATATTTGAAAAATAAAACAAAAAACAAACTATTTCTTAGCAATGGAATTCTAGATGGAATTTCATTTTTCACCGCAAATAATATTGAGCTGAGATACCGGATATTATTTTGATTTGCTGATGAGTCGGCCGCCCTACTTCCGGTGACTAACAAACGAAATGCCATCTTTACAGCAGTTATTATTGTCTTCTCACAAGGAATGGATGTGACATAAGATCGAGTTTAATGTGGAGTACAATCATTACTGAACACCACGTGAGTGATCTCATGACCGGTAATAGCCTCTATATAAAGTTAGATATGCGTATATGTTTATATGTATAGAATTCACCCCGAAACTAATTAACTGATCATTATAAGTTTTGAATAAAACTATTGCTAGATGTGTGCTATATTTCTGCTTCGGTTAGATTTATGTTATGGGGGTGTAAAAGAAATCTTTTGTGAAAATTCAGATAATTCTTTTTTTTTTTTAAATTTTAACAATAGGTTTTAGACATTAGATAATACATATCCCCAGTTTTCACTTTCTTTGGAATTTTTTAAAGAACTTTTAGGGGTCATAATATTGCCACAACATCCCATCTGAAAATCCGAAATCAGATTTGCATTATATTTGATCAATGGCCATTGACGAAGCAAGATTTCTTAAAAGGTCAATTTCTTTTGAAGTGTAAGCGTTACACTGTAGACATTTTCTAAAATAAATAAAAACATTTAAGGGATTTGAATCAATATTCAGAGTAATGTTCTAAACATAAGGTTTAGTAGCAGTAAATCTATATTTTAATTTTCGTAAGAAAACATAAAATTGATTTAAACTATTCTGTCCAATTAACTCATTCTACCAGTCCTGGAACGGATATTCTTCTAGTTACCTATAAAAACGTTTCAGTCTATGAAAATTTATCTTCTAGGACTGGTCTAGCATTTATAAAAATGTAATTTGTACCGAAACAGAAATAATGAGGACTCCAGAGCATTGCTGTAATCATCGTTTTTAACGTACTCCATTTTTATTTTTTTACAACCCCACTTGATCAGCGCGTAAAAAAGATAGGCAATCTCGACTCTAGTTATAGAAGGAATTCTTACTTATTTTCGCACCCACGAGAGCAGTGTTGGACACAAGGTCGATTTTTATGTGATGAAAACAAGGAACACCCTGGATCGAGACAAAAGTAAAAAGAATTAACCTTAGGAAACAATCAATCGACTCGGTGTTGGCGAACAGGACATTTTTGGTTTGATTTCATTATTAGAGCGATGTATAACCTGAATTTAAAGAGTATCGCTGAACTGCTGTTTCTATGTTTTTCCGATTAGGAGCAAAGTGTAGTCTTTCTTCTGATACTGCACGTCATCTTTTCTTTTGTCGGTCAGTGAAGGAGAAATTCGAGCTAGCTGAGGCAATTATAATACTTGTCCTAATCTGAAGTTACCCTTTTTGAAGAGCTGGGTTTTCTTTACATTAAAACCGACTTTCTGTCTAGTAAATAGAAACTCATTGTTGTCTCACCAAAAACGCTGTCAGCTCTCTTCTGGGAATGAAACTGATGACGAGTATCTCTAACGCACACGGAGAAGTCGAATAAAGAAATCGTTTTATTTTTCATAAGATTGCGTTCATCAATGTCGTGAGGATGATCTTAAACGACATCCACTGGCGACATCAAATTAAAAAGCCCAGATATTCCGTTTAGATAAAAACGAGGAACTGTGTTCATTTATCGATTGCAGTATACTACAATTTGCCTAACTACAATACAAACAATATGAAAATCATTTTATTATTATTATTTATTTCAATACAACACAGAAAATATGAAACAAAATGGATACACAATAACACATTAACGGATTTAATTTAAGCATAGAATACTACATTTTATTCCACAGCTTCAGAACAATGGTTTAAAGTCATGCGGTAATTTTTGAACCAACAAATGAGTTAATAAAAAAAACAACATGCAATTAACGCCTGCGTCTCTACAAACATTACGAGCGAGGCAAATAGTCTGAATAGATGTTGTTTTAAATGTTTCCCCTTGACACCAAAGCCAACAGAGTTTAAGCCATTTTTAAAATGGTATTTCCACTGAATGGCTGATATCCTGTGCAACTCTAGGAAGTCCACTATCCCAAGCTGTTGCCACTTGTGTTTCAGGATAAGTTTATTGCTTGCTGCCTGAGGCGCCCCAACCGGGAAATGTCGACGAGGCTATCCAGGCAATTTTTATAGATTAGAGTTCTCTTCCTTTACGAGCGTTGTATCACATCTTTCTGTGATGCGAAGGCAGTAAATGGTGTTAAAGGTGAAGGCTTTATTCATTCCATGTGATGTTTCGACTAATACTATGTCTTCTTCAGATATACAAAAATCAAGAGAAAAAAAAGGAAAAAGATATTTTCACATGAGAGATAGCATTAAACGATAGCTAACACTAGAAATAAAGAAACCGTGAAAACGAAAAGGAAAGGATAGAAA